>NC_139458.1:168955000-169280000 GCF_057233095.1 Heloderma suspectum | reverse complement strand
ATCATATGCACAGTTACTTGGGAATAACAGCCCAGTCCTATGTATATTTATTCACAAATTCCACTGAGTGCAGTGGGATTTACTATTTGGTAAATATGCTTAGTATTGCAGCCTACTTACTTTGAACTAAATATACATAAAATCTGGCTACATGTACTCATAACTATTGGATTATGTCTCTCCACTATGTTCTTGTGTCATTCACTCTAAAGTAAATTAGTATTAATCCCAAATGATTGTTCAGATGTTATGGTAGAGGTAAGTTGTAGTCTCCTTGCTGGATTTTCACTGTGAATTATTCTGTCAATTTTAAATAAATGTCTGGTAATAGTAATTATTTTACGGTATGGTACAGTATAGTGTAGTATAGTATACAGTAGTACTGGGTTGGGCAGAATGTAGATCTGCAGATGTTTTGAACTTCCACTTGTTTCTGAGCATTGGCCATGCTGGGAGGGGCTCCTGGGAGTTGAAGTCCAACACATCTGGAGATCTACCTTCTGCCAACCCCTGGTATAGTATAGTAGACACTGACAAATATGACAAATTAGGTGTCTAGAATAAGGGGAATCATCCAAAGTTCTGCATGTGTAGGAATGTCTCATCCTCTGCAAAGGTTAAATTTCAGTGCATTCTGAGTGGAACATCTACTACATGAGTAGAGGTTCTCTACTTCATAAAAGAAAACACGGATACACCTATGGTGGAATTCCATATATGCATCACACCTGCTGAACTGTAGCTATTGTATGCACACTTGGTAAGATTATAACCATGCAATCCTATGCGTACCTATTCTTTACTTCAGTGGGACTTAATTCCATGTATGTGTGCATAGGATGGCAGTCTTAATTATAGGATTTTTAAAAAGGAAAACACATTTTTGTTTATGATCATAATTAAACATAATCAGTTTAGCGCCACTAAGAAGAAGAAAAAAGAACTCTTCACTCTGCTTTTCCCCTTGCTTCTGCTTTAATGCATGATGGAACTCACAGCTCTCACCCACAGTGTGATCTGTGGGTCCCCACTGACCTTTGAAGTTAGACATCACTAAAGGTCACCTCCACAACAAGTGAGATCTCTGTGTTTCACTGCCCATGTAACTGCAGAAGTTGGGAAAGAAGAAGCTTGAGTTGTTCGTGCTTCTTTTCCCACACTCTGTACAGAACGGGAGAAACAGAGGATGAACAGAAGCATAGCCCCACATTCTCTATGAGTCAGAATGAACCCGTACATGTTGGATCCACAACAAAGCATCATGAGTGATGGTAAACACTAGCTTAGTCGCTAGGCCTATTTCCTGGCCATCCAGATTCTCAGTGTTCCCTAGGAAGCTGAAGTCTTCCAGAAGAGCCAATGCAAAATAGCTTGTAGGCCATCTAGTCCAACACCGGGACCTGCTTGACATAAGAAATCTGGAGCTAGTGCATTCCCTACAGGTGTCTGTCCTGCCTCTGCTTCAAGAACTCCAGTGAGGCAGAGCCTACTATCACTGGAGGCTGGTGGCTCTGATGTCAATGGGGCAGTGAATCTGCTCCAGGTGGCAGTCAGAACTCTAAAGGAGCTATCCAAGGTTCTGAAGCCCACCCCCAAAATAGGTTCAGCACTTTGGGCAGCTTCTTTAGAGCTCTGACTGAAACCCAGAACGGATTCACCACCCCAGAGACATCGGAGCTGCCAGCCTCCACTGCCTACCAACCCTCTAGGTAATTGATTCCATTATCAAAGTAAACTTACCATCAGGGAGTTTCTCCTAATGTTCAACTCAAATCTACTTCCCTTAGATCTGGTTCTGCCTTCCGGGGCAGCAAAGAACATCTCCCCACTAAATCTTCTCCAAATGAAACCCAGTTCCTTCAACCTTTCCTCAAGGGACTAGTTTTCTATGCCATTGACCATCTTCATTTACCTCTTCTGAGGACATTCCAGTTTATTTGTTATTGTTAAAATACGGTGCCAAGAACTGGACACAAGAACCATTAAAATGGATCTCTGTTCAGAGGTCTGTATCATACCTGGGTTCAAGCAAGCAGAGGAAGAAAGAGCTTACAGCAAGCTGATGCATGAAGTTGACTAGGAAATCTCCTTTGAATGTAGTAAGGTTGGTCAAAGCAAAGTTAGACAGATGCTCTCCACCAACCGTTTCAGGAAAAGGCAGCACTGTTTTCTAAAATTAGAGAAGCTGTGGTTGGAGTCTTGTTAGAAGTTAGGTCTTATTTGGGAATAGGCCCCACAGAAGCCAGTGGACTGACTTACATTGGATTGGTCTAAAATTATCTGCAGCAAGGTAATTCTGGATCGATTCTGTGACAACAGGCCAAAAAGACGTTATTGTTCTGGAGTTGTGATCAACCAAATTGTTTGGAAAGGTTGGCCGCAAAACAAAGTGCCTGTAAGCATGCTGAGAGTGCCTCTGCTACCATTTCTGGAAAATCACAGCTCATGATTCTGAGGGAGTGAGAAAAGGCTGTAAAAGAAGTTGGTATTGTAAGGTGAGGGACAGCATTCTTGACATGCTCATAGCTGCTCTTTCCATGCTGTGTGGCTGAACCCTGATAAGGTACTGATGAAATTAAGCAAGGAGGTATTGCATTCTATCTCTACATGCATTGCTACTCTTACTATTGGATACATTTAGGAAATTTAGGTTACAATGAGGGGCATATCCAACTTGTTTATATATTTGGTCAAATCTCTAGTGTCGTCTCCCCCCTTTCTTTTCTCTTTTCTTTTTTCCTTAATGTGATGTGTCATTTGACAAATGTTACTACTGTTTTCTCAGCCAATCTTCCCAGACAATTTGACTGCATGTCTGTAACAAATATCTGTTAGGTTTCTTCTGAAAAGATTTGACATTATTCAGCATTATTTATAATATAATGCTCTTTTTTCCTTTACTGGGAGGAGGAAGAAGCTTATCTTTTCCCATTGAAATGCAAACCACACTATTTCATTCATTTGCAACCAGCAAAGCTAGGAAAGGGGGGGTAGGTAAAGTATAGGCCTAACAAAAATAACCATGATTTGCCAAGCTTGTTTTGCAGTTTTTACAAGATGACCCTAATATTCACAATATGAATGTATTCGTGGGTTTTACATAATGACTTTTATCAGGGAGCTGGATTCTGCTTCTTAAATCTAATTGCCAAGTGAAGAGTAACAGAAGAGAAAAAGCAGATTACCTTATCAAATTTACAGTTCTTGCATATACAGTTCTATAATATAATGTCTACCCACTACACAGGGTTTTTGTTTTGTTTTTTATTCTAGAATCAAAGCAGTGAAAACACTATTTTACTACTACAAACTTGGATCTTTAAAGTTGGAAAAGAAATGAGTTTAGATGCATTTCCCCAATAGGCTCAAATAATGTAAGCTGGGTTACAGAGAGCCCCTTTAAGTGACTGCAAGGGCTTCTCCCTCCCATGCACATTGACCTGATTCACAATAGACAAGAAGCCACTGTGGGGGAATGTCCCTATGGGGCTTTTCATTGTGGTTGTGGCCATTTTGAATATTTGAGCTGTGGCGGGGGCACGCCATAGCTTGTCGTTATGTGCAAACCCAGCAAAGGGTGGATTGTTGCGATGGTTGACAAGCCACCCAGAACCCACAAGCTCTTTTAGAGTTGCAGGTGGCTTGTCAACCTCCCCAACAACAAGAAACCTTGCCAGGAAATTCACCCATGGTGGCTTCTCATTACATGCGGACCAGGCCACACCCTTCCCAGGATTCTTTGGGAGAAGCCTTTACTGTTAAGGAAGTGTAATGCTTAAGATAGACAGATGTTTTAAAGTTTTGAAATTGATTTAAGTTTTAATTGTAAGTCACCATGGAGACCCTATTTAGGCTGAAAGGCAAATAATATATTTATAAATAAATACATAAAATTTAAAAGCTGATATAAGTTTGTAATGTGGCTAAGGCCCCAGTTAAACCAAAGTACCAGGGTAGCTAAGAAATTCAGCCCAGGGTGGCTATGTGTTGTCTTTTACAGAGGACAGTTCTTTATTTGAAGGGCTGCCAGAGGGCCATCCTCTATTTTGAAGGTGTCCTCTATTTGAAGCTCTGTCTAGTCCATGTCTGGTATAAAGATGAACCATCAGAAAGTAGAGCTGGGCCTTGAAGTGGCCCATCAACATAACTTGGACTGCAGAATGAGCAAGCACACAGATCACCTGGCCACAGTCTTTCACACTATGGTGAGATGTACTTTAGTTCTATTTAAATTATAATAATTATTTCTAAATTTATATATATATATATATATATATATATATATAATTAGCATATGGAAATTTTATTCGAATTGGTGTCCTCTCTTGTCCTCTTTTTTGGTGATACATATCCTCTCTTTTTTATTACTCACAAGTGGCCACCCTATTCAGCTTGAATCAGGCTAAGAGAGCAGTGAAAATTCACAACCATTGTCTTAAAGACAAAACTGTCTTTCTTTCTTTTAATTCCAACCAGTGGTAGCTTATATCCGCATTATGGTTGAAACTTACTGTATTTGCAGCCAATAATAGCTTATTGGTTTCTATGATTTTATCTTGGCATCTTATAAACAATTACCTAGGCCCATTGTTTCTCCAAATACGAGACAGTCCTACTCTCTCAGGAAGAGTGGTCAGCTACTAGAGGAAGCATGAGCTACTTTCTGAACCATCCCCACTCACTGTGTGTTGATTACAATCCATTTTTTATCCTCTTCTGAATCAGCCCAGTCAAATGAATATGGAATATGGATATTGTGTTGATCAACAGTTCAGAGGAATTAAGGGGATTCCTCTGAACTGGATTTGTTTTTCTTTCCTAGAAGTCTACTTCAAAGGACAGAAGCACGTTGTAGTCCCACATTCCTTTGGGCCCTCAGTAAGAATGAGATCCATGAGCCAATCCATATTTCCTTGTTTTGCGTTAGTAATATTTAGGGAAGCTCAGACATTTTCCCTTTTCAAGGAGGCTCACTGGAATGAATTTTGAGAAACCCTGCAATAGTTCTCAGTTCATTGGCTAGATCCAGAAGAGGTGGGTTTGTCATACCCACAAGACCTCTGTGCAAAGACGAAATAGTGGATTGAGAAATTAGTAAATGTGCCTGCTAGTCTAGATAATGTGTTCTCCAGTCTGCCCTCATGTCTTTCTTACCCTTGTCTGCTATGACATACAGAGCTATCATTTGATAGGCATGATATGGCAGGAGCAGATATCAATAAGACTGAGGAGGAGGGAGCCAGTTTTTCTGCTGGAATCTCCTCCTCTGCCACAGTGGTCAAAATGGGATATTCCATCCGTGATAAGGTAACTAGGCCTCATTGTCATACTGATGTCGCAGCAGTTGCACGAAAGGAGTGTAAAGTAAATATAACGCTATAACATTTCAAGATTCAGTCCTCATCATATCAAGAGTGATCACCACCCTCTAATCAGGATATCCTTCAGGGTGAGTGAAAGCAACAGATGACTCAGTTAGCAACATGCTTTGCTTATTTTGATTTGACTGTACAGTAGCACAAGAAGATTTCAAAAAGAGTATGTGGAAGGAACAGGGGTGGGATTGGGGGGAGGAAGGGGAGAAATTAGCACGTTACAGCTCAAGAGATTTTTGTATGTTTGCAGTACAGGGATTTCCCAAGAGTAGGAGGGGCTGACCTTTTCTCTCTCTCCCCTTTCCTCTGGTCTTGTCATCTTGTTTGCTCTTTGTCCAGTGAGCCATGGAATTTTAGGTAGCATCCAATGTAGAGTAGACCCATTGAAATGAATGGGACTTAGGTTAGTTGTGACTAATTTAAGTCTCGTTCATTTCAGTGGGTCTACTCTATGTAGTGCTAAGGTTGGATACCACCCTTTGCTTTTTAAACCCACTTATCAGCTAGGAGGAAGTAACAAGATACAATTCTTGAGGAAAACAGGGTTGAGCCAGTGGCAGCACTGATTGACCCAGGGCTGACCAGCTGATTGTGGCTGGCTGAAACACAAAGCTTGTGACACCCCTTGCAATGCCCTTGGACAGGGGTGCAGAACCTCCAGCCAAGCCTGGCTCTCCTGGGGTCCCAGTCTAGTCCTCCATGGTTCCCCAGATGGCCACTGTCCTTTCCCCAGCCACTGATAGTTTGGTGTTTCCCTGGCTTTTGTGCCATTTGTCCCCCATTCTAAAACGTTGAAATGCTTCTCCAAAGGCTTAGCTACTGGCAGTGAGAGCTGTCAGCCAAACTATGCTGGTATTCTTGGCCCCGCCCCTTTTGCCTCCCATCCTGCCCACCACTGGAATGCAGCCCCTGACAGCTTCTCCAAAATGGAATTTGGCCCTCGGGCTGAAAGACATTCGGCACCTCTTCCCTAAGACTACCACTGTTCCAAGTTGACATACGTTCTTGCAGGACTGAGTCTGAAATTACACCCTGAACTTTATAAAAACATGCTCCAATTAAAGTGAACAGGAGGGCTTGAGGCCTAGACCTCCACTGGTGCATCATAGCATACATGGCACCTACATGTGAATGGGGCTCTCTCTTAGACATTGTGTCAAAAGGGCGTTCATATAAACAGCTTTTAAGGGTGTACTGCTATGCAAGTTGAGACAGAAAAAAAAAATCCTGTGGCTCCCAGTGCTTCCCAGACAGCCATGTAGAAATTCCAAATGCCAGCAGCAAAGGTAGCACATGAGTTTGTGAGTATTCAATCCAAACTAAAAACACAGAGGAAGTCTGGATTATGCTAGTTGAATCCATGATATTCTGCAGTGCAGGAGGAATTAAGTGAGATTAAAACTGATGGAATATCTCCAAAATGAATAAATTCAGAATTTAAGTACTTCTCTCCAAAGGAAAAATTGTTCCTCAACTAGAGATAGTAGAATACTTGTAAGCTAATACAAAATGACAAATGTAACCATATTTTACTAGAAGAAACAAAATGGATGCTCTTTCTTTTACCTTTTTCTGTTTGTTCAGATCCACCATATACTATATGTTTTTAAAAAATCCAAAGTAATAATACCTTGTTAGCGGCCCAAATCCACATGTTGGTGCAACAAATATATATTTTGAGCAACAGACACCATATTTTGCAGGCTCCACTGCAAGTGTTTGATGACATTTATACACCACAAATTCCCTGTCCACTTACCAAAGTCATATACTTACAATCTGGAGTTGTATGGTCTCAGATAAACACAGCTGTGTTTACCTGAGTTGTGTGATCCCATGTCCATGTGACAAACTTCAAATAAATGCACTCAGAGTGGCGGTGCTGCAAATGTACGTTAAAATAAATGCAGAAAAGTGCACTTGTTAGATAGGAATGGAAAAGTGCACTTCAAATAAATCTACCAAGTTGTTGGACTCTGGCTCACAAACCACATTCATGTGAGATGCAGAGAGGCTAGTATTAAACTGGAAAATGAAAGGCAAACGAAGAATTGCTTTAGCATGTTAATGCAGTTTTATAAATAAGATTTTAAATGCTGAACTGTAAGGAAATCAAGTTATGTTTCCCACAATATATGTAATAAAGTTACACTGAACATCTATAGCAAGGTTTAATGCAGAATAGTGAATAATGTATCATGCAAAATTATAGAGACTTCTTAAAGTGAGCAAACTGAAACCCAAAACCCAAAAGCGAACCAACAACATTGTGATGAACACAAAGTCTAGAATGACAAGTCCAATGAATATGCAAAAACCTTTGTCAAAGCAAATGTGAATTTACAGTCCACAACCCAGTTAAGTCCAAATGCTAGGATTAGACTGATTAACATTTTATGGTAATCATTAGGGTGAGATGGCTTAAGTTCAAGCACTTTGGTTTAAACTAGTCTCTGGACTGAATGGGCTCCGCTCCCTGTGTCTCAACATATGTTTATTCAAAACAGTTTTGAGTTCTCACCAATTTGTATGAAGCACTAAGCATGTGTGTGAGTCCCTCTGCCATTGAAATCAATGGAATTTCCAAGGGCTTAACTCTGGCCACATCGTGTCCCAAAGCTGCAATCCTGCTCCCAAACCTCCCCACTGAGAGCTGACTTTTGACATGTAAGAGGTCCCAGGTCCAACATCTCTTTAGAAGGCTCAGGTAGCAGGTGATGTGGAAAACCTCCTATCCTAAAAGGTGGAATGCCTCTCCTAAGACTTCGTTACTTGCAGTAAGAGCTTTACGCTAAAATATGCTAGGATTTTTGGTGCTTTGATCCCATCCCCTTTGCCCTGCCCCCCTTTTGATTGCAGCCCCAAACACAAATGGAATTTGGTCTCAGAGAGCTTCTCTGAAATGGAATTTGGCCCTCAGGCTGAAAGAGGTTCTGCACCCCTGAAGTAGGCAATACTGGTTTAGATGGAAAAAATGTCTGACTCAGTATAACGCAGCTTCACATATGTGCCATCCTTCCCCTTCTAGGCATGTTACTGCTGTGCCACCCAGGCCCTGATGCCAGGCTAGTCCCATCCAGAATAAACAAGTGTAAGAAGAGGAAACATCATCTGAACCCAGACGCAAGCAATGGTCTCTGCTTTTCATGAAGAAAGAGGGAGGATGATCAGCCCAGACAGAAGGGAACAGTCAAACTGACACCTTATGAGAAAGAGAACCGGAATGGCTCCACGGCTGGCTAGCATAACTTGCCACCCACCAAGCAGGATGCAACCCTCAGCTGTGTATTGTGGCCTTTTAGGAGCTTGATCACCCAAGGGTTTATGGACCCCTCATGGGCCGCCCAATATGGCTGGTGGACTGCGTTCCGCACAAGTCATGCAGGTCGGCTCTAGGGAAATGAGTGGAGCAGCTCCTATTTCCCACACGTCCCCTTTCTATTCAGGAAAGAAGAAAAAGGAAAAGAGGAGCGGGAGAGAAAGAGCTAGGGGCATGTTTTGAAACTGCCAAAATCAGATTTATATACTCTTTTACTCCAAAAAGGTGTGCGGGAAATGAAGATGAAGAATTACTGGAGCTCCTACAAATCATATTTAATACTTAAAACAAAATGTCTGTATAATTTATTTCTCCCATCCTGTTATCCAGGAGCTTGCAAAGCTCCTACTACTTTCACGGGAAATCTGGGGAGTGCGGAAAAGATTAAGGTCAAACCCAGACATCTACCTCTATACATTTCTTCCTCGTTTTCTATAGAAACCTGTGAGTCATGATTAACTGTTTTATGGATGTGGGTTGTTTCTTCTTTTTTTGTTCAGTCTGTGTCCCCCTGTGCCAGCAAATAAGGGCAGAATCCTCCCTCACATGTTGAAACAAAATGTCCTTTGTGTTTAGGATTCAGCTCAATGATTGCTATGCCACAACAATAGGGTGGTACCCGTAGCATTGTCCTGGTGTATTGAGCCATATGTGGACATCATGTCAGGAAGTCCATGCACAATTGCAATGATGCACATTTCTTTAGGATCAGTGTGCCAGTTGCCATTGAATCAGCAGCTGTGGAAAGCTCTTTGCATGAGCAAATCCTACACTCAAACATTGGCTCCAAGCCAAAATGAGAAAAATCAACCCCAAAGTGTATACATTTGAGCCATAGGGTGTGTGTGTGTGTGCGTGTGTGTATCTTTCTTTCTTGTGTGTATATATTGAACAATTTCACAGACCCCATCTATTGAGGCCTAGGGTAACAAAGTTTAGTGGTACTAGATATAAATAAACTGACTTACTGTAAAGGATTAAAGACAAATGCCAAAGAATGGCTTCTACAGGCATATCCACACTGCAGACAAAATGGGTTTAATGCTCATTTTCTATCTCCTGGGGATGGTGCTGAGGATCTCTAGAGAATTTTCAGCACCTCACCAAACTACAATTCCTAGGGTTCCTTGAGAAAACCAAAATAAGTGTGCAGTGTAGAAAGGACCACTGAAGGTTGGAAAGCCCCCACCCCCTTTGGGGGGGTATTTTAGAAGAACTGACCTAGTGTGCTTCCAGACAGACAGCTCCGAGTGCTACTAACTAAAAGAAAATTGTGCAGCTATTCCATCTTTCCTTCCTTAACAGATTTTCTGTAGTAAGAAAAAAGATGGAAGAAGCAGTGGGAACACACAGGAGTGGCAGTTTACGAATGGAAGACCACAATGTCTGGACTCCAGTAAAAGTCCGTGAATGAGGCAGGGTGCTTGCACCAAACAAAAGTCTCCTCTGGAACTATTCTTGGTAACGAAGAAGTAGAATCTTGTGCTACCAATTCTATAATGTGCTAGTTCCATGAATACATATACTTTAAAAAATATATGCACTTGTATATCACTGTGTATTAGCTGCTGCCATAGATAGCACAAGAATCAGTGCTAGGGTGGAAGGGGGAGGCCAGGCATTTGCGGGATCCTAAGATTGACTGAGGGCCCTCAGTGTCCCGACAGCGCTGCCGTTCTCCTTTACACATGGGTCAGAGGCAATCTTAGTGTCGGGGTTGGATCTGAGGCCATAGAGTCCCAAAGTAGCTCTGATTCTGAGGAGGAGATAGAATCTGTGGAAGAGGAACCCCCTCAGGTTTCAGACGCACAGCTGGAGGGGAAGACCCCCCCCCACTCACATTCCTGGGAGCAATACTGACCCTGGCATGGAAAAGGAGGGACGACTTGAGCTTTTAGACGTGAGGCACAGGCGCAGGCATAAGCGAGAGGTTGCGGGAGCTGAGCTGAGGTGCTCAGCCCGTTTGGCTCGATGTCAGCAGCTGTGCCCCAAGGCCCCACGGGAAAGGGGGAGAATTTCCCCTCCTACTCCTTAAGTTCAGAGAGTTGCCGCACTTTTCTCCAAACAGAGACCAACTGACGTCCTAACCCTTAGAAACCCCTGGTAGGCTGTTTCTTTGTCTTTCCTCTGAGTCTCTGGCAATTAGCATCTGTAAGCCTCATTAGGTTGAATGGAAATAAAGCTTTGGAAAGCAGCCCTTTTGTCTGACTGTTGATTCTGGCTATTGGAAGGCTCAGAAGACTACAGGGGCATTCCTGACACTTAGTTTGCATGCCCAGCTTTAATCTTCCAAGTTAAAAGGGCCAGCAGTTTGCCTGAGACTCTCCATCATCCACAGTCATCATGGACAGGCAAGGGTTCAACCTAGGCTCAGCACAAGGTGCTTTTGGATATGGTCATATAGAACACCTGACTTCTTTTTAAAAAGCCAAGTACAGATGTGCCTTAGCTCTTTGCACGTTCTGTCTTGAATACAGACAGTGGCAGCAGTGCTAACAGAATGTTCATATTGCTACTCCACATTGGTGGGTGTATATTTCTCTCAGCTTTGCTGCAACCTGAGTTAAACAATTCCATGGTTTCCTCCCATACGCATGATTCCAGAATGATGCCATAGAATCATAGGCATAGTCCCAGGGCATAGTCCGAAGGCACATGAGGCAGCTACCTTGCTGAAGCTAAGCAGCTTTGGGTCTGGTCAGTGCTTGGAGGGGAACCTACCTGGGAACCCCATGTAGCCACCTTGAGTTCCATGATGGAAGAAAGGTGTGATGTAAATGTAATAAATAAAAAATAAAAATAAATAGTACCACAGAGTTGGAAGTGGTCTTGGAGGCCATCCTAGTCCAACCCTTTGCTCAATATAGGAAATCTGGTGCTAGAGCACCCCCAACTAATGGCTGTCTAGCCTTGGCTTGAACACTGCCTGGGAGGAAAAAGCCATTATCCTGCACAATCAGAAGTGGGCAACCTTTTTGAATCACTGGTTCCACTGTCCAACTGCTCCTACCATTAAAAAGGTTCTCCTGAACTGGATGTTACCAGGCTTCAGATCTCTGGATGTCTTCATTGCTTTGCAGAACCAATATCATCATTCTGGCATTAAATTAAATCACATGTAGGCTATGCAGGCCAAAACATTCTGTTGCCTGAACAGTAGGAGCAGTTGGGCTGAAGCAGAACACCAAATGGCACTCCACCCTTCTATGCTATGGGCAATACTTTTTAAAGTCTCGCTGCACCGTTCAGACATATATTCCTGCCTTCATCTATCCCTCTAAATGCCTGCATTATCTTGTTGTATTGTAGGAACAGCTCAGCATGTAGGATTTGTGATCATATGGATTTATTTCCAGTTTTAGCTGGTGGGTAATGTTTACATGATTAGTGCTTAGAAAGATCCCAGGATACATATTATCGCAAAAATGCAAGAAATTCCTGTGCTTTTGTTGGAATGCCTCAGATGCAAGCCAATAAGGGAAAGAATACTTGGGATACTCAGTCAGTTTGTATGCATTCATTTTATTTTATGCCTCTGTTTAGCCAGGAAGTGGAGTCCTATAAATCTGACAACACTGAAAATCAGAAGCTGGGTTCCCACAATGAAACGAAGGAAATCACAGAAGGGAAAAATCAGAGCAAGAGGGTCTTTCAACCAGAGGTGCACTCGTAATATTATTTCCCGCTTCCCCTTGGTTGAGCGGTGGGAAATTCAGGGCAACTTGGCTCTCAGTTGGAGGAGACAGCGTTGGAGACTTAAGGTGCCTTTGTAATAATTTCTTTCCAACTGTGCAAACTGGGCAGGCATCACAGGGGCACAGAAAGATGGACTCACAGTTCCAGATTCATAACAATAAGCAGCACCCTTGAATCACAAACAAGCAAAGCACAGCTCCCCTGCCAAACCTACTTAAGTACATAAGAAGAGCTGTGCTGGATCAGTCCAAAGGTCCATCTAGTCCAGCAGTCAGTTCACACAGTGGCCAACCAGCTGTCGATGGGAGACCCACAAGCAAGACATGAGGGCAACAGCAACCTCCCACCCATACTCCCCAGCAACTGGTGTACACAGTCATGCTGCCCCTGATACTGGAGATAATATACAGCCATCATGACTCGTAGCCATTGGTAGCCTTCTCCTCCATGAATTTGTCTAATCCCTTTTTAAGCCATCCAAACTGGTGGCCATCACTGCATCTTGTGGAAGTAAATTCCATAGTTTAATGTAGGGATGTATGATCCCCCTCATTGTCTGGTCCAGGGGGTCCATTGTAGGGCAATTTGGGCCACTCGGGGCCCTGCGGAGTCCTCCAGAGCCCTGCCGTGTCTGCCGGAGTTGGTGGCAGCTCTCCAGCTTCCTATAAAACATGATACACTAATGGCGGCTGCCATTAGCCTAACTTGGAAAAATCACAGCCATAAATGGCGTATTTTACGCCATTTGCAGCCATAAAACACTTTTACCTAAATTGCAGCTGTTTATGACTGCATTTAGGTAAAAGTAAGTGCTTGATGGCCTCAAATGGTGTACAATATGCTATTTACAGCTGTAACTTTCCTGAGATAACCTAATGGCAGCCACTATTAGCATATCGTGTTTTATAGGAAGCCGAATACCCGCCTCATGGATAAGGAGGTGAGTGTGGCCAGTCTGCCCCAGACTCTGGAGGATGGATTCTTTGGAATCCAGCCTCATTTGAGTCTGCAGCGGAAATATGCACTGTGTGAAGAAATACTTTGTTTTATCTGTCTTGAATCTCCCATCATTCAGCTTTATGGAATGACCCCATGTTCTGGTATTATGAGCGAGGGGGGAAAATTCTTACTATCCATGTCCCCCACTGCATGCACAGTTCTATAAATCTCTATCATGTCCCTCCTTACTCACTTTTTCTCTAAACTAAAAAGCTCCAAATGTTGCGACTTTCCTTCTATTGTAACCTTCCTGCAGCCCCCTGATCATTTTAGTTGCCCTTTTCTGCACCTTTCCCAGCTCTAAAATAGCCCGTTTGACCTGTACACCACATTCCAAGTGTACAGATTTGTATAAAGGTATTAGAATATTGTCAGTTTTATTTTCAATCCCTTTCCTAATGATCCCTAACATGGAATTCTTTGCCACTCTGTATGCCAAGTGCAAACCCCATTTTCTGTCCTTGACATTCTGCCAGACTAGCAAAACTGGTTTTCCAGCTTTCTCCAGTATAGGTGAGTGTAACTAACATTCTAAGCTATCTTTAGACAAAAAGTCACCAAATGGCCCTTAAAATCTGCCCCTTTCACTGTCAGGCTGGACAACAATTTAAAGGGAGAGCCATCTTTTCTCTTCACTATGCTCAAACAGAGCAGCAGCATGACTGTGCCAATATTTTACACAAAGGCATTGCCCCAGAGGAACAGGGAAGTCATATACACATCGCCTTTTGCAGCTATCGCTATTGCTACTCTGTGCAAGGCACAGGCAAGGGATTGAAAATCCCCTCATTGCTGCTTGCTGGGAGATTCCCCTCCCTACCCCACCCATCAATACCCTGAAAGCAAAGCAACATTTGACCTAAAAGCATTGGTTATGTTTAGAGCTAGGTGGGCACCTCAGCATTTAGATGCAGAAGAGCGACATAGCTTACAACTCATTTTGCAACAATACCCGTGAGTCATCATCTTGAATGCCAGGCAAGCCTCCCATGACAGAGTTGAACCACTGCAGGATTCTACACACACACACATGCAGCTACACTTCACAACCTCCACATTTTTCTTCTTTTAAAAAAAACAAACATGAATTGCTTCAAACGTGCTACAAGGGGGATAGCTTGCAAAAAGAGTTACACATGGCAGAGTTGGCACTAGCAGGGATGCCATGAATAGTACAGAACCATCGAGGAGTTAAAGTGAAGAACTGTTTTGAGCAAATTGTCTCACTCCATAAAGGGGGGGGAGTGGGTGTTCCCCCCCTCCAGCCCAAAAAAGTCTTCAGAAGTGAACCAAATGGGCAGGGCATCTCCAGTTCATCAGAAAACTCATCTGCACCTTATGGTCGCCATCTGTGGTGTGGAACATTTTCAACCTTGACAAAGCAGATTTGTCCAAGGATATTTCCTCTCTTTGAACTCAGAGAAGACGCTGTGGCAAAACCAGATCCAGTGTTGGAACATCTACCCTCAGACACCTTGTGAGCAGAGCAGCACAGCAGGCATCAGGATGCCCACCTGTACGTCAAGCCATAAACCACTGCTTAGGGTGCAGTGCCAAGCAATGCCAGGGGCCACTGTTTTCCCCCTCCAGTGAATATTTAGAAGTGTCGCAAGAGCCTGTGGAAAGGAAGGAGCCTGCAACAGGTGGTAACATCTGTGTCCATCACACTCTAGCCAAAACAATCTGCTCCCTTGTGTTCCCAGCACGAAACAAAGAAGGTCTGAGAGGGACAAAGTCAGGAGAGTGGGTGGAGTAAGGCAAGGAGAGAGAGTCCTGATCTCCATACATGTGGAAGGCAAAATCAGTGCCAGTGAATTGTTTTTCTTTCGCCCAGTGTGGGAGAATGTCTACAAAGTCTAGCTGGCTGGCAAGTGCAAACTCAACACATGTGTTATTATTATATATAGACATAGATGTGTGCTACTAAAGGGACAGAGAGACATTCTAACTACTGCCGATTTGGGGTTGTGTGTGTGAGTGTGCTGTCTTTACAGCTAAGCAATCGTTTAACTGTTTCCCACTCATAAATAGCTTTAGGCTGCAGTCCTACACCCACTTGCCTGAGAATAAGCCTCACTGACATCAGTAGGGATTACTTCTGAGTAGACATGTATAGGATTGCACTGTTTGTGACATTTATGGTCCTGTTATTTGTATATGTGGGTGTATTGAAGGGCCAAACTAGATGTGACAGGGCAGCTGCGGGTATTTCCTTCACAAGTCTCCCCTCCCATTCACACATTAGAGGGGTTGAGCCCCTTTTTATATGAAATGGAGAATGCAGGCTAGGAGAAGGGCTGTGGCTCAGTGGCAGAGCAGTTGCTTTGCATGCACAAGGTCCCAGGTTCGATCCCCGGCCTCTTCAGGTAGGGCTGGGAAACAAAATTCTGGAAAGCTGCTGCCAGTCAGTGTAGACGATCCTGGGCAGCTGTGCAGGGTGCCAAAGGGCTGCTGAATCTTTCTAACAGTTCCTGAAGAACAATCAGCACATAGGATGTAAACATCAGGCTGGGGGGAATGCAGAGGAGCCGGGAGCAAAAGGAGGTAATATCTTTCTATGACCTACTAAAATGGCACAATTCATGTTTTTTTTTTCAGAAAGCTGCGCCTGTGGGAGTTTCTAGCTGGCTGGTGAAGTTTCTAAGAAGCTTCTGAAGTTCACACTGATGTGGGAACTTTCAAGGGCTGCAAGGGTGTTGCTGTGAATTTAGCACTGCCTTCCTGTGTGTGCTTGTAACTCTGCCCTGGCAATGCCAGCGTTGACTGTACTCTGCAAATGAACACATTATTCTTCTTTAAAGACACCATCTGTCAGCCTTCCCCAACCTGGCACCCTCCAGATGTTTCAGACAACAACCCCCAGCATTCCTGATCTTTCGTCATGCTGGCTGGGACTGATGGGAGTTGAAGTCCAAAACATCTGGACTTCAGAACCAGGTTGGGGAAAGCTGCCATAAAGGATAGCCAGAAGTTCCCAGTTTTCAGGGAACTGTGAAGCACAAAACAGGGCAATGCAGTATGTCATGATCAAACAAAATATACAACTATTTAAATGAGTATATGTGCAAAGGCAAAGCTCTTTTGAATAACTCCTTAGGTACCCAGATAATTTTATCTAGGTTCCAGAAATAGCTGGGGATTTCCCTGCAAAAATGTTATTAATAACATTATTTTCTGAGCTTCTAGGCCTGCTTAATGTTCCGCACTTGATTCCTGACTTTAATAATCTTCTCCCCTTCAAGAGGTTTTTGAAATCAAAAATGACATCCTGTCACGCTCCACTCTTGCTGATATATAGACAGCCCTACTGAACTAATTAGGAGATAGCCGCTAAACAAGCAGCTCCATCTCTATAGCCGCTATGCAGGAGCATAAGCCCTAGAATCACAAACCTACACTCTCAGAATTAAGCAGAAGTCACCTAACAACATTATCTGCCCACAAAGATTGCAAGAACAAGAAAAGCTGACACCCTGAAGACTCTGATGTGTAACGCTGGCCTTCAAAATGTGTGACAATGACTCACACTGAGGGACACAACATAAACTGCAGCAGAAGCACTTTGACATAATGTGGGATTCATTTCTTCAAGAGCTATAACCCATTTCCTGAGTCAGCATTTTCAGCACCAGTAATTTACAGTGACAGAATGAAATAACAGTCTGTGAACATGGGAATGGAAGCAAACTTGAGTCCAAATTAAAGAAGCTCTGAAGGGTGAGAGAAACAAGCACACTTGACTGTACTCTCTTCTATTTGCATGTCATCCTGTTGTTCTCAGGGGTATTACATTCCTGTTGCCATGCCACCTGATGCTCTGTCTAATTAGGCCCATAACTGTGGGCCTAACGCTTCATAACTGAATGGCCACAGGTCACTCAGTGCAACTGTGACGGAGTCATGTGGGCAGCTGGCCTACAGAAGTATCAGGTACTGTAGCTCATGCAGAGTGGTCAGTTGATCTAAAGGAGTCTCATATGACCCAGGGATGAGGGCTGCTGACCTACAGACTGTGGTCAAGAGAGTCAGAGATGGCTAAGGAATGCACAAAAGGAAAATATTTGCCAGGAAGGCGAAGGCGTTCCAACCCTGCCATCTGGGCTTCGGAATTTAGGACGGCCAGGTGGAATTTAGATCCATAATGGTCGCTGGAGGCCCAAGTGGCCGTGGCGGCTCGGAGTGCCTTTTACCAGCTTCAGCTGGTTCGCCAGCTATGGCCTCTCCTGGACAGGGATAGCTTGGCCACAGTGGTACAGACCTTAGTAACCTCAAGACTGGTTTACTGCAATGCACTCTATGCGGGGCTGCCCTTAAGGCTGGTCTGGAAGCTGGAGCTAGTGCAGAACAGCTTGGCTGTTGTCAGGAGTGCCCCTTTCCAGCATGCCACTCCTTTGCTGAGGGAAGTGCGTTGACTGCCTATTCGCTATTGGGCCAGGTTTAAGGTTTTGGTACTAGTGTATAAAGCCCCAAACTTGGGACCAGGATACCTGAGAGAATGCCTTCTCCCTTACCAATCTTCCTGATCACTGAGTTCATCACAGGGCATGTTCCTGGTGGTTATGCATGGACCCATGGTCCGATTGGAGTCCATCAGGAAAAGGGCCTTCAGTGCGGTCGCCCCCTTCCTATGGAATTCCCTGCCTTTGGAGGTCAGGGAGGCGCCAACGTCACGTTGCTTTAGGCACCTCCTGAAAACATTGTTATTTCAGGAAGCCTTCCTTGAGTAACCAGACACAGTTTACCAAACTTCGTTTTAGCAGAACTTTGTTCCTTTAAATTAAAAAAATTAAAAAAATAAAATTAACATGGTGTTTTTATTCTTTATCCTGCCTTCTGTTCACTGTTCCAAGGTCTTTGTGTGTGGAGAAGTATATAAATACTGTAAATAAAATAAAGAAATAATAACGAAGTTTCCAGTGTGGTCATTGTAGTACCTCCATTTTGAGCCCCTTTGCTGCTCAACTGTTAAGTAAGGAGGTGAAGCTTTCAGGGAAGGAGATCACCTGGGCAAGCATTACAACTTCAAAGCCCTATGGAGACTTAGAGGTCAATTCCATGGTTCCTCTGGCACTATCTGAGCAGCCACACACAGTACTGGAGATTCACCCCACCCCCAAGGCCATAGACAGATCTACAACTTCGGAGTGGGAGGAATCTGAGCAGGGATACTCCCCCCACAGCCACCACAGAAAGATCCATGGTGGCTTCTTTACCCAACGTCTCGACCTTGGAAGAGGATGGGGAGGGAGGAAAGGGGGGTGCTTGTGGTCGGGGAGAAGAGGGGAGAGAAGAGGACCTAGATCCGCCTGATCCACCACCCTCTCCGTTCCTGTTCCTGCTCAGTGCCAGGTAAGCAAGCTAGATGGCTCAGAGGCCTGTCTAGCTGAAAATGCTACAGTGGAGGAGGGAGAAGCCATAAATGCCTCTGCTGCTGCTCCCTGCCATCCTGCCTGGCTCTTGAAGGCAGGGTTTTGGATAGACAAATGGCTCCAAGAACAGAGCCCTCCGTCTCTGAACCACAAATTCTTTAGGATTGCGCTCTTAATAAATAACCTGGGACTTCGCTTCCCGGAGTTCAATGTGAGGTAACAGGAGAATGTTTTCATTACATTTAAAAGGCAGGAGCACAGTTCTGATTCCCCAATTCCATTTTTAAAAGCAATGCATGAGGTTTCAGACACCCCTGAAGAGGGACAGGCAAATCTGGCAAGTTCATTGGCAGGAAGTTAATTCTGTCCTGTTTCTACATCAGTATACAAACTGTGTGTGTTTTGTATAATCTGCAATAAAATTTGTACATGTTTTAGTGTTAATTTCTTTGAATATATACATTTGTATATGCAATTATCATGTGCATTTTAAAAATGTATGCATTCTTCCCCACACACACACATAGGCTAAAGCGATTTTGTGTACATGTTTTCTCAATATATGTATTTTTTGTGTGCAACCCTCTCTCCTCCCCCCTGCCCCAACTTGAGCGCAACATTTGGAAAGTGCAGATTTCAGAGTGCAACTGTGTTCCGGCTTATGCTTTGGTTCAGGGAGTGTGAATTGGTACGTTTCCATCAAAATGTCACTCCCATCTCTAGCATAAGTTGACTTTTGCACATGCAGCATTTCCCTGAGCAGAAAGAAGACCCAGGAGCAGTGCTATCTGTGTTTCGTTTCCTTTGAACTAAGAGGGCACTGGAGACTTATGGGGGTTTTGGTAAGATTTGCTTTATTTGCAGATGTGCACCCAGAGCATAATGGAGGGCAAAGAGCAGGCACTCCTACCAGGGAGCAGACTTGTTGTTACCCCACATCACCACCCCAGAGAGAGGCCCCGCCCCTACAAGATGGCCTCAGCCTTCCGATAACTCCCAGGTCTCGTGTCATCCCTTCCAAAGTGCAAGAACTATTTCTTCACACACTCACCTTACATCAGCCCTTCTCCAAGCTCTGGTGGCTAAATCCTTCAAACACTCAGGATGTCCCAGGAGGACATTTCTTAACAGTTACCTCCCATCAAGAGAGAGTAGCCTGCGATTCTGGGTTATTAGTGGAATAATCAGCCAGAAGCTGTAGCAAGCTGGTTTGTGGCCTGGATAAGGATGTTTCAACAGAAGCGAACCTGCACACACAACAGGAAACCACTCGTCCAGATCTACATTGCCAAGACGCTAATGTTTTGCTGGCAACACAAGAGAAGGCCTTTTCGGTGGCTGCTCCCAGGCTGTGGAACTCCCTCCCAAGGGAGACTAGGCTCGCTCCCTCTCTGCTATCGTTCCACCGGCAGTCAAAGACCACTTTATCGAGAAGGCCTTTGGCCTATAAGTGGATCTGTGGATTGGGTGCTGTTTTTATTCTGTAATTGTTATGTTTTTATTGCATTTTAATGTGTTTTATTGTTTTAATCTATTTTAATTGTTTTGTAGGCTGCCTTGAATGCCATTGTTTGGTAGAAGGGTGGAGTATACATTAAATACATACATAATTAATCTGGTAGAGAGATACAACATGGTAGGGAGGTTGCTACCTGGAGTCATCCTGTACTTTTCAATCTCAGAGCCAATGTGGTGTAGGGGGTTAGTGTGGGAGACCTGCTTCATATCACCACTCAGCCATGAAGCTCACTGCGTTAGTCCAACCTCAGCATCCCACAACCTGGTGCCCTCCAGATGTGTTGGACTTCAACTCTTATCAGCCCCAACCAGCATAGCCAGTGGTCAGGAATGCTGAAAGTTATTGAAGTCCAAAACATCTGGAGGTCACCATAATGGGGAAGGCTGGGCTAGTTATTCTTTTTTAGCCTAACTTACCTCAAAAGACTGGTATGAGGATAAAATGGTGCAGTGGGGGATGGGGGTAGTGGCAGAATCACATATGATGCCTTGAGGTCCTTGGAAGGGGGAAATGTAATAACATTCAAGATCCCTTAGTGCAGCTTCTGCTACCTGATGCCTTCCAGATGTTTTAGTCTTCAGCACTTATCACCCCAGACAGCATGAGTAGTGGTCAGGAAATCTGGGGTTTGTATCCAAAACATCTGGAGGGTACCAGGTTGGGGGAAGGCTGCCACTGAATGAGACCGAGGAGGCAGCTGTGGCTTCTCCGGCTTGCTCCTTCCTGGTTACATGTGTCTGCCGTCTCCCCTGTTCGTGCAATGAACAGACTCCAGTTGGGTGACTGCTGCTTTCTGTGTGTCCTTGGGCCAGGCACTAATTCTCAGCCTCCCTTACCTCTCAGGGTCGTTGTGAGGATAAAGAAAGGGAGCAGCTGTGTATTCTGTCCAGAGCTCCCTGGAGGAAGGATGGGATCATAAAAATAATAAAATAAATTGAAAGGCGCAAGGCAGAGCTCTGAGTTGTGAACAATGCACACATGGAACTTTACAGAGCTGGCACTGTGTGTGGTTCTGGATTGTAGCCCATGTCTTTGCACGATGAAGGATGAATGCACTTGAGTGTCTTGCCGTGGACAATAAGCCATCTGAAAAGAAATACATTCTTAACTCAATGAATTTCCTTAGGCAGTCTTTTACAATGGTAAAATATAGACCAAACCAGACCAGAAGTTGGAGCTGCAAAGTGACATGCTGACAATGCTTGTCCTTGAAAGGGGAAGCTGGTGTGTGTGTGTGTGTGTGTGTGTGTGTGTGTGCGGGGCACTTCGGACCATTAATAGTCATTGGAAAGCTGCAGTGAAGAGATAGGTGTGCTGTATCATCTCTGCTAAACCCTCTGAAGAGTTTAGATAGAGGTGGACAACAATGCTGGCAGGAGGAAGCAGGAAACCTCATCAAAATGCTTGACACAAATTCCGGAGCTATCATGATACAGCAAGCTTATTTTAATTTTCTTAGGGTACTGCTAAAAATGAATTGATTGGATTGTCCGGTGTTAAGATCCCTGGCTCTCTTGCAGCAAAGGTCAAGGTAAATAACAGTTGAGCCATAAGAGAGATAGCACAATGGGCAGTATCCAGTGCTGCCCTTGCACTAGCAGGAATTACCTCTAGCGCGATGGGAAGCTAGCGCCTCATTGTGCAAACTAGTGCTTCCGGAACAGGACAGCTTGCGGAATGGAGCTCCTCTGAATCGTCCCATTCTGGAAAGTCTGCTTTGACTTAGTTTTCAGGGATGCACTATGAAGCACTACCTTGCCATAGCGCTAGCAGTCATTCCCGGTACTGCAACGTGATTGGTACTGCCAGATTGTCAGAGCTGGATACTGCGCTATATTTTATTTACACTATATAATAGATACACTGGGTTGGATTCAGATTTAGTCATACTTGGAGTAGACCCATTGATTTCAATTGGTCTACAGTTAGTCATGACTAACTTCAGTCCCACCGATTTCAGTGGGTCTGCTCTATGTATGGCTGTGTCTGGAGCCAACCCACTGTTTATAATATGAAAATCCCCATGACACACAGCCATGCTATATGGATGCCATGTTACGGCAATGACCGGTCTCTGAAATTGATCATATGTTGCTCAGGGACATCATTCAGAGAGGACTGGTGGTGGAGCAGGTCACCCCACCCTCATGTTTCAGACTCCATGTGATTATTCACTAGAAGGATCTGTATCTGTGGCCAGCTCACTAGTTCCATACACTATGACTATTGCTATAAACAATTAAATGGGTTTATGTAGGCACCGCCTCGGCGGGAAAGGTAACAGCGTTCCGTGCACCTCAGTGTTCAGTCATGCCGGCCACATGACCACGGAAGCGTCTTCGGATAGCGCTGGCTCTTCGGCATAGAAACGGGGATGAGCACTGCACCCTAGAGTCGGACACGACTGGCTGGGGACACCTTTACCTTTTTACTAGTCTGTATGCCAAAGACAACAGTTATTTGCTTAAAAATAGCTTGTGTGTGTGACACCATCCTGTATGGATGACCTTGCTACAGTTGTAACAAGTTATGAGATATAAGTAATCCAATCAAATGCTCTTAAAATACACTGCTCGGAGGCGGGGGGGGGGGAGAGGGGTAGTGGCAATCTTGAATGTATCCAAAAGCATGCCTTTGACGCTTACTGTGAATTCCTGTGAGTGGGTGGATGGGGGGGGCTCCTGTTCCCCCAAATTTCCTTGCCTTCTTCCAATTGAAATCCAAAATTGTACCATCTTTTCTGTAACTTAATGCTGCAACAGGAACGTGAATGTGTTTAACTCATCATCTCCACTTTCTATAATGTCTTCTTAATATTGTTGGATGGTCAGCTACAAAATCTGGAACTAAACCCCACCTTTCTGACCCCACGTTCTCTGTGAAAACACAGCACATAACACAACAAGGAAATGCCTGGGGGGGGTATCTGTCGTCCCCCCCACACACACTCACAAAGGTAAAGTTAAATATAATTAGGTTCTGCCTGAGGAAGGGCTCTCTGACATGTTCAAAAATGTAGACGTTGGTCTCAGGAAAGGTTGCTTTCTGACTCTTTATTTCCTCTGGCAGAAAACTTATTTTTCTTTTTGGGAAATTAAGGAAAACATGACACAGGATGTGTCCACTTTTGCCCTCTTACTATTAGAAGATTGAAAAAGATCAGATCTACTAAGAAGTCATCACATAAGGCTTCTTGCCTACAGCATATTACTTGCTGTGCTTTTAAGTTTTATTTTATGTTATTTTTGGTAAAAGCAACTTGGTATCATGCTTTCCTTCTACCGTTACCCTGAGAAGAATAATGTATGATGATATGTTCTCTTCTTCAAGTCAGTACTATAAATTGCATTGAAGTGTGCGTGTAGACACACACACACACAGCTTGAGCATTTAAAGATTGATTTGCATTTATCTTAAGATATAACATAAAGGGAGAGGCATCCTCTAATAGTTTAAGTGAAGTTAAGCATGCTTTAGTAGAGGTATCTTTGATTCAGTGGGCCACTGAAAAGCAAGCAATATACTTTAGCTTTGCTTAATATAGACATTATTTTGGCACAGTTCCTCATGGTGTACCGCCAGAGCAAGCTTCATTCATTTTGTTAAGCTGTAAGCCAGTAGGATATTTGGACAATGGGAGTGACAGTCTAATTTAGGATTCTATGGCTGCAGGATGGGTTAAACTGATCCATGCTGTTTAAAGGCACCAAAATGAGGTAGGGAAGAGGAAAGGACACATACAGTTTCCCCTTTGGACTGCTTGTGTTACACTCTAGTCCAGGGAGATGCAGAAAAATCAAATGTTTATTGATCAAGAATATCTGCAGAAGCTTAGCAGGGGGCTAAACAAACTGTGGCACTGCTCAGAACTCTCACACTTGCCCTGGACTCTGCTTTTTTCCCTCCTTTCCCCAGACTTCCACTTCTCGGTTTCTTTTAACGAGGTGCTAGTATACATCAACTAGCAGCAAAAAGCAAAACTGACATTAAGGCATAATTCTAATTCTGATTCTAATTCAATTTCACAAATGGACTTTTATTCTTCTTTCCGTGGCTGTTCCCCGTTTATGGGCAACCTGTATCATTTACTGATTTGCCTCAGGAAGTGTGGCTCAGTGGTTAAGGCTGGGCAGTCCTGGTAGATTTGCACATGTGAGGTTGTGGGTTTGAATCCTGCAGACCTCCTGGCTGAGGGAGAACGGAGGCGAACAACAACCTGGGAAGTGTTAGGAGAGGCACAGAGCTGTGGCAGAGCTTGTGCTTTCTATGAGGAAGGAAGGTCTAGCTTCAATCTCCAGTTAAATGGCTCCAGGAAACCAGGCTGGAAAAGACTTCTGCCAGAGACTTTGCTGAGCTGCTTTCAGTTAGATCAGATAATACTGAGTAGCCAACTCAGCATGAGGCAGCTGATATGCATAACCTGTAATTTTGCTTGTCATACCGACATTAGAGATTGTGTACACTGGCCTTGAGTATATCACTCCACCAGTGGGGACTGGTGGCTCTGATTTCGGTGGGACTATGAATCCATTCTGGGTTTTAGTCAGAACCAGCCAGAACTCTAAAAGAGCCATCCAAGGTGCTGAAGCCTAGACCCAAAATAGGTCCAGCACCTTGGATAGCTCCTTTAGAGTTCTGGCTGGTTTTGACTAAAACCCAGAATGGATTATAGCCCCTCCAAAATCAGAGCCACCAGCTTCCACTGGACTGCCCTCACTTAAATGAGCCATTCTGTCCTTGTGCTGGGCATGCATGTTCTACCAAGAATACACTCTGGCTTACTTATTTATTTTTAACATTTAGAAAATAGCCTTCATCCAT
Organism: Heloderma suspectum; assembly: GCF_057233095.1. NCBI lineage: Eukaryota > Metazoa > Chordata > Lepidosauria > Squamata > Helodermatidae > Heloderma > Heloderma suspectum. The sequence goes on along the minus strand of NC_139458.1, from coordinate 169,254,902 downwards.
TAAATCCCAGGGTGGCGTACACAGCATTAAATATAAACAACAAATCCAATATAAAAACCATACAATTACACATTAAAAAGCAAATTAAACAACAGCAGCCAGAACAACAGCAACAACAACTCTTCAACCAGCAAGCCAAACAAAAACACAATTCATTCAGTTTAAAAGTAACTTTTTTTTTTAAAATGGAAATTAAAATGTTAAAATGCCTGGGCAAAAAGAAATGTTTTAATTTGGCACCAAAAAGAGAACAAAGCTGCTGCCAACCTCCTTTGGAAGGGTGTTCCAAAGTTGGAGGGCCACCACAAAAAAGGCCCTCTCCTTTGTAAATACATAGTGCATCTCCCAGCTGATGGTATTTGGAAAAGGTCCCCCTCTGAAGATGGGGCTGCGGTGGTTTAGTGGTTAAGACACTGAACTGCAGACTGGAAGGTTGGCAGGACAGCAGTTCGAGACCCGAGTGCTGCGTGACAGAGTGAGCTCCCGTCTTCAGTCCCAGCTTCTGCCAATCTAGCAATTCGAAAGCAAGAAATTGCAAGTAGATAAATAGGTACCGCTTCGGCAGGAAAGGTAACAGCGTTCCGTGCACCTTGGTGTTCAGTCATGCCGGCCACATGACCACGGAAGCGTCTTCGGACAGCGCTGGCTCTTCGGCTTAGAAATGGAGATGAGCACCACACCCTAGAGTCGGGCACGACTGGCTGGGGACACCTTTTACCCCCTCTGAAGACCTTAGTACATGGGTAAGATCCTATGAGAGGAGGCATTCCTTCAGTTATTTGGGCCCCAGGCCATTTAGGGCTTTAAAGGTGACAGCTTTTGGCATATGCCATTTGTACATCAAGAAGGGTACATAGTTGGGTGTTCTTGGTGACTACCATGGTATTGTGAGGTCCCTTGCCTTTGGTCCTGCCTGCTGTTTGGGTCTGAACATCTTTTGGAAGTATAGTAAACATCAGGCTGGCTTTTGATGACAGCAGCTAGAGGAAAAGGGTCGCCTATTTCTTGTAGCAAAAAGAGACTGTTAACAACTTCCTTCATGTTCTTTTCTCCATCTTCTATCTCCAGAATAAATATGTTGAGAGCATGTTTCAAGAGAAAGGAAAGCGCCATTTTAAGAAGGTCGGTATTTGTATTATTTTATGGCTCTCTCACAATAACAATACTGGGAATGTGTGAATTCTCCACTGGTGTGTTTTGTGTGACTTTGATGCAAGCCCCATTGGCAAGCAGACTTGGGGGGGGGGGAACAATCAACAAACAAAAGAAACAGCAGAAAGTAGGAGAGTAATTTAATTGAAAAAAAACTAGGTACAGAGCCTATTCAGCTAGGTGAATGCAGAGAGCTACCACCAAAACAAATTACACAGTGCTGTCACTGAATATGCCTTTTTCCCTTCAACAAAAGCAGGGGTACAAAGCAACTTGGATGCAGACCAAAAGCATTTGCCTGCAGCCTGATGACTCGGCCAGGAAATCCCCCTCGGCTGCACAGGTCCTATTAAAGGGGGCAGTTGTGAATGATCAAGTTGGCTGGAGTCCTCTTGAGAAAGGACAACAAGAAAGGCAGTTAGCTCTGTCTGGCTTCCTTTCAGCCCACTGGAATGAGATAAGCCAATGCAGAACTGGATTTCTAGGCTTCTTGGCCTGGCTACAGCATACCCAACAGTATAAGCAGTTAGACACGTCTGTCCTTTTCCAGCAAATAAGGCTCCAAAACTAATCAGCCAATCTACACCCACAAGGTGTCATTCAAAAGCATTTGGCACGCTGCCGTCAACAAAAGAGCGTCATTTTACACAAAATGCTCATGAGCTTCAAAATCCTCGGATGAGACTGTTTCCCCATTCTCAACAGCATGGACCCAATCGTCTGTGAGATCAGAGAGAGGCGGAGGCTTTTGAATCAGAGCAGCTTAGCAAATGGCAGCCAGGAAGGCCATGACACCTCATGTCTTCATAACCATTCTGATGTCACAGAGGGATGTGGAAACGTAAATCAAGCAGCCAGCTCGCTTGCATGAAGAATGGCCCCATTAAGAGACTGTAGCACATCAGCTTGGTCTTTGGCTGGGAATATTTTAGGAATATTTCTTGCATGAGTTAATGCACACAATTGTATTTCAGGTCTAGCCAATATCTACCTCCACAGTCCATATCTCTCCAGGAAAGGGGAGTATTTTTAGCCCCAAAGACAGTTTTCCTGCCGCTATTAGCAATGTTCAAATTAGGTTCAGGAAAACAGAAAGGGGCCTTAATGAAAATCACAAACACCCTGGTTTTAGCTGAATTGTAACCCCTTGTAGCCTTTAAAAACAGTAGCTAAGGTGGCCATCACAAAAGGTAGGGGGATCCCAGCTCCCCTAAAATTTGAGCACTGGCTGTGAACTCAAGTACAAGGCTATACATATTTTTGAAGAAGAGCATGAGGCATGGCTAGCAATGCTAGGCTGTCAAGATAGGATATCAAGGCCATGGGGTATGCCTTTCCAAACCATGGGCTTAAATTATCCTCCCAAAATGGTTCTGTAAATGGCCCATCCATTCTCCATCTCTACTTGGCTGTTGAAGTTAGCTACTCTTACTTTCCCTTCTTCATGGATATTTTTTCATGTGGTAAAAGAAAAGACAGAAGAATCAGTGGGGAAACATGGGAGGGTTACAAATAGAAGATGACAATGAAGTCTGCACCCCTTGTAAAATTCTGTGTTCAGGGCAGGGCAATCGCACAATAAAAACTTTGTCTGGAAGCCCCCAGGGAATGATACACCTGATTGCAAGCAGTTGTTGAGGAGAGGAAACAAGAACTTCTCCCAGGGCTGGCTGCCTCTCTGCCTGTTTGCTTGGTCAAAGTCCTTTCCCAACCTTCCTGCAACATGTTTAGAGAAGAAGACCAGGGCTAGATCTACACTAGTGCTTTTTCTTGGAATTTAGGTGCACTGATAACCATTGGGGCACATTACGCCTTCCATATACCACTTTTCTAGCACTATTTTCCGCTTTTTATTCTGTATTATCCAAAATACCTCAACAGATGTCACTGTGTGTTCTCCGAGGTATAAATGCGCAAGAGGGGTATAGCTTCACCATGATGGGATCACATCAATTTTATTTATTTATTTACTTACTTACTTACTCACTTACTCACTCACTCACTCACTCACTTACTCACTTACTTACAATATTTATATACTGCACCACATCAGAAGATTTTGGAGCTGTGAACAACATGGTAAAAGAATAAAACAACAGGTTAAAATAGTTAAAACATTTTTTTAAAAGACAAACCCCAACGAAGTGGAATTTAACAAACCGCAGCTGGTCATGCAAGGAAGGCCTCTTGAAATAACAATGTCTTCAGGAGGCGCTGGAAGGAACACAGTATTGATGCCTGCCTGACCTCTAAAGGCAGGGAATTCCACAGGAAGGGGGCCACCACACTGAAGGCTCTTTTCCTGGCGGACTCCAACAGGGCCATTATTATTTATTACTGTGACTCAAGGTGTTGATCTGACCCAGGTGAGAGAACCAGGCAGCTCAAGGCAGCAACACTCAAGGATCACCTCTGCCAGCACAGGAGGATGGGAACAGCCTGGCGGCTCAGGGGAGTGGCCTGGGGTTCTGCTACTGTCCTCCCAGCATCTGCTGCCTAAAGGCAGGGACAGCCCTGACAGGGTGCGCTTAATGTCAAGGCTGCCTCAGCCCTGTCCACTTGGGTTCTGGCTGGCCCATAGAGATGACCCATTACAGGGAGGGGTTGGGGCAGCACCACATTTAAGAGAGCAATCCCATGCATGTTTAGACAAAAAAGCCCTTCATCTCCCAGCATGGCTCAGCCAGCCATGCTGACTGAGGAATCCTGGGAGTTTTAGGACTTTTTTCTGTCTAGACACGCATAGGATTGCACCCTAAAACAAGGATTTAGAAATTGTTTCATGCTCTAGTCTGAGTTGGCTGTGCCCAAGTTGTATGACAAGTGCTGCATGAGTGCCCTGCCCATATGCAAAGGCCCCTCTGGGCTCATCATACCATTAATCAACGGAGTAGCATTAAAAAGTAGGTTATGTTTCGATTATGCATGATGTTCCTGTTTAGTGATCTAGCTATAAGCATGTGGATTTGGGGGCATTCTTGCACTTTTCTCTTACCTAGATTGCTTGTTTTGTCATCTAGCATACCTCAGTGCATATATGCATCGACCACCCACAGCCGCAGTCCATTGCACCTGATGACATTAGCTGCTGCTCACAGAAGTTTAGGCCACAACACGCAATATTGTGCGTTAGGCCAATTCACCCAACCCCATCTTCTTGCAACTATGTACCGACTAAAACTACTACACTTCTGGCACATGTAATGCTGGCCATTGATATTACCATTGTACAGATGGGAAACAGAGTGGAGAGATAACCTGTGTAAGGTTTGCCAGTGAGCAGGCTGCGCTTAGGTCTTGTGTCTCCTTTCCAGGCACAACAATGGAGCCATCAGGCGATAAGCCTGCTGTCTTTATCTTTTTATCCAGGGCCCTGAAAGCTCTGACTAAAACCCTACCCTCTTGGATTTACTACGATGTATGTTTGCCGCCAGCAGATCCCTATGGACTCAGGCCCACAGCCAGCCTAAATGTTTTGAGGGGGGCACCAAAAAAGTAGGGGGGCAGTTCTTCTGGTTTACAGGCCTTTTAAAGACAAAATTGTAAACTGTTTCTTAATTATCTGTAACATTTGTAAAATTTGTAAAATAATTTTTATTTGTAAAATAATTAAGATAAATTTGTAAAATAAATTTGTAAAATAATTTAGGGGGGCAGAGAAAATTTAGGGGGCAGGCCCCCATAGCCCACCCCTGGCTACGGGCCCATATGGACTATCTGTATTCTAAAGAAGAGGCCACCTTTGGAGAGAATTTTTAGAAAGGGTATACCCTAGGTGCAAGTTTTCCATCCTTGTTCCTTATGTAAGGGTTCTTTCCAAATCCAACCTCACCCAGTACCATGACTTCACAAACTTAATTCTAACTTTTCATCTCTGGTTATAAGCTAATAATCAGCATGTGTACATCAGCTATGAAACGTGATGGACAGAATCCCCCACCCCCATATTGACACTCTGTAAGATGGACAGAATTCCCCCCAGTTTTTGACGCTCCATAAGAAAAAGCTTTCTTTTTCAAGGTTTGTTTTTGGAGGTTGAGTTTTGCTTTGGGACTATTGGCCATGTATGACTAGGGGCCAGGGCTTAGTATCATGTTCACATTTGGGACCATCCAACGGAGATATTAATGCCTTCAGGACGGACATGGTTCCTCATGATTGCCATTTGGCTGGGTACATACCCATCCTATAGAAGTAAATTATGTTTCAAGAGGCAAGAGGTGGGAGGGAGCAGCTGTTGGTCTCTTGTGCCGGTTCCTGCATGTGACTAGTCCAGCATGTTTACCTGGCAGTCTTGATGCTAGTTTCTAATGTATGGGTTTTATGGTATTCTTAGCAAGGTTTTAGGGTGCTTCCAGATGAGGCTTTTAATGTGCAACTGCCCTGAATAATTTTGGGATGGGGTGGCAGGGTTGGCATTCCAGACATCATCATCATTCCCTTGTGTCCTCCTGTGTTTCCCTACCACTTCTTCCATCTTTTTTCTTACCATGGAAAATTTATTAAGGAAGAAAGAATAGCTGCATGGCTTCTAACAGTTAGTAATAGCAACCCTCCATCTGGAAGCACCCTTAGTATGTATGTATGTATGTATGTAGTTTATTTAAACTACTTCTGTGCCACTTGATACCATAAGATTTCTAAGCGGGTTACATAGTACTGCTATTCTTGATGTTTTACTACTGGTGCTTTGCTCCTGTTTTTCTCTTTTACTGATGTACTGTTTCCTTCTCATTGTTCTGTCATGCCTGATCCAGACCCAAGTCAGGATGACTCAACCTCAGATGAAGACCCCAAGATCACAATGTCGAAAGAACCTGTGGGGCCCCCTTGCACGAAATAGTGCAATTGTGTGATAGAGCACTTGCGTGGTCGAGCAAATGTATAATAGAGGCATACAGACATGAAAGAAATCTCCCATTCAGAAAGGAAGAAATTAAAAAAATCACACCTACAAAGGGGTTTTCAATGTCACTAGGTCACTATCACGCATTTGTCCAGCAATAGCTATGCCCTCGAGTAGTGGCATAGTGAGGTAGTGAAATAGGGGATATAGGTATTGCTCGACAAATCCGAGATAGTGACATACTGAGATAGCAAGATGCGGGGAGGTACTGCCGACAAAAGTGCTATTTTGGTTTAACACTTTAATTTTTTAAAAGAAGTTAGAGGCTGCCTGGAGCACATCTATACTTTGTGGGGATAGCTGCCAGAGTTTAGTGGTAGGCAAGGTGAAGTAAATGCTATGAGGTAGCGCAGAACTCTAATGACCAGCCCTGAAATGGTGGAAACAGCAGGGAAACACAGGTGAGGAAAACATTGGGGAAACACCCCTTCACTGGGGTCAGTGAGGTGAAAGACACACCCCTGGGCAGGGCTATCCTGCCAGAGTAAATGCGGAGGGTGGTGCACACCACAACAGAAGTGCAGACAAGCTGAATTAAGGAAAACAATTGGACTAAAAGTCTCTCAGAAGAACTGATTTTTCAGCATGAAACTCTGGAGTGGCTATGAGATGGCCATGACATCAACGAGATGCCCTAATGACATCCAAACACTGCCAGCTTGGAGTAAGTTGCTTGTGGAGACACCCCCCAGGTCTGTTAGCAGCAAAGGACCTGGAGGGACCCATGGGTGGGGTCCATGACTCACCTGTGGCTGCTGCCTTGCCTGCAGAGTCAGAGATCAAAGTACCTGAAGACATTATTAAAGATAAAATTAATAAGCATATAGAAGAACAAGCCCTGCTGAAAAAGAATCAACATGGCGTTCACAAAGGTAAGTCCTGTTTCACTAACCTTTTAGAGTTCTTTGAGAGTGTCAATAAACATGTAGACAGCAGTGATCTGGTAGGCCTTGTTTACTTGGACCTCCAAAAGGCTTTTGACAAAGACTCCTAAGCAAACTTAGCAGTGATGGAATAAGAGTACAGGTCCTCTTATGGATCAGTAACTGGTTAAAGAACAGAAAGCAGAGAGTAGGAATAAATGGTGAAATCTCCCAATGGAGGGAAGTAAATAGTGGGGTCCTACAGGGATCTGTATTAGGACCAATGCTTTTCAACCTGTTCATAAATGATCTGGAATTAGGAGTGAGCAGTGAAGTGGGCAAGTCTGCGTATGACACCAAATTATTTAGGGTGGTTAAAACAAAAAAGGGATTGTGAAGAAATCCAAAAGGATCTCTCCAAACTGGGAGAATGGGCATCTAAATGACAAATGCGGTTCAGTGTAAGCAAGTGTAAAGTGATGCACATTGGGGCAAAAAATCCCAACTTCAAGTATAGCCTGATAGGATCTGAGCTAGCAGTGACCGACCAGGAAAGAGATCTTGGCTTTTGGTCGACAGCTCAATGAAGATGCCAACCCAGTGTGTGGCTGCTGTAAAAAAAAAAAAAAAAGGCAAACTCCATGTTAGGCATAATTAGAAAAGGAACTGAGAATAAAACTGCCAATATCATACTGCCCCTATACAAATCTATGGTGTGACCACACTTGGAATACTGTGTGCAGTTCTGGTCACCACACCTAAAAAAAGATATTGTACAGCTGGGAAAAGGGCAGCTAAAATGATCAAGGGGCTGGAGCATCTCCCCTATGACAGAAGGTTACAACAGCTGGGATTGTTTAGCTAGGAAAAAAGGAGGGTAAGGGGAGACATGATAGAGGTCTACAAAATTATGCATGGTGTGGAGAATGTGGATAGGGAGACATTTTTCTCCCTCTCTCAAAATACTAGAACCCAGGGTCATCCCATGAAGCCGATCGGTGGGTGATTCAGGACAGATAAAAGGAAGTACTTCTTCACACAGCGCATAGTTAAACTATGGAATTTGCTACTGCAGGATGTAGTGATGGCCACCAATTTGGATGGCTTTAAAAAGGGGTTGGACAAATTCCTGGAGGAAACAGTTACCAGTGGCTACCAGTCTTGATGGCTATGTGCTACCTCCAGTACCAGAGGCAGTGAGCCTATGTACACCAGTTGCTGGGGAACATGGGTGGGAGGGTGCTGTTGCACTCATGCCCTGCTTGTGGGTACCTGGTTGACAGCTGGTTGGCTACTGTGTGAACAGAATGCTGGACTAGATGGACCCTTGGTCTGATCCAGCATGGCTCTTCTTATGTTCTTATGTACCTCCCGCCCCAGGGAGTGCAGACATCAGTAACTGCAAACACAGGCAGCCACCTTTCAATAAAGTAAGCAGCCTCCTCAGGAACAAGGGGGCTCCTGCTGGGCCTGGGTGGGGTCTGGAAGACCAGGCTACATAAGTTCCCAGTTGAGGTCTGATAGTTGCTAGAGCTATGCAGGTTCTGGGCTCTGTACAATGCAGCTCCTGGATCATGTCCTCCTGTGCTACTGGCCCTCTAGATTCCAGCTAATGCCTTGTTCCTGGAACTTCGCCTGCCTTTGGACTGCTCTACTGTCTAGGATCTTGGCTTCAGCTAATGATTCTGCTATTGGACTGTGTCTATTTCTGGACTGCATCACAGTGTTTGAATGCAGCTTCTCCTGGAAACCCTGCATTTCTGGACGGCCCTGACACTCAACAGACCCCATGACTCTTTAACCCTTGGCCTGTCCCTCTCTAATGGTATAGCTTCCTCTTGGCCTCCTGGTCAGGGGCCAAGAAAGGCCAGGCCCAGTCATGTTTATTATATTGTATTTTCTTTGCATTGTAAGGTTATTATATGAACAGTAAAGTAGAATATGTAAATAATAAACTACACTAGAACTTTTGGCATATTAAAGTGGATTCATCCTGGACCTGTATGATTCGTATATAGCTTCTGTCAAAAATCTTAATGAGCAGATGTGGTTGTTGGAAAGGCTTTACCATGCACTCCACATGGCAAATGTGCAAGTAGACCATGTTAGGTAGCCCCAAGCGATCTGGTATTTTGACAGATGTAGACCAACCACAGTGGTAAATTTCTCTTTGGTTGTGTTCCTATGCGTGAGAAAAGACAGCAGTGTCGGGGACTTTGGAGCGGGAGGGGGCTTTCCTCCCACCCCACACACTTACATCTACTCTTCCCTCTACTGACTTATCTCCTGCTACCGTTGACCTGCAGATCAACCCGCAGCATAAGGTGGGAGGTTTCTTGTTTCGGGGTGGGAAATCAGACAAGATCATTGTATGAGGTCGATAAACGTGACAGGGAAAGAAGCTGTTTCAGAAAGGAAGCTAATGTGTTCTTATCCTCATAATCTGGTTCAGGACCAAGCCTGAAGTTAACAGCTTTAGACTGATAGAGGCTCAAACAACATATAATTAAATTTGCCCCCCAAAGACTAAAATATTTATTTTCTATACATTTTTGATTGTTTCCTCCCTTCTACCAACCTTTAATCTCTATTCACTGGCTTCCAATTATCTAGAATGACAATTGCAGAACTAATGCTTCATTGCCTCATTGGAAAGACATTTTTGTAGTGCTGTGAAAAAACTTACAGGAGATCTATCTACAAATGATATTTGTTGAATTGTAGAACTTAATTTCCTGTGTTCCAGGTATTTCATTTACAGTGACCACTGAGTATCATTCTGAGTCAGTGGTGTCAATGGGTTTTTGTGTGTGTGTGTGAGTGCACAAAACAGTCTGTTTCAACCATTCTCTTCTCTGTAAAGAGACTGTAAAGTTTTGGTTTGTTGGTTTAAATCCAGCCAATATTCACCTCCCATTTCTATACACTGAAAGCCAATTTCAGTTTGCCATATCCAGGCATAGATATGCGTAATGATTCTTCCTTTTGGAAGTCCACACTTTAGATGAAGATGACATTGTTCTTGGAGAAGATCACATCAGCTCCAGACAGTGTCAAAACCAGGTTGCTATTTACCATCAGTACATCAGAAGTAGGGACAATCCATCCACTGGATGACTGGGCATTTGTCCCAGGTGTTTGCCATGGTGTCTTTCCTGGCCTTGCTGGCTTCTTCTCTCTGGACGTAAGAGAGACAGACTGGAAGGAAGGGGCAACCTCTAAATGAGAAGGGGGAACAAGGGTGCTGAAGCAATAGGGAGGGAGCTAATGCAACGGAAGAGGTAGAAGTTAGGGCAAGAGCTAAGGTAATGGGAAAGGGAAGAAGTGGAGTTCTCTCTTCAAAATATCTTGGCAAGTTCTCACCAATACAATTCCTGCATGGTTTTCTTTGAGAACACTTCTGAGGTTCATTGCTAGAAGCTGTGTTTCTAGAGCCGGCCTCTTTAGGCTTTAACACCTCACTTCCACTCCCACCCACTCTCCTAGGCAACCCTCTGCTGTGCAAGTCACTACCTTTGGCTGCTCCCTCAATTCTCTTTTCTTGCAACCCCAAGCTTTTGGTCAGGGCCAATCACCCATTTTGTGCTCAGTCCTTGTAGCGTGTTTGTCTGCTGTGAGCTCCACTATAAACACAGTGCATAGGGGAAAGTCCCAGAACTCTTTCTGGACGTTTATCCTAAATGCATAATCTCTCTGAAATCAACCTTTCTACTAGTGACATTGTATTTTCATGCATTTTAAGGTGTAGGCATGACCTTTGGAAAGTACACCCATGTCCTTTTAGAGCTATCGTGAAAAGCAGCCCAAGGTGTCTAAATGATAATAGCCAAATGGGTGGGGAAATTTGCAAACACCGTCAAGAGTTTTCCCTCATCTATATTGTTATTATATATAATTAAAATCACATGTCTTTATTACACCATTTGGAAAAAAATTTCATCTGCAGGCGTGATATATTCATGGACTGATTTATTTTTTTTAATCACTCCTTGTTTTTTTAAAGATTGCAATCCTATGCATATTCAGACAGAAAAAGTCCTGCAACTCAGGGGCATGGTGGGATTTGTAGGATTTTTTCTGACTAAACATGCATAGGATTGCACCCTTAGCCTGTGTTGTCATAATACTAGTGCTGACTTGCAACCACTTTTTCAGACCAATTCACAGGTTCTGAAAGAGGGGCATTTTGGTTGAACTGGGGTGTGGGGCATATTTCAAGGGCAGGAGAACACAAAACTCACTGGTTTTGCTCTGCACTTCTCCTAGGTTGATGACAACCATATTTATTTCCCTGGAACATGTGTCATTACATATCATTATTATGAGGTACAGTCTAGCGGAAAATGGTGGCCCACCATGGGCACCACCATTTTAATAGTTGCTGGGAGCCATTTCCCTCAGAAAGCCCCTCACAATGATGCTAGGCTTGCTGGAACTCTGAACAGGAAGACATCTGCTAGGGGCTATGGATGAACCACATTTTTTGTGGCCCACTTGTTCGATTTAAGTTCAGCTTATGTCTCTAATATTTTATGCCCCTATTTTGCCTCCTTGCTATTTACGTAGGCATTTCCTTAGTCTCCAACTAGGCCCTCCAAACTTTTACATGGCTTCCGATCACAGTTCTTGGTCTTCCACTTTTTACGTGGCAATCTGCAGTACAATACTGAAAGGAGTGCTGGCAAGCTGACCAAAAGATATACACACACATAATTTGGAAAGGAAACTACATACTCATAAAGAAGACTTTAAAACACATACTCATGGGAAGACACCGGCCAAGTCATGTGCGTCTTTAGATGTGGAACTTTACAACAACAAAATTTCTGGAACATGAAGCCCTGTAGACTTGCCAGATAACTTGAATTTAAATAGGTGTGGTTTTAATAGCCAACAGGACAGAGAATGCAGAAGTGGGCACTCTTGCTATTGCAAAGCTTGCTTGAAAACAAGTTACATTATGGTCATTATTAGAGCTGTGACTAGAGTTATACAACTCAGTCATATTGAAGTCAATGGAACTTAGTTGCATATAACAACAAGCTGCAGGATTCTGGCTGCCAGTCCCCCAAGCTAACAATGCTTGTGGTCTTAAACGCAGAAAAGTGAATTAAACTGAAGCTGCTTTTAAAACTTGCATCTCTGAATGTTTTATTGTTGCTCCCTCTCTCTTGTTGCTCCCTCTGTATGTCAAAGGTCAAAAGTGGTGTTTTAAAATAAAAATTTAAATACAATGCAACAGGAACAAATTGCACCGTTATACTGTTTTTCTGCCAAGTCCTGGGTAATTCTTGGTGATCTCTGTCTCTCTCTCTCTGCCCCCTTTCCCGCCATAATAGTGAACACTTTTGTCAGTCAACTCGTGTGAGTTTGCAGTTCTCCTTCTTAATTTACTTGTACTTGTTGGATAGGAAGCTAGAGTTTTATATGAAGGCTACAACCAGTTCTCCTGGGTCACCATTGTCAACATCTTCTATACATTTTCTTCCTCAGGTGAGGGGAGAATGCCTGAAAGTTTACTGTGCTGAATTTCAGAAGAAATAGATAAGACAATGCTGCTCTTGAAACTGAAACCATGGAAAGGACATGAGGATGCTAGGGGCCTGGTCATTTTCTGAGCTATTTTTCTAGTACACTACTCCTGACAATGTTGGTAATCACATACTACCCCCCGCTCTAATTCAGGGGTGGGGAACATTGTTTGGCCTAAGGGCCAAATTGGCCCAAGCCAGGACATCGGGGGCCACATGCCAGAAGGATCACTGCTGGCATGGAGCCTCCCCCCCCCTCCCAGACATACTCTCTCTCTCTCTCACCCCCCCCAACCACACTGCTCAACTCCCTACCTCCACACTATTCTAACACAGACAGACAGATAGACACACAGAGAGAGAGAGAGAGAGAGAGAGAGAGTTCCCATCCTCCTCTTCAGCCGATCCATGCAGATCAGGTGCATGGTCGTCTTTGCAGGTCTTCAGGAAAGCTCTGAAGACCTATCTATTTTTGCTGGCCTTCCCTTAACTTGGGGCTCTTGGTTTTTATTGAGTTTTTAATTATTTTAATTAGCAATCGCTGTTTTTATGGATTTTATTGAAACACATTTTTGTGGGTTTTAAAAGTTGTATCCACTTCATGTGGTTTTTATCTTTTATGCTTGAAATAATTTTTATCCTGAAATAATTTTCGTTGGATAGATAGGTCATTTGACGAGGGGGTATATTTTTCAGCTCTGAGCAGGCAAAAGCTCTTATCAGCTACTGATTGGAGAGTAAAGCTTTTCCCTGCCTGAGGAGAAGCTGGCAGGCTGGATGGGGAACCCCTCTGGGTGGGAGATTTGCCACACCTTCTCCAACTCTTCTCCCAGGTTTTGCCTTCTCTCACAGTCTTCAGGCTTCCAGAACTCCCTGAGCCATGGGACAGCCTGTCCTTGCACATTCTTCCTACCAGGGCCATTCTTACAGATGCATGAAGCAGACACACAGACTTTCTATTACAAAACCATGACCTTCAGTGCTTCAGCAAAAGAGAAACCTCAACTGGCTGTAAAACAAGAAAGTGTAACAAGGACAGTCTAATGATATAAAAATTGGTTTCCTTTCTGGAACTTGCTAATTACATTAGAAATTATTTGCTTCTTTTTAAATAGTTTCAAAGGAGAAGCACAGTAATGATAGAATTAGGCCTGAAACGAACAAAATGTATGAGAAGGGCTTAAACAAAACAAAACAAAACAGCTCTAAACAAGTGCATCATTTAGGATCCTGTTCTAATAATTTTCACTTGAATCATACTTACGTTGTGACTGTTTCTTTACACATCTTAAGCAAATGTTGGTATCTTCCTTTCTCTGTAGCATTGTATTTCCTGTGGTGTGTCCTGACTCTGCTCTATGTAAAACAGATTTTCCAGCACAGACCCCATGTTCATGTCCACACCTGCATGGCCACAGGGCCCGAGTGGTGTGCTATGTTCACATGTGAGCATCGTTATGAACCTTTTGGATGCAGTCTAGTGTCCCTTGCCAGCACAGGTTAATGAGCTGTCTCTTCGTACCTGTGCTGAGTTGCAAGATGATCTCTACACATGAAAGTCATAAGCAATAAAACAAAACAAAAATGATGCATGAAATAGGGCAGGCTCTTCATGAAATAGTTATCTACCAGGTGGCTGCGAACACAAAGTGTTAACATCACACTGAGAGCCAGTGTGGTGTAGTGGTGGTGAGAGTGTTGGACTGGGAGCTGGAGATCCAGGTTCTAGTCCCCACCCCGCCATGGAAGCTCACTGGGTGACTTTGGGCCAGTCACAGACTCTCAGCCCAACTTACCCCTCAGGGTTGTTGTTGTGAGGAAAAAATGGAGAGGAGGATAATGTAACTCACCTTGGGTTCCTTGCAAGAAGAAAAAAGGTGGGATATAAATGCAATGAATGAACGAACGAACGAATGAATGAATGTGATGTTGTTGTTTACAGTGCCACTCGGCAAATATGTATCTGCCGGTACCTTGGCAAAAGTTATTGTTTAATTCTACAAAAGCTATATCAAGCAAATAGTTGACAAATAGAAGAGAACCCTCTAAACCTAAAGGCGTTTGCTGTAAACACCGTGTTTGTCTGCCTTCAGCCCCTCTCCCTTGTGTTAACAATACATGGGAAACTGCAGAAATGGAAAAACTCACCATTGCTGTTCAAGACATTAGAATACTAAGCCAGGATGAGAATGACGGAGCTCTCCACATGATCCCAACCCCACAGAGCATTCTCAGGCCCCTCTTATGTCAGAGGACAGGGCTCGGAACCACTCCAGTTCTCTGTTCTTGGACCTAGCAGCCCGAGCACATCACTACGGTATGTAGAGGTCAGCCTATCCCCCAGCCTTCTTCTACAGCCCAACTAACCATTTTTTTCCAAGGCTGTCAGTGCCACATCTCATCCCTGGAGAAGTTCTTCTGTCTTACAAGTCCTTTTCTCTCCCTTCCTTAATGTTCTTTGCTGCTTACAAAGTTGGAGCTGCCCATCCTGCTTGTCACATGCCTCTGCTTTCCCACCTTTGCCCTTATCCAGTCCACCTGCCATGGGTGTTGTAGGATGTGTGTGGGTCAACTCATATATCTCTCAGATTCTCAGCACTTCTTCTTCTTCCGCCTCTTCTTGGCACAGCAGGTTCTTCAGTTGTTCTGTTTTTCAGAAAGAGCACTGATTATATGAATAACCTTCCATTTAGGCATGTGTAAAAATCAGCTAAAAAATCAGGAAGATGTTGTTCTTATATATTTGTCCTTGTTAAATTCTTTTTAATAAACAGGTGCATACTCTTCCCCAAGCTGTCACTGTTGCTTATCCAGTGTGTACATTTTACAAATCCACTGTAAAGACTACTGCAGAAAACACCCAACCCTACTAAGGCTTTATGGGTTTATTAACCAGAGCCACCACGTTAGCATGGCAATGATGAATGTGTAGCCCAGCTGATCTAGTTTGGACAAAGCACTATGGCTCTCTTCTTTTTAAAGAAAGTATGGCAACAAGATCAACAACAATGGTAAATCACTTTAATTCAGTCCAGCCACTGCTTGAGTTCTAAGAAAACAAATGCCAGGGTTCAGATCTATTTGTAGAAATACCACAGCTTGCTTCAGAAACCTCTCCCCTTAATCTCTGGTGTGTGATGACATTGTAGTATGTCAAGAGCAAGAGAAATACACTCTCCACCTGCTCAGGTGAATTTTTCACCTATTATTCTTCATCCTGAGACAATGTCAGCCTTGTTTTTCATTCATTCATTCATTCATTCATTCATTCATTCTTTAAAAGCTATGTTTTTCCTGCAGTTATCAATGAGATGGATTCAAACTTGCCCTTCCACAAATGGGGCCTTCCAATTGGGTCCTTCCAATTGTGGTAGGGACTGAGGTCCAGTGGAGGCTCCCTGCTGGAGGAAGGGGAAGGCAATGTTCACTCCTTCCCGCTTCTGCCTGCAGCCCCCAATGCCACCTGCCCTGCTATTCTGGAGAGTCACCTGACCTTCTAGAGCAGGGAGAGGCAACATGGTGCCCACAGGCACCAATGCACCCCTGGACACCTTTCTTGGCACCCACCAAGGTGCCCTACCCTTCCTACTTTTATTTGTTAATTAATGCATTTTCTTACCAGCAGCTGGGATTGCTGTGAAATAGGTGCTGAAAACTGTGGGTCCAAAGTTGTTTAGTGTGTTGGGGCACAGACCTCACCTCTGCCTTGTATTCAGTCTTTTGGATAAATTGTCCTTTGCCAAAATCTCCCATGGCTGCCATTTTGTGGTCATGCCCATGATAGTTTCTCAAATTAGCAAATGCGCCCACTGCCTGAAAAGGTTGCCTACCCTTGCTCTGCAGCAGCTTTTCAGGGGCCATAGTTGGCTGCAGGGGAAGGAGAAATTTGTGAAAAGTGCCACCTCCTTCCGTTTCCTCCAGCGGGAACATTCCATGGGTGGGGTCTTGATCCAACCTGATGTATTTTGTATGTTTTATCATGATGGCGAGCCACTTTGAGCAGCTTTAGGAAGGTGTGGTATAAATGTAGATGAACAAATACTGAGCATATACATAATATAAAAAAATGCATTCCAAATCATTTTATCTAGCCACATATTGTTTGGGGCAGGGAGATGGAGATGGGGTAGGCATAACTTTGGGAGGCCACTGTATCATTTCTGAGTTCTTTGTGGTGCTTGGTATACTGTTACCATCAGAACAAGGTTATGTCAATGGTGTAACCATGTCTCCTTCCTAAACCATCATTGCTCCAGTTTCTATGAAGGATGACACTGGTATGGAAAAGAGCTGTAGCACAGGCTTCTCCCAGGTCATCTAAAACAGGGGTAGGTGACATGGCACCCATGGGCACCAATGTGCCCTGGATACCATTCTTGGTGACCCCAAGGAGCCCTACTTTTCCCATGTCCCTAAAAAAATAACAAAAAAGATTCCTGAGGTAAGTGAGTGGCATCCAGTAGTTTTCACACCATTAAAAAAGCTTATAAAATGGTTTTGGGGTTAGAGATGGAAACACAAGCTGTTGTCTCCCAGTCTATACCTTCTCAGAATTCCTTTGAGGCTATGACCTTGCTTCGAGTCTCTCTCTCTCTTTGAATGGATGTGATATAAATAAAAACAAATTAAAAAGGGATCCATATTTAGGCACATGCAACCAGGCTGGCGGATGTGGACTTTCCCACCCCCTCCGGCCCACAGCAGCCCCTCTAATCTTCTAAAAATGCTACAGATGGGCAGGGAGATCCTGGCAAATGGGGTGAGCTGTTGTGTAGGAAGGAAGGGGGATCCTCCCAAATTGGGCAGAGGTACCGTCTGTGAATGGAGCCCTTCTATCCATAGAAGAGAGATCCTGGTTTCAGTCCAATAGGTAAAAGGAAATGTGTGCTTTTGGCTATGTGAATGGCGGCTGTGGAAAGACTATTAGTTTTGCTCCTGTTTAGAAAGGTCTTCAGTGCCCAAGTTACATGATACTTTGAAGATGTAGCTAGTAGCTACATCTTTCTTTTTTACTCACTCTAAAGGATCACTTTTTAGCAACGAAAGGATCACATTTTTGGTAATGAAAATTACAGATGCAGGCCCCCAATTCTGATTGGGGATCAGGAGGGTAATGGGTTAAAGCTCCTCCACCCACTCCCAAGCTGTGGTCCCAAACCAGACTGGGCTCTCTGCACTTGCTATGGAGTAAGAAAGATATAGCTGCTAGCTACATCTTCAAAAGAAAGTGTAGTTTGGATCTAAGTATGTGCATAAGGCAGGGGTAGAAAACCTGTAGGCCTCCAGATGTTATTGGACTACAGCCCCCATCATCCCTGACTATTGGTTATTCTGGCTGAGGTTGATGGGAGTTAGAGTTTGACAACATCTGTCGAATCAAAGGAGGATCATTGGAGGATCAAAGGCCCCACCCCCACCCCTGGCATAACAATATCTTACGCAACGTTTTGTACCTGACAATTATTTATGTCCTTCTAAATTGTATGGAAGTGGTATTTGGGAAAGGGGGTCTATCCAAGGGCAGAGTGATCCTTCTTTATGACAAAGCCAGGGATTTGGTGGGCGCTTGGAGGAGCCGTTCCTCCAAGTGCTGGCTGAGCTCTTTTCTCCATGCAAAGAGCTCTGTGCCGCTCTCTGCATGGAGATACGCCAAAAGGGTGGGGGCAGGACAGGATGAGGTCCTGGTGGGGAGCGGAGACCCACCCCCCTGATGTTATCCAGTCCAGATGGGCAATCTGGCCCCAGACCCCAACAAGTTTGGCCATGCTGGTGTAGCCCAATCGCCTCATTTTGTCTGGTCTTGCTGTAACTTGTCATGCAACCTTTCAGTACATAAATGTAGGTCTGTCAATCTCAAAGGCTATTATAATAGCTCTTCTAGCACAATCAGTAAAAAAACCCCACCTAAACATCATCTCTTCCCAGGATATTACTTGTAACAATTTTCTGCTTGTTTTCAAGATCGGCGAAATGATAACAGATGACAAAGACAAGGCAGAAGTGCTCAATTCCTACTTTGGCTCAGTCTTCTCCCAAAAGGGGGTCTATGACCCCCTGCCAAAGGCGAAGTACAGGCTGAAGGGGCAGGATTGCAGCTTGAGATCGATAGGCATACGGAACACCTAATTCCTTTGAATGAGTTCAAATCTCCAGGGCCAGATGAACTGCTTCCTAGAGTAATAAAGGAACTGGCAGAAGAACTCTCAGAACCGCTGTCTATTCTGTTTGAGAAATCATGGAGGACGGGGGAAGTGCCAGATGACTGGAGTAGGGCTGATGACCCTATCTTCACAATGAGCAAAAAGGAGGAACCTGGGAACTACAGACCAGCCAGTCTGACATCAATCCCTGGGAAAATTCTGGAGCAGATTATAAAGCAATCCATGTGTAAGCACCTTGAAACAATGCAGTGATGACTCGAAGCCAACATGGATTTGTCAAGAACAAATCCTGCCAGACGAATCTGATCTCATTTTTTGATCAAGTAACCTCTCTTGTTGACTGTGGGAATGCTGTGGGCATGATATACCTCGACTTCAGCAAAGCTTTTGACAAAGTGCCCTATGATATCCTGATGAGCAAACTAGCTCGAAGTGGGCTAGATGAAACAACGATCCGGTGGATCCACAGTTGGCTACAGAATCGGACTCAAAGAGTGCTTATCAATGGGATCTAGAGTGCTGGGCAGAAAACAACAGAATGACATTTAATAGGGATAAATGCCAAGTTCTGCACCTAGGAAAAAGAAACCAAAGGCACAGTTACAAGATGGAGGATATGTGGCTCAACAACAGTACAAGCGAGAAGGATCTTGGAATTGTTGTAGATCACAAGCCAAAAATGTGATGTGGCTGCAAAAAAGGCAAATGCTATTTTGAGCTGCGTTAATAGAAGCATAGCTTCCAAATCCCAGGAAGTACTAGTTCCCCTCCACTCAGCACTGGTTAGGCCTCATCTGGAGTACTGTGTCCAGTTCTGGGCACCACATTTTAAGAAGGATGCAGACAAACTGGAGAGGGGTCAGAGGAGGGCAACAAAGATGATCAGGGGACTGGAAACAAAGCCCTATGAAGAGACACTGAAAGAACTGGGCATGTTTAGCCTTGAGAAGACTGAGGGGAGATAGGATAGCGCTCTTCAAGTACTTGAAAGGTTGTCACAGAGAGGAAGGCCAGGATCTCTTCTCGATCATCCCAGAGTGCAGGACACAGAATCATGGGCTCCAGTGACAGGAAGCCAGATTCTGGCTGAACATCAGGAGAAACTTCCTGACTGTTAGAGCAATACGACAATGGAACCAATTCCCTAGGGAGGTGGTGGGCTCTCCCACACTGGAGGCATTCAAGACGAGGCTGGACAGCCATCTGTCAGGGATGCTCTGAGTTGGATTCCTGTATTGAGTAGGGGGTTGGACTCGATGGCCTTGTAGGCCCCTTCCAACCCTACTATGATTCTATGAAATATCAATTCCTCAATGAAGACCCATGAGACAGATTTCATTGGTAATTAAATTACTGATAGTTATTGTTGTTGTTTACATTTCTATATTGCCCAATAGCCAAAGCTCTCTGGGTGGTTTACAAAGATTAAAAACATTAAAAATACAGTATACAGAGATTAAAAACCATTTACATAAAAAACACACGAACAGACAATATACACAAGAGAACATATATCTAAAACAATTTCAGATGAGCAATCTCAAGCAAACAATCATAAGACAATCCAGGATCGATTAAAACTTATCATATGCTGCCAAATGCCTGGGAGAAAGTCTTAACCTGGTGCTGAAAACAGAACAATGTTGGTGCCAGGTGGGCCTCATTGAGGAGATAATTCCATAATTGGAGGGCCACCACTGAGAGGGCCCTCTCCCTTGTTGCTGTCTTCTGAGCTTCCCTTGGAGTAGACAGCTGGAGGAGGACCTTAGATGTTGAGCGTAGTGTACGGGTAGGTTCATTTCTGGAGAGGCGCTCCGTCAGGTATTATATATATTACATACATATTATATATATAAATAGGTAAATACGTCAGTGGTTCATTAATAACTGTATCTTCCATTTTCATGAGCTTATGAATCAGATCACCAGAGATCAGGCATTTCTGGTTGTCCGATCTTGAACTGGTAACACTAATTGGAAACAAGCAGAAAATTGTTACAAGTAATATCCTGGGAAGAGATTATGTTTAGGTGGGGTTTTTTTACTGATTGTACTAGAAGAGCTATTATAATAGCCCTTGAGATTGACAGACCTACATTTACGTACTGAAAGGTTGCATGACTACCATCTTTTCTCATCTGCAGAAGTGGAAGACTGAAGTTACAGCAAGACCAGACAAAATGAGGCGATTGGGCTACACCAGCATGGCCAAACTTGTTGGGGTCTGGGGCCAGATTGCCCATCTGGACTGGATAACATCAGGGGGGTGGGTCTCCGCTCCCCACCAGGACCTCATCCTGTCCTGCCCCCACCCTTTTGGCGTCTCTCCATGCAGAGAGTGGCACAGAGCTCTTTGCATGGAGAAAAGAGCTCAGCCAGCACTTGGAGGAACGGCTCCTCCAAGCGCCCACCGAATCCCTGGCTTTGTCATAAAGAAGAATCATACTGCCCTTGGATGGATTAGTTTCCAAGTCTATGGGGTATTCTCCCTATACAAGTGCGCATGAAACCAACTTTATAGTCTTTTCAATGCCAGGAAAAAACACCTTTTTGTTTACTGCAGCATTTTAATCTTCTGGAACTTAAGTTGTATGGCTTTTATTCAATGCTTTATTGTATTTTTGTTATTATTTATTGCATGCTGCCTTGGCATCCAAAAAGGAAGAGGGGTGGTATAATTTCTTTTTAAAAACAATTCCTCAATTAATCTTTAGAGTATCTATTAAGCATTTTGAATGACTAAAAAGTTGCTCCCAATTGATCAGGCAGTAGATTTTTCTTTTTAAATCAATATAAGTATTCATTTAAGCAATGCAGAATGCAAGTGCCATCTTAAAAGGGTTGTTCTCTCTTGTATGAGAGAAGGGAGAATGCCTCTTCTAGCAGAATGCCTGCTGTGACAGATGTGCATCATCTACAAAGTATACTTTTCCTTTAGAAATATTTCTTCTATGAAAACTTATACAGATTGGCAGAGTAATTCTATGTTAGTGGCGGTGGTGAAATTCCATGGCAGAGCATCTGCGCCACATCCAAGTCCTGTCAGCTTGCCATGGTCAGGGCAGGAGGTGGACGGGGGGATGGCTCTATTTTTGTATTTTGTTTCTCCCTCCAATGGATCATAACAGGAAGAAATTAACTATACTAGCTCCAGGCCTGGCAGTTTCAGGGCCTGATGGGGCAACAAGGGGCAGTATCCAATGGTGTCATTCCACAAACTCAAATAGCGCTAGCGGAGCTCTGCTGAATCTTTCTGTTGCGCAAGTGGCTTCACAATCAGTTGTGCAAGCAGTTGCACAAGGGGCTGCACAACAGGCTGCACAAGCGGAATGCACAACAGATTGCACAAGCGGAATGCACAACCACTTGTGCAACTGCGCCTGCGCAAACATATCTCCAGTTGGATTCTTCTCTTTCACATAGTTCAGAACCTAGTTTCCATTAGAATGACGCTGTGGAATGACATAGTTGGGTACTGCCCAAGGAGGTTTAGGATCCTGTGGCTCCACAGCCTCCCCTTATACGCCCCTGGAAGGCCCAGTTTCAGCCCACACTGCTGACAGAAAACTGCTGGCGGGACAGCAACAGTTGTGGAGCTTTCAACAGCTACACTGGAGGGACCTCCAGAGGGGGACATGCTGTCCCATTAGTGGGCTGCCCTCTACACTGGCAGAGCAATACTTCTGCCCCATCCTATCACCCTTCAGCCACCCTCCCAGGGAGCTTCCTTAATCCATTTAGGGAGCAATCCTATGCATGTTCAGGCAGGACAAAGTCCCACAACTCCCAGCATGCCCCAGCCCATGAGTGGCTGGGGCATGCTGGGAATTTTAGATTTTTCTGTCTCAGCGTGCACAGGATTGCTCCCTAACTGACTAACGGTGCAATCCAATGAGGATAGTTACCAGCCTCCGAACTTGGAGGCTAGTTGCCCTGCATTTCTGCTAGATGGTTGATTTCACTCGCCTAAGCAGCAGCACTTTGGAGGGGGGGGGAAGGAGGCTGGGGCAGCCATAGGAAAAGTCATATGGCCGCAGGCCCAGTCTCTTCCCTGCCCCATGAACGCCCACTTTTCCTCTCTCTCTGCTCTGTTTCCAAGCATGGCAATGTAGCCAGAACCGCCCTGGGAGAAGGAAGTGCAGTTTCTGGGCTCTGAGGTCGGAGCTGAATGATCCAGACGCTGTCTGAGGGGACATAGGGTTGCTCCCTAAAACTCATAGATTAATTGACTAACATTTATTTAATAAGGTGACAGTCACAATAGAAAGTAGGGTTGCCAAGTGATTTTTTTTGCTGATCAATCATTTAGCGGATCATGTTAGGTGATTATTCAACTGACTGATCATAGTTGAATATAAATATCAATTACAATTAAATATAACCTTCTAACTTAATTGATGTAAGCTGTACTCCTTCCTATACATGCCTTCTCAGACAAAAGCCTCACTGACTTCAATAGGACTTACTCCCAGGTAAATGTGTATAGGATTGCAGTCTTAATAAATTATATATATATCTAGATTTACATTCTGAAAAAAAAAATCCTTCACCTATGTACAGCTACCTTTTTGTGGATACTGACGGAAGGACAGTATTTGTCTTATGTGTGAAATATTCCCTAATACAATAACACATGAAAGTCAACTTGGCTTTTAAAAGTTAAACAAATTCAAATCCTGCCACTATTGGAAGGCGTATCAGCTTGTTTCCTATGAGTCTTATCGCTAAACAAAACCACAAGGGATTTCTCTTGGAAAATGGAGCAAAATTGCTGCTACCTCTGGATACGAAGTGGAAGCTCATCTTTACATTTCTTCATCAAATCTGACGCAAGGGAAGGAGGCTTGCTGCCCCACGTGTGCTGCCTGTATGATGGTGTCCTTTTCAGTCACAACCCCACTGATGAATCACGGTGCAGACTTACATCTGTGACTAAAGCTTTAGTTGATTAATCATCCAGTTAGAGATTAAAACTTGGAAGAACAAATTGAAGGTAACACAGCACATACCGTAATACTACAATGTATGGTCATGGTGTGCTGACATATTAAGTTGTGTACAACCCCTACTGTCCTATCTTGAAATGAAAAAGCAGAACTGAGGCCAAATTAAAATGTTACAGCCACCATGTAAAGGTGCCCCAAAGCCTTTCTGCTTTGTGGTGCTCCACACAAAGGGTGTCACATTTAAAAGTTCCACATTGCATGTATTGTCCCGGGCATGCACAGTTCAAAGAAGAAGGGCTGTAGCTCAGCAGTAGAGGACATGCTTTGCATGCAGAGGGGCCATTCACATGTAATGTGGCAAATCATGGATTAATTAAAACAGGGCGTGTTCCACAGCCTTTTTGAATATTCAACCCCTGATTGGGCTGATGGGGAGTTGCTATGAGACGTCCAAACCCAGACAGAACAGGTTAATCATGGGTTAAACAACCCACAGTTAACCTAACTATTAATTGTAGGTTAACTGTGGGTTGTTCACCCATGATTAATCTATACTGTCCGGGTTTGGATGTCACATGGCAACTCCTGATTGGCCTGATCAGGGGTTGAATATTCAAAATGGCTGTGGAACGCACCCAGCACTCACAGTAATAATTAACCCACAATTTGCTGCAGGCCAATAAGTCCCACATTCAATCCCTGGCATCTTCAGTTAGGGCTACGAAAGGATCCTGCCTAAAACCCTGGAGTGCCACTTCCAGTCAGTGTTGACAATACTAAGCTAGATGGACCAACGGTCTGATTCTGTACAAGGCAGCTTCTTAGGATCCTATGAATGTCTGCATGCCAGTACCACCATTACCAGGGATAATTCTGCATGGTATCATATTTTAATTTGTTTAAATATTACAATGGGGGTTGAAGTTCTGTGACAAGGCACATTTTCCCCCCTCAGTGTTCTTTGTGCATAATGCTTAAATTAGCCCTGAGAGAATTAACAAGGAGGGCAGGCAGCACAAGTGATTAAAAGGTATGAAAATGTATTTTTAAAACTTCTGCAAGACCTTTCAGTTCAGAGAGCAGATAACTGACAGATATATCATAGCACAAATTGTGTGGAAACTGAAAATTGAATAGTATTATTTAATATTTTCCAGAATACAAGAAGTAAAACTGGAATTAGGTTTCAAGCAACAACAAAAACATTTTTTCATGGAATGCACGTTGACTTATAGCACACAATAGCATGATGCATTATAAAGGCTATCCTCAAATGCATCTTTATTCTCAGGATCTCCACACACCTCTTACTGACAGAAGCTTAGAGTGAACAGATATACACACACACACACGATAAAAAGCAATTCCAGAATTGATTTTTATCTTGTATTTCTGTCCCTCAAAACATCCAGTACTGTGATGATCTGTGACATGATAGTTGACCAACTAGACTGTACATCTATCTGAATGTGGCCTTAATATCTAGAGGTGAATGACTATGTTGTTCTCCTTTAGGGTTACTGGATGTTCCTAATTTTGAAAGGAGCAGTTATTCTCCCAGAGCTTCACCACTCTACAGAATATAAGTCATGTCATTATGTTTTAGAATACTATGAGCATCTCTACACCAGCCTAAAATCCCACATTTAAAACAGGGCCTTCTGCTTCCATTTTAAATGCAGGATCACGATGGACTCCCCTTACATGCGCTTCCTTTCCCCCTCCTTTCCCCCCTTAGCTGAGTCGTCCATATTTTTCATTACTGAGCCGCTAGATGGTGCTGTGGTCTAGATCCTCTTATTGCGAGTTTTCTTTTCATGGAGGGAACTCAAGCAGATCTCAGGCGCTGTAATTTGATAGCTCATTATCTCTGACCTTTTTACAAATGGAATAAAGGTCATTTAGTGCAGGAGACATCCTGGAGGTTGACAACATCATCTAAAGAATCTGCAAACTTCCGTGGGCAATCAGTCTCAATAGCATGATAAAAGCTCTGTGTGAAGAAGCCCTATGGGTACAATGATCAACCAGCGTCTCAATGTTGGTGACTATCACTAACTTTTCTGAGGAAAGGAGACTACCAGACTTTACCCTGAGTTTTCTACACTCCATTCCCTGATACAAACTTTATCCCATGAGAGACATCTAGTTATAACATCCATTCCCGTGATGGTGCATATGTTTTTAGGAAGATAGCCACTATTTATGGAGACTTCAATACAGTTTCCATAAATTCCTTGGTCAGGTAGAGACGATTTACAACTAATCTGGCAACATCATCATTATTTTTCATATTCCATCATTTCCAAAGTACTTTCACACATTACTGTTGAAACGCTGTGGAGATATGAACAACTTCAACTACCTACTTGTAACTGGAGTTCATATATTTTATAAAGGTATGTTTGTATCTGGGGACAAGTTCTTTCTCTTTGCTATTTGAGATGGAAATTGAAGCCTGATCCATACCAAAAGGATCCATAGCTTATTACAAACCAGACACTACAGAACTTTTTTTTTCTTATAAGCATCAAGTATTATCCATCGCTTTCTGGCAAAATACTTCAACACTGCTACTGACCTACATCTGCAAGTTGACACTCATAGGGCATAGATGAAGGGTTATAATTTTATACAGAATGTTTCTCAGCCTAATAGCCCTTGAAGCATTAGGGCCAACACATCATGGGTCACTGTCTGGAACAACCCACAATGGGTCTGCATGTTGTCTGGACCTGGACAGCTTCCCATGGGGTGGGTAAATTTTTTGAAGCAAGCCATGGCAACAACCAATGGTTTGTTCTGTTTTTTTTTATTTTTTTTACCCACGATGGGTTGGTGCGTTGTCCAAACCCGGGACACCCAACCCATCATGGGTTGAGGGAAGTGGCAAGCAAGTCACTCACCAAGATTGTAGCCAAGTCGCCTCAAGCTTCCTTCACCAGTGGCAGCCTCTCTAACGGTGCCCAAATGGCACTTTGCAGTCTCTGTCGCTGGTTCCCTGCCTCAAAAACTTTTTTCCATCTTCCGGCCATTTGTGCAAATGGACTTTTATGTTGTTGTTGTTGTTGTTATTTCAGTACTGCTATAACATCATGAAGATTTTTTTTTTTTTTTAAAGGAGGAAAAGCAGCTGAGGAGAGCAGGGATGAAACTGACCAAATCATTGACAGATTGGGAAAGCAGTGAAAATATTAGGTACAATCAGTACAGTGTAGGGGACTAAAGAGGACCACGATGTCCCCAGCAGCTGTCAGTCACTTCATTGGAATAGTGCTATAGCACCATGAAGAAATTTTTCTAAATAGAAAGGGAAAAGCTCTTCCTATTATGACTTTGCAAGGGGATGCCCAGGATTTTAAAGGTGCACCAGATCCTTGGAGGCGTCCTCCTAGTAGTGCGCCCCTTCCCAAGTCGGCATCCCCTCTTTTTCATAGAAAAGTGAGCCACTCAGTTTTCTTTCTGATTGGGAAGGAAAAGTGGGATGGCATGAACTCTGGGTTGTTGAGGGACAAATAACCCAGTGTTTTAACCCATGGTTTGTTGTTAGGTTAAAACTCTGGGTTTTTTTGTCCAGCACAGCCTGGCCAATTCATGGGTTAAGCAACCCATGAATTGGTATTACGTTTGAACCAGTTCTCTATCTAAGCCCAACCTGTGTGACATCAGAGCAGCTAAGCCAATGGTAGTCAGAAGGGCCATGATTCCCCTGCCAATATAGGCCTGCTGTATAACATCAAAACAGATCAACCAATAGCATCAGGAATAGCAAGAAGGGAAAACAGAAGGAGGAGAAAGTAATGGTGAGAGACATTCAGAACCAACATGAGGGAGGTTAGATGATGTGACCTGTCACATCATAGATCGCTTAAGTGACTGAAGCCTCAAGTCTGGGTGCCTTGTTATGGTTGAAATGCTCAACATGCCGCATTAGGCCAAGAAATAATTGAATTCCTATACTTTACTCTGTCTCACTCCCCTTCACCGTTGCTCTTTAGGGGAGAACACCCACGTCAGAGCAGCATGGCTGGATCTAGGACAGATCCGGTGGTTTGCTATGGAAAAAGTAAGAAAGTACTCATTAGAGGGAAACTTATTAGACCAGGAAAATAGTTAATCCCTGTCACACAGTGGTAAAATGTTGCCAACCTAAAACTCTAAATCAAAAGCACTTTCTGAGTGCAAGAGGAGTGATTCCATTCTGCAGCTTCCTTGGTACCATCCCTCTGCCATAATGCCGTAGCCTTTTGCTTTCTTTGAATTCAGGGTCCAACTAATTACTGGCAGGAAGTGCCTTTTTTATTTCATTGGTATGCAAATTAACAGAAGTAGAAAAATATTCTAAAGAAACTGTTACAATATCTGTCTACAGCCTGATGGCCAATTAGAAAATGGTATTGTATCCACAGGACCCCAAGAGAAGCTTATGGCCACAAACTGTTCTCACTTGAATATCCAAAGTTGAATTTTCATGGGAGCTGTAGCTATTAGGCCCCTGAACAGAAGGCAGAAGGTGCATCAAATGGGAAATTAAAAATTAACAAACATTTCTGATAAAACCAAATAATGGAAATGAATGAAAAACACAGTCAAAGGCTATTTAAAAATAGTAATATACATTTCACTGAGATTTTACCTGTCTTGTACCACTTTACCATTAGTAAGCGTTGCAAAAAGATATTTATTTGGTTGACTCACAGGGCACTCTGAGGAATAATGGCCAGAATAGTGTCAAACATACAGAAAATTTTATTTAGTGGGCACAATCTGCTCAAATTAGAGACACTGAAAAGAGCTATATGCATCAGCCCACCCTTATTTTAACTGGGCAAAAGTATGCTACAATTTCTCTGGATGGTGTCTAATGTACAATTTTCCAGTGGGGTAAATAGTATAGAGAAAGCTTATCAGTTTTGGGATGAACAGTTGCCAAGGGCTATACAGTGAATGCAAATTACTATTCTCATATGATTATTGAATACTTCCTGCTTCTACTTAAAAATATGTAGGAACTCCCAGTCTTGTGATATTTTGGCACTTCCACTTCTCGATTATAGCAGCAACATAGAAGCACATGAGTATGAGAAGTAATTTAAAAAAAGAAGCGTCTTTCCCAAACCAAAGGACAGGGATGGGTGGGGAAGTGGGTGGATAGTTTGAAGTAGTTTTAATATTTTGTTTTCTGATGATACCACAGTAATGAATGCATACAACCCAAAACGTTTTCCCTGAATTAAGAGACCTTGTGGAAACGGCAATTCCCTCAGTAGTTTGGTATGGCAGTAATGAAAGAGCAAGACCGAGATTCCAAGGCAAATATTGTCATACAAAGTTGCAGATCTCATGAGCATTACTCACTACATCACTGCAAATAACAAAGGATCATGTGACACGATAAAGACTAACACATTGATTCTGGGGTGGCATAAACTTTCATGGGATAGAGCCCACTTCATCAGATGCAGGTAGGGCAGTGGCTATGTGTGTTTGACTGCTGGAGAGATCAGGAGAACAGATTAAGGGAACGTTTCAGCGACATCAGATTGTTGCCGCAAAAGGACTTGTGCCCCCTCACACAAATGTCACAGGCTCCAGCCAACTGATCTCTGTGAAAAGAAATGCGCCTGATCTTGTCTGATCTTGGAAGCTACGCAGGGTCAGCCCTGATTAGTGCTTGGATGGGAGACTGCCTGGGAATCAGGGTTCCTGAACTGAGCACGGGGTTGGACTTGATGGTCTTGTAGGCCCCTTCCAACCCTATGATTCTATGATTTCTATGATATTTTCATGGCCATCTTCCTCAAACTTTAGACTAGGAAAGCATTGGGCCTGCTGGAAACAAGGATTTTTTAAAATTAGCAACTGCAATTAGCAGTTTGAGGTAAAGAACATTCCCTGTGCAAGGGCAACATATAATGGCTATGAAGATAGTCTTGCTACAGGGAGAGTAGCCTGTGATGACACATCTAAGCAGGGCAGTGATGAGTATGGAGGTCCCAATTTTAAAACATTTTCGTCACACAAATCTACATATTCCATGATTTTATTTGATACCCCATTAATCTCTCCATGACTATGCTAAGTTCCCTATTATCCAGTGCTGGGTTTGACTTTGAAAATTAGATCATATTTGAATCAGAACCCCAGCCCATGAAATAAAACCTTATAATAGCAGAAAGACCTTAATGAGGGGCCATAGTGGAGCTAGTTCGACCACCTATCTACGTTTCAAGGAGTTGTACACTTATAGATGGGATTTCAGAAATTTTGCTTAGACCAGAGATGGACAGATACATCAGCCTTGCAGGATGTATTTCTTTTTTGCTAGAACCAAGATTCACCAACTGGAGCATAGTGCAAAATACATCCATTTAGAATTAAAGAATTCTGATCCCAGGAATTTATTCTGAATACCAGAACTGAATGAGCTTACAGTTCTTTCACACAAAAATGCATTCTTTATTACACCAATATTTCTTCATTTCAGTAGTATAATTTAGGGTGGAGCCAAGTAATTTTCTTGCTGCTTTTGGAAATGAGTAAAGGTGGCTGGGAGATGGAGAACTTCAGGAGGAAAGGGAAGGGTTTTCCTCCAGAGGGAAAAGGGCCAGAGGGGTCTTTGAAGTAAATTAGAAAGAGATAAAAGATTAATATGTTTAATAATAATAAACTGGGAATAGTGAGGATGGGGGTGAGAGGTAAGCTGTTACAGTGGAAAGTAAATGTAAAAGCCACAGGAAGAAGGGATGAAATAAACTAGCAGTTTATTTATTTACAACATTTGTATACCACTCCACATCTAAACAGATTCTGGAGCAGTGAACAAGAGATAAAATGAACAAAAGATAAAAAGAGTGAAACATGATATTAAAATTATTCTTTAAAAAACAGAGTGCCAATAAAGCTGAAGCTGGTCAACCAAGCAAGGCTTCCTGGAAAAGAGCTGTTTTCAGATGCCAAAAACAATGCAGTGTTGGCGCCTACCTGACCTAAAGAGGCAGGGAGTTCAACAGGAAGGGGCCCACCACACTGAAGGCTCTTCTCCAGATGGACTCCAGTCAGGCCACAGGTCCATGTGGAACCACATGGAGCATGCCCTCTGATGACCTCAGTGATTGGGCAGGTTGGTAGGGAGAAGGTGCTCTCTAAGGATCCTGGTCCTAAGTTGCTTAAGGCTTTGTATATTAGTACCAAACCCTTAAACCTGGCCCAGTAGCAAATAGGCAGCCAGTCCAGTTCCCTCAGTTCTGCACTAACTCCAGCTTCCAGACCAGCCTTAAGGGCAGCCCCACATAAAGCACATTGCAGTAATCCAGTCTTGAGGTTAATACAGCCTGAACTACTGTGGCCAAGCTATCCCTGTCCAGGAGAGGCTGTAGCTGGCGAACCACCTGAAGCTGGTAAAAGGCACTCCGAGCCACCATGGCCACTTGGGCCTCCAGTGACAGTGATGGTTCTAGGAGTACCCCCACAGTACAAACCTGATCTTTCAGAGGGCGTGCAACCCTGTCCAGAACAGGCAGTGAGCCTGTCTCCTGGACTCGGGAACTACTCACCCCAGGGCTTCAGTCTTGCCAGGATTCAGTGTCAGTTTATTGGTCCTCATCCAGCCTATCACTGTGTCTAGGCACAGATCCAGGACTTGCACAGCCTTACCTGATTCAGATGTCATAGGGAGATAGAGCTGTGTGTCATCAGCATACTGATGGCACTTGGCTCCAAATCCCCTAATGACCACTCCCATTGGCTTCATATAGATGTTAAACATCATTGGGGACAGGATGGCACCCTGAAGAACCCCATAGCTGAATTGCCAAGGGGCAGACAAATGGTCACTCAATATTACTCTGAAATCAACCCCGCAGGTTGATTTCAACCTGCAGAATCTGCAGACCAGAACCACTGTAACACAGTGCCTCCAATGCCCTTCCCATGGAGTCGATCCAGGAGGATACCATGGTCAATGGTACCAAGAGGAGAATTAGCAGGGTTCTATTAGAATTAATAGAGGGAATTAGCTGTCCCTCTCTCAATAAAGGTCATCCATCAGGGTGACCAAGGCTGATTCAGTCCTGTAACCAGGTCAAAACCCAGACTAGAGTGGGTCTAGATAATCACTATCCTTCAAGTGTCCCTGCAGCTGTTCTGCCATGACCCTCTCCAGTACCTTCCCTAAGAAAGGGGTATTTGCGACTGGGCGGTAGTTGTCTAATACTATTGGGTCCAGAGTGGGCTTCTTCAGGAATGGTTGCATTACTGCCTCCCTAAGGAGTGGAAGAACTGCCCCTTCCCATTGAGAGGCATTTACCATATCCTGGACCCACCCAGTCATACCCCTTTGGCTAGCTTTTATTAGCCAGGAGGGGCAAGGATCAAGAGAGCATGTGATCAGGCAAGCACCTTGTCCATGTCATCAGGCCACAGCAAGTGAAACTGACCCCACAAAATCGGGCAGATGGTGGTGTGAGACATCTCACAGCAGGTACCTGAGGGGACCAAGGCCCCATTTGTTGGGGAGAGTGTTAACATCTCCAGGACCACCCAAATGAGTTCTGCTGGACAGCTACTTGAGGATGCAATGGAGTAAGCAAAGTACATCTTCTTTGCTGCCCGCACCACCACAAATAGGCATGATTATGTGCTCTAGATAATGCTTGATCATCTTCACTTTGAGTCTCACACCATTTGCACTCCAGCCAACGTCCAGCCTGTTTTATTGACCGCAGCTCCCCAGTATACCAGGGAGCACAGCCAGCTCCACAGTGCCAGAGAGGGCACTCTGGTGCAATCAAGTCGATGGCCCTCCACATCTCACTGTTCCACAGCAAGATTAGGGCCTCAGGTGGATTACCACCTTTCTCCACTGGAAAATCCCTAAGAGCTTTCAGAAATCCATTCAATTCAATCAATCTCCTGGGGTGGACCATCTGAATGGGTCCCCCACCCCTGCAGGAGGGAAGTAATACCGTAACTTCAAATCTCACCAGGAAATGGTCTGACCATGAAAATGGGGTTTCTTGGACCTTCCCAATTTTCAGATTACTCATCTCACAGCTTGGAGCAAAAACCAAATCAAGGGTATGCTCTGCTTCATGTGTTGGGCTAATGAGAAACTGAGACACCCCATGGTTGTTATGGAGGCCATGAAGTCCAGAGCCAGAGCCTTAGCATAGAAGCTAAAGTCACACAGAACCACCGTCCTACATTCCTCCAACACTACACTTGAGACCACCTCTGCCAACTTGGTCAGGCAGGATACTGGGCAGCAGGGTGGGTGGTACACCAGCAGCATCCCTAATTTGTCTCTATGGCCCAAGGTGCAGCCCCTCAAGGCCTGCTCCAAGGTAGACTAGTTTCCTGGTGAGGGAGATGGAAGTTCTGTAAACCATGGTGATTCCCCTGCCCCACAGCCCTCCAGCCTATGTTGGTGCTGCACTGCGTACCCAGGTGGACAGAGCTGGGTACTCAGTCTGAGTAATACATGCCAGATCAGCCTTCTCATCCACAATTAGGTCGTGGATGAGTGCGGTCTTATTGAGGACCGACCAGGCATTAAAGAGCAGCACTGCAAGACAGGAGAGGTCACTGCCACAAGAGAGCTAGAGGGGGGTAGAAGGGAAGAGTGTATGTACATCTGTGATCTATTCTACTCTGATGTCCCAACCCCCTCCTCCTGCCATATCTCCTTGTGCCCAAAATCACTGGGATAGAGACACCATCTCCACAGATCCCTATATTTTCTAAGCCCATCCTTGCCACACCAGAACTCCCCACACACCCTCAACACCCACTCACAACTCAAACATACCCTCAACCATTCAAAACTCACATACTCCATTCATCCAATCAATTATTTACAGCCAACTGGACACAATCACAGATGATAACTTGTGATATAACCACCCACTCATCACATATAGGACATCATGCTTATCAACCCACCAGCAATATAGAAAATAAACAATCTCCCAGCCATTCACAGCTACTTCTGCTACTTCATACACACTCGATCACTCACCTGGAGTGTTACAAACACTTCTCCCCCTCTCTCTCACCCAGAGGGAAATCCACTTCTAATCACCACAGGCTTCCACCCTGGGCAGAAGAAGCAGTTCTAGCACAGAAAACCCATAACCCCTGTCTCTCACCCAGGGTAGGCAATTGTTCAACGTCGCTACTAACATCAGGAAACCACCTCAGCCAGGGAACCTCCCCCATACACAATGGGTATATGTTTATGGGCATGAAGTGCAAGTTAAGTGTGAAGAAATAATAGGACATGAATAAATAAAAAAAAGCTTTGAAAAGCATGTGGGGAGGAGGAAAAATATATAAAACTCTTGTTTAGAGCAGGGGTGTCGAACCTCATGCTCACAGGCCAAATCATGCACATATGGGGGTCCCAATCTGTCCATTCAGCGTTCCGCAGATGGCCACGCCTCCTTTCCCAACCATTTTAGTCGTTTCCCAGCTTTTGCATGTTTTTTACCATTCTAAAAGGTTGAAATGACTTTCCAAAGGTTTACTTATTAGCAGTAAGAGTTTTAAGCTAAGATATGCTAGTATTTTGGCTCTGACCCCCCCACAGGAATTCAGCCCCTGAAAGCTTTTCTAAATTGAACTCAACCCTTGGCTTGAAAGAGGTTTGACACCCCTGAGTTAGAGCCTCTGGATCAGCAAATTATGCCTAAAATGGCGAGGCTGAGTCATGATACCTCCAGAGCCCATGCCTGTACTTCATAAGAGGAAAGCTGAACTATGCGACTTCCTGCCAGAAGGAAATCACTATGGGAAAGAATTTAGCCATTTTCAAAGAGGGATTATATTTCAATAGCAAAGGAAATCCGTAACTACTAGCTGATTATGTTAAACACCGCCTCCATATACTGCCATTTTATGACTAGCTCTGCCCCTGCCTGGTGGGGCTCAATAATTTTTGTGACTGGTGGGCCTCACTGATTTTCAGTACTTTCAAGTGGGCCTTGCAGGTAGAAAGTCTGAGAATCCATGTTACAGGTTTACCGGGAGCTCCTGATCATAATGGTGTTATAACTGCATGATAG
Organism: Heloderma suspectum; assembly: GCF_057233095.1. Classification (NCBI taxonomy): domain Eukaryota; kingdom Metazoa; phylum Chordata; class Lepidosauria; order Squamata; family Helodermatidae; genus Heloderma; species Heloderma suspectum. The sequence continues at coordinate 169,220,280 of NC_139458.1, read as the reverse complement.
GAAAAAAGCTTGGCAGAGGCAAGCCACTTTTCACAGTAGACCCGATGATAGAAACTGTATCTCCAAAATGTTCCCAGTGATAGCAATCCGATCCATCCTGACATATGAGGCCCACTGAACACAGTGGGACGTACTTCTGAGTAAACATGCATAGGATTGCATTGTAAGTATCCATCCTAGCTTATGAAGGCTCTTCACTAGCTAGGATGTCTTTTCTACAGAGCTCCAAGAATATTGTGACATTGATACCTATTCTGTAGAGCTAAAAGTTTACGCAAAGGTCTGATACATGTTTTATGGCAGTGGTGGGCAGAAAGTAGATCTTCACATTTTTTAGATTTCAACTCTCAGCATTCCTGACCATTGGCCATGCTGGCAGGGGTTTCTGGGAGTTGGAGTTCAAAACATCTGGAGATCTACCTTCTGCCCACACACGTTTGTTGCTGGTTCTCCCTATCAATATCAATGCTTGAAGGCGAGTTGGATGTCTATAAATTCACAAGGACATGCGCTGGGGCCAGCCATAGCCAACTGTGGCGCCTAGCTTGCCCCTACAGGTCTACCGCATGCATCCATAACTTTACAGCAATATTTCAAACATTACGGCTGCAGTCTTCTTCACACTTCCCTGGGACTAATTTCCAAGTAAACATACATGTAGTCAGGCTCTAAGGCATTCAGTTCAACAGGTGCTACACACTAGGGAAGTATGAATCTGTCCTTAAGGGTTAGGTATGCTTTTGAAGGTTGTTGTTTGCGGGGTCTGGGTGGTGGGGCTGGGACGATAAAGATTGGTCTGTAAAGAAGTATAAGGTAATGTCCCTAATCAAGTTCAAACAGTTGTTGTTGTTGTTCAGTCGTTCAGTTGTGTCCGACTCGTGACCCCATGGACCATAACACGCCAGGCCTTCCTGTCCTGCGCTCTCTCCCGGAGCGTGCTCAAGTTCATATTCATTCCATCCGTGATGCTATCTAGCCATCTCATCCTCTGCTGTCCCCTTCTCCTTTTGCCTTCAGTTAGTCCCTAACACACCATCTTCCTATTTGTATGCATTAGTGATGATGACAGAGCCAAAGGCGTGGCAAGTTTTGAGTCCCCTTTCCCACGGTACCCACATCATTTCACTGATATGGAGAAAACTTGTGTATGTGTTCTGTAGTCTTTCATAAACAAAGTGTGATCAACAAATTAAATAGTCTTTCATAAATGGGCAGTATGATCTGAGGTTGTGATCCATGGGGCCAAGGGAAGTGGCAAATCTAAATGGCAAAACGAAAAGATCAATAATGCAGTTTTAGTTCTGAAACATGCCATGTCGGCTTTCCTCAGCTGGTGCTCCCAGATGTTTTGGACAACTCCCAGCATTCTTGACCTTTAGCTATGCTGATAAAAGCTGAAGTCCAAAACATCTTTCTAACCTGGACCTGGAGGGCACCAGGTTAGGAAGGCTGCATGACAGACTTTTCTAGTACATTAGTTCCTGTCTCCATACTTTTTTTTTTTTTTTTTTAAAGCTAAACATACTTAGTTACCTGGAAGCAAATTCCATTGAAACCAACAGGACTTACTTCTGAGTAAGCACGGCTAGGAAAGGCTCAGGGAACCAGGCTAGTTACTAACCTTTTAGGGGTGGGGAGGTTGCATCTGATGAAGAGGACTATCGTCCGCGCAAACGTATGTCAGAATAAATGTGTTAGTCTTTACGGCGCCATGGGGGGGGGGGGGAAGCAAAGCAGGGCAAGCGCGTAAGGCGTCTGCAACGCGCTGCGCGGCGCCCCAAACAGCGGCGGCGCGCGCAAGAGAAAGAAGCGGAGTCGCTGCCGCCGCCGCCGCCGCCGCCGCCGCTGCGCCCGGCTCTCCCTTCCGCGTCGAGGCGAAGAGCGAGAGGGAGGAGCCGGGAAGCCAGCGCGTCGCGCCTGCCAGCCTCCAAGAGGAACCAACAAGGAGGAGGTGAGTTTCCCCTCTGGGTGGGGTAAAGAGTCGGGGCCGCGCGAAGCGCCAAGCTGGGCGGGCGGGGAGGGCTCCGTGCGCGGGGAGGACGCAGGGCACGCTTGCCCGCTCGGCGCCGCGGGTCTGAAGCGCTGGCCGGCGAGGAGGAGAAGACAAGCGGGCCTAGTTAGCTAGCTAGCCGGCCGGTCCGCCCGCCCGGCCGCCTGCCCAGCTTTCCGCAACCGCAGGCCGGACCCGGCCGGGGGCGCACGGGGTGGGCGCGCACCGTAGCGAAGCGCAGGTCGCCTCGGTGCGGCGAGGAAGGCACGGGCGGGCTCGAGCTCGGCGGGGGAGGCTGCTGGCGCGGCCGCCTTTACCTCCGCCGAGGGGGAAGAGGCGGCCGCTGGCTGCGCCTCTGCGTGTCCGTCTTTCGGTGCTTGTGCGCGCGCGCGCGTTGCTGGCCAGCGCGGCTCCTTCCCGGAGGTTCTTGGCCGAGGCCTGCAGGGACCCCTGTCGTCCGGCGCTGTGTTCGCCGCCGCTCCTTTCCCGGGCCCGGCCGGTTCTGGCGGGACAGCACATGTCGCGGTATTGCTCGAAAGCCTTTTAGGCACGCGCCCCTCCCTCGCCGGGCTTTCCCCCGTTGTAACGGCCTATAATTACCTAGGCTCGGGTGTGAGCCCGAAATGTGTTGCTGGGGCTGCGTTCTGATGCAGGCGACCTTATAATAAAGAATACCCTGAGCATGTGCAGAGTACCTTTTGTTGAGAAATTCTAACCCACCACACCCGGGATTTACTGTAAAGGCTTCCAGGTCAGAGGGCATGGCTTCCTGGCAGGCTTGGCTCCTTTCAGTCATTTTAGAAAGAAAAGCACTGCGGAAGGGAGGGGCTTTAAAGGTATAAATAAATCTGGTCTCCCGCTAGGAAGGGTTAACTAGCCTCTCCAGTAAACTCCCCCGGCCCCGTGGATAAATAGGCAAGAGGAGGTGCTGATGGGTCTCTTTGGGGAGGGGTGGTCACTCAGGTGTATGCTTTGTATGCAGAAGGTCCCAGGTTAGAAGAATCTTTGGTTAGAAGCTCTATCATCATCAGGTGGTAGGTGATGGGAAAGTTCTCTGGCTAAGTTGCTGGAGGCCTGTTACCAGTCAGAGTAGACATTACCAGGTTTGATGGACAAATAGTCTGACCTGGTACAAGCTGGCTTCCTAATTGCTGTTCATATGGTAGAAATTAAATGCTGCTGCCTCCACCTTCCTTATGTCAGGGCCTCTCGGGACACATTAGAGGGTCATTTTGTGCCAGTTGCAGCTTCCTAAGGTGTGGGATTCATAGGTTGGGCAACACCCAATGCCAACCAAATGCTGATGTAAATTCCGTTGCACTACCATGAGGGACCTCAAGTGTGGGGCCAATAGCATTAGCTAACATGGTGGGTTTTCCGGGGAATTCCATCGCACCTGCTATCGCTGTTGGACCTTACACTGGTGCAGCATGATTTACGTTAGTGCTCATGTCTCATTGGATACTACCCCTTATTTTACCATTCCCTGTTGTGGTTCCTCAGTTGATGGTATAATGAGTTGCAGTAGTGGGGATACAAAGCTTCTATGGAGCAGCTCAGAGTCATGCAGTGGTGGAACTTAGTGCAGTTCTAAAAGCTCCCATTTCATCAAGAACTGATTTGCACAGTAGAAGGTGGTGTGTGGTTCTGTTCAGCACTCTACATATGCTGAAACAGTCATGTGATTGCCTCACTGCATAGCTAATTTGCAGCTCAGCCCATGTTTTATCAACATAACAAAGCTGCTGAAGGTGAGTTGCGAGGTGGGTCAGTACATGTGTAATTTGACTTGCAAGCTTAAAGTATGCTGATACAGTCCGGTGTTACCTTCAACAAACATCCAATGACCTACTGAACCCACAGTCACAACATGCAAGCTCTCAGTTGACTTGCCCTGAGACCCCTCTGTAAACTTGGGACTGGCATACATAAGATTTGTTGCTGCATATTCTTGGACAAGTAATCTATATAGATCATGGGGTGAGCCTTCAGAACTGGATCTGGAATTTAATATTTTCAAGATAAATGTGCAAATTCCCCTAAAACATGGAAGAAGTGGCCTTCAGAAGCAGGACTAACAAAGGCTGATTACCCCAAAGGAGATTGATGAGCAATGTAAACCCTGCTCATTCAACGTATCTAGTATGTGTTGGTCAGAAGTGGGATTGTGCTCCATCCTTACATTCCTGTTCAGCTGTACCAGATGAATGGGGAGTGGGGCCACTAGGTACAATCAGTTCCGCCCACTACTGGGATATGTAGTGTGAATAAGGCTGTATGTACGTTTGTAATGCTTTTTTAAAAAGAGAATGGAGGAAAGTCTGAAAATTATTCTAGATGGGTTGCAGTCTGGATTCTAGCGATCGTGTAAGGTAGATAGATGGGTTTTTCTAAAAGGGAAAGAGAAAATCTTTGGGAAACAAAGTGTACAGAATGAATTGGTTCTCGTTTTCTGATATGGAGGTCAGTTATCATGTCTTAGGCTGCAATACCTCTTCTGGGAGTGAGTTCCATTGAACACAAGGGGACTTTCTTCTGAGTAAACATGTATTGGATTGCACTGTTAAGCTATGTATTGTAGACCATAATGGTTAGGTTTTCTGTTTTGGTTCCATGGTGCATAGTGGGAGCAGATACACTCACTGTTTTCCCTTTTTCTTTTGACACAAGTAGTAATGTCTGAAATAATATGAAGATCAGCCCTCTAAGTTCAGCTTGTTCATGTTGGGAAAGGAGAAGAGAGAGGCTTGATGTAGGAGGAGTCTACTGCTGATACTCAGGAAAGTTATATGATGTGTTTGAGTAACTAGGCATAAATCAGCTAGGCCCCAGCCATGGTTAATGCATATAGCAGTTATTATACTGCCAGCACAAAAAATATTAAGGCTTATTTAATAACTATAAAGTAGAATATGCATTTATATAAGTGTGTAGTGAGATAAGTTTTTAACACAAACAAGCATGGCTTAAAATGAATTTTTTAAAAGCTTGGATTTAAGGATGTTCATAAAACCCTTTGTGGATAGAGGCTGATGCTAAATGAAATTAAAAACCCCCTCTTAAAATGAATCCATATTGAGGGGAGTGTCTCTGTTTCAACTGAGTGATACTTGGCAAGTGTGCACAGATCTGTTAACACATAACACTGTGACAATGGGAATAGCAGACTGGAGGGAAATATTTGAGGTGTAAATATATGCACTTTCTTCAAGGGAAGAGGGGTGGCGTTTGAAAGTTTCTATCCTACACATAAATAGTTCTTGGATGCTAACCACACATTGTTGGCTTAAATCTTATTGCAGTGGTCAGGAATAAAGGAGAAGCAGATTGCAGTCTGGTGTATTACAGTGGCTTGGTATAATTCAATAGAGCTGTTTTATTGGACTCTATTAACCTGGTTAACCTTAAGCCTTAGCCATGACAGGAGTTTCATATAAGAACCCATATGTAAAGTGCAATATTGAATTTTAATTAGAGCTTTCAAGACATGAAGTGGAATAAATTTCCCCCAATTCTTCCTCCTCACTTCTAATGTACATTTCTTTCCTTAGAAGCTTAGAATTGATAAAATACTGTGTTATGTGGAGAAAGTATATTTTTACGTCAGTAAATCTTAACTAGTTTTGAAAAGCATAATGAGAACAAATTCAAATGTAAAAGTTTATCTTAGATTCATGTTCCATCTCAATTTGTGATTTAAATCACTCTTAATTTTTTACCAGCCTGACATTCTCCATGGTCATCCCTAATATTGATCAGGATTCTTGTGCAATTTTTGTTTTTGTTTTTTACTCCTACTTTTAGGACATGTTTAATGATAGAATTTTAAATCTAAAACATGTAATGGCTTGGAATTTAAGCACAACAACATTGTAGAGACGTTGGTTAGAAGTCCAGTTTTAGAGTGCCTAATAAAAGCTATAGGTATTTCAAACACACTGCTATTCACTGTAATCTGAAAATGGTTAGTATTAACTTATTTTTTTAGCTTTAAAAAAAATCTCAAATGTTAAGGACTTAACTGACCAGAGTTACAGTCAGCAGCTGCTGCTGAACTAGTGCAGGATAGTCAGTATCCTATTCCTAGTAGGCATGCTGTGTGGTCTGTCAAGTTTTTTAGTTAATGTACCATTTCATGTTTGTACTGTACATAGAGGCTGTTGGGCCGTGATGTGTGCGTGGTGTTGCTGCTGAAGCATCCCAGTTGTTAATGGGATTATACAGGGAGCATGTGACTCCTAGTTCAGGGGTGGGCAGAAGGTAGCGCTTCAGGTGTTTTGGACTTCAACTCCGAGAAGCACCTGCCAGCATAGCCAATGGTCAGAAATGCTGGGAGTTGAAATCCAAGACATCTGGAGATCTACTTTCTGCCCACCTTTGTCCTAGTTGACCCAGCTTCCTTTTGTTTCCTGGTACAATTAAAAGTGGTGGTGATGACCTTTAAAGTCCTGAATGGTTTAGGACCAGGATATCTGAAGGACCACCTTCTCCCATTCTAGCCTTCCCCCCTATTGGAGTCCTCTAAATAAGTTCTTTTGTATGTTCCAGTAACCCCCGAGATATGCTTAGTTGGGACTAGCAAGGTGGCCTTTTTGGTGGCTATGCCTAGGCTTTGGGAGCTTCCTTCCAAGAGAGGCCTGTTTCAGTTCCTCATTAATGACCTCCTGGTAGCTACTAAAGACCTTCCTTTTCCCCTATCCCCTTCTCTTTTGCCTCATGAAGAGTTCTGGGAAGTTCAAGAGTTTGCATGATTTTGTGGAATTTTGGTTGGTCTTAATAAAGGTATTGCCCAACTGTGGATTTGGATTTTCCTCCTTTTTAAGAAGGCATTTAATATGTCATTTTAACTTGCTCTTTTAATCTGCCTCTATTTTTTTAAAATATTTCCATTGGTGTTGTGTTGTTTTCTGCTGCTGTTTTCATGTTTGTGTTTATGTTGTTGTAAATGGAAAAGATGTTTTAAATTTTAAAATGTTTGATTTTTTTTCATTTTTTGGTAAACTGTCTTGAACTCCCACGAAAAGAGGTGGGATATACATGTTAAAATAAAATAAAAATAAATATTGACAATCCCATTTTGTCATGTTCTCCTTTTTGCTCACATCTGATTTGCAGAAGACATTTGCTGCAATTTAATTAGTGCAATTGCTTTGTTTCTGATCTGCTTCATTGGTGCCATCAACATGATGTCATCCTTGAACCTTATCCTATCTACATTTTGACTTGAACAGCAGAGCATATGATTCAGCTCTTATTGTGAGATATTTTCGGATCTAAAGTTGTAGGGTTAGATTTATATTCCTTACTTTTCAGAGTGTGTACCAGATTGAAAGGGTGAAATGTCCTGTAATTCTAGTTGAACCCTTTGTACAGATCTTTCCTCAGTGCTCCAGAGACCTGGACACAATTTAGATAAAGAGTAAGACATGAGCAGAAAGCAAGAAGCAGACAAGGTGTACCATTCAGGAAAGCCTATCAGCAAGAATACATATCTAGAAAAATAATAAAAACAACAATCTGTTTTCACAACTGGGGGGCCTGCTATGAAATACAATTCTTAGGTTAAAGTGTTGACTACTCATGCCTTATACTAACAGCAGAATGTCAAGATATATTGTATGCTGTTTCTGAGCTGATTTCTCTCTAGAGGACATTTGAGTCAGGCACTTTCTTGTGGTTTTCGTGCCTCAGTTCATGCCCAAGCATACAGTTCAAAAATATTTTGTTGCGTTTGTTTGTGCATCAGCTGTTGAGAAGGGAGTTCAAAATATCATTGACTTTAGAGCTTGGTAGTTTGCTAATAAAAAGTCAACAAACTTGGGTCTTGTGCCTTGACAGATCTGGGATACAGAGTCTGTTCAACTTCCATCCAGCTACTCCCTGCAAAAAACAAAGCTGATCACCCATTAAAGTGGCTAGCTGAGCAGTTATTTACACACTGTTACCCACCTCTTCTAGAAACCTGTTTTGGCATGACACAATAGAAATGATCAGATGTTTAGCTGTTTTGAACTTTTCTTATATTGGGTTATTGATGGATTTATTTGCCTTGAAGTGTTACTTGCCCTCTTACAAGGGCTCCTAGTAGGTTGTAGCATCTGTATATAGAAGAGACAGATGGGAGCTATGAAAATCTAGCTCTGAGTCAGGGTGAAGATTTTTGGCTTCTTTTGAAACACTGGCTCACAGATAAGTTTGTGTTTCATTATATCTAGTAAAATATAACTTGTTTACAAATGTATGAACCCCCCCCCCCATATATTACAGATGTACTTGACTGTAGCATCCTAATGCTAGCAGCCTGAAATCATACTGATAATAATGATCTTAATAAAAACAATCTCTATAGCTAATTTTAAAGTGTTATACAAAATGGAAGAGAGACACTCAAACTAGATGTTGTGAGGGAAGTACAGAGTTCCCAACACAATGCTAATACAGCATTGTGGGTCATTTGCAAAGGAGAACTGGTACGTATTTCCGTAGCTGGGATTCACAACTGGGTGCAAAACTACTTGGGGTTGGGGGGAAACCAGCTTCAGAGAACATTCGTAAGGAAGAATTGGCAGGTGCCCATCCCACTTGCTGATACTCACCTGTACGTCCCCCTCCCTCTCCCCATTTGTTGTGGGTTGGAAACACATTGTTTGCCAAGATAAACATCTAGTTTGGATCTGAGTTGAGGATTGTCAGGAAACTGAACTGGCCAATGGCATGCTTTAAAATATTTTAAACTAGCAAAAGGACCTGTCTTTGCACAGGTTGGAATAGCCCTTAATTTGATAGCAAAGCCTTGAAGCAAACTTACACAGCTGTCAGAGTTGGAAACATTTTACCCACCGCAACTGAAGCCACGCCACTGGCACCTGTAGGCATGGGCCCTGCTATGGTGCACCCGTATAGCCCCCTGAGGGAAGGTTCTATCCACTATGGGGAGCTGCTGCAGAGCAGGGGAGGGGGCAGGCATATAACTCCCTCAGCCTACTAATCTCCCTTGGCTTCAAACTGTACAGACTGCAAACCTATGTTAGGGTCTGCCCCTAGTGGCTGAAGATATTACTGCAGGGTTCAACTACTTGGACATATTTACATTTAAGGGATCAATCCTATGTGGAGAGGCGGCTGCCTACAAACTTGGAGGTGACTGCCTATCCAATGCATGGAGGGAGGAACATGGAGAGAATACGCTCCCACTCCATCTGCCCTGCATTTGCGGCTAGACGGCCAATTTCGGCTGCCTGCGAGATGTCGGAGCATGGGGGGGGGGAGGCCGGATGACACATAGGATGCGTCGTACAGGCACTTCTGCACTCCCCGCTTCTCCCTGCCCCGGGAACGCCCCCTCTTGCCCCACTCTGCACTGCTGTTATGAGCCCGGATCCTGGGGACAATCCACGCTGCCTACGAGGTGGCAGGATTGGGGCAGGGAGGTGGTTTTCTGAAGTCATTTCCTGGAAACAGACCAATCCTATGGCTGTCTAGCTGCTGCCTAGCAACCATAGGACTGTGCCCTAAATTAATGCATTTAAAAAATAGAATAATTCTTGAGGTTCACACTCTTAGGATCCCCTTAGTCTGCATGTCAAATTTCAGATGTCTAGGCATCATGGTCTTGGTGCTATGGCACTGATGGACAGACACACATCAGCTTTTATTATTATAGATGATTTGTGGCTGGAGAGTTAAGGGAACATGGGAGAACATGGTTCTTTCTTTGGTTTCTCGATTCTTAACATGGCCTGAAGAAACCATAACAAAATTCTGTGGATGCAGTTAGTGGTGATCATACACAGCTTTACTGCAATAAATACAGAATTTTTAGTGTTGCTTCGGTAGATATTTCTCAAAGTAAGCATCTTAAATATACACATTAACCATATTGCTACAGATGAGATGTGAAAATAAAAATAAATGTGTGAATATCCAACAGACTGACACGGATTGCTTCACATTTTGCAACATTGCATCTCCTGACTGCTATCCTGAAAATACAAATGTATATATACACAATGTGTATATTTCATACGAAATTATAAGATGGAAAAGGAGAGATACAAATCTTTTAGAATGGAATCCTCTGTTTTCTCGGGCTTCATGTTAACATGCAGTCATCTGAGGGCAGTGAATGCTCCCAGGTGTAAAGCTTCTACAACTGTCTTGTCTTCTCAGCAATTGTATAAGGGACATGCTTTTCCCCCTAGGCAAACTGAATTTGAGAGAGTGATTTGCTCAAGGCCACCCAGTCAGTATCTGAACTTGGCCCATCAACAGAAATCTCCAGGTCCAACTGCAGTACTCTTGTTGGACCACACCAAGGGCTTTGTAGGAAGATTTAAAGTAGCCTTGGTTTGCTGTTTTGACCCAACACTGTGTAAAAATATTATAAATTGATATCCTTCAACGCTCTCTGGCGTGCTTTTTTTGTTTTATGCAGTTTGTATGCTGTGGAGTTGGGTTCCCCAAGGGAAAATCTTAGCCATATTTTGTGAATACAAAAGCTTGAGGTCTTTCTAATATAAACTTTCAGAAAATTTGCTTTTGACCTTGGTTGTCTACTGGATGTCAGTTTAATACACAGTGACCTTCTCATTCCAACCTTGCACATAGTTTAAGGTAAATCAGAGTTTTCCCAAATAAACAATTACATGATATTTCAGCTTAACAAGAACAATTTCCTGTCTTGATCTTACACTTAACCTCCCTCCTCCCCCTTAAAGGAAAAATGCTTCTGTTGTCATAAATTCCTTTTGTTTTTGGATATGATTTATTGTTGTAGGGTTACATGGCCCTGATCACTATTGCTGGCATTGCTTTAAAATTAGTCTCACTTCTGCATAAAACTATTAGCTTTCTTTTTAATTTAATCTACTGACTTCTTATAAAACAGATGGCTGTGTTAGATGTTTTAACTGTAAAAACTTCAAATTAAGAGACTATATCTGAACATTCGGTATTCTCATAACTGGACTGGACACATTTTAATTGAATTGTTTAGGGCTCTTAAAGATTATAATCATTCAGTCGTTTTGAGACTGGGACCTTGCTGATTAACTTACACGTGTTCTTTATTCCTAAATAATGAGTGCTTTAAGTGTTCTTACAGAAAAGTTAAAGCAGGCACAATTTCTTAGATGTATGGTGGATGGGAGTACTAGAACGTTTTTCTGTCACAGGATTGCACTTAAACCTTCTATGCACCTTCTAGAATTCTCTGTGTAACAGTGTTTGCTGCTGTCACTCTCTTTTGTGGTCTCCACCCTATATCAACATCAGTTTCATGGTAGATTCATACCCTCCAGCGATTCATACCTATGTGCATACGTGGGTGGGATAAAGGGCAGAATCTAGTGGTGTGGCCTGATAGACTCAAATGCACTACAAGCAAAAACTGGAAGTGAAAGGGGCATAAAAGGAGCAAGGCAAGCCGCAGACTACACTGCAAGTTAAGTACAAAATAAACATATCATTTAGAGGTCCCATTTTGTAGCTGAGGAGCAATAAACGAATAGCTAAAGATTGGTCTCAGTCCATGGCAGAGAATTCTTAAGCTGAAATGTTAAATACTAATTGCTTCTGAGTACAGGCAGAGTGCCTTTTCCTCACACTGAACAATTATGGTCATCTGCCTCTTCATATACTTAGTCCTGGTTCACACAGCATGCAGATTCCTGGGATGTTTAACCCAGTGATGTTTAACCCACTCACTTGCTAGCGAGTGAGTGTCCTGTTTCCAGCAGGCTTGTTTTTTCTGCTTTCAGTCAGCTGTAATGAACAGCCCAGGAATGAATGGCTGATTCCTCGGTTATCATGTTGCCAGATAACCTGGCAACTTTGGGCTGTTTAGGGGTTGAACAACCCAGAGTTAATCCAATGAAAACCCATGGGCAATTATATAACCCCTAAACAACCTAGAGTTCCTGGTTTGGATGTCATGATTAAGAAAGGGGTATTCCTGTGTTCATTACAGCGAATTGAAAGCGGAAGTGATGAGTGCATGGGAGGCAGTGTGCGGGTGACCATAATACGCTCTGCCTGTACTTGGTGTTGGTGGCTACAACTAACTGAATTAAACAACTATAGTTAGCCATTGCATGAAAACCAGGGCCCCATCTACATGGCACTGCTTTCACGCCCCCACCCCATCACAACTGCGCAGCAATGCGGCTTTGAACTAGCATCCCCTGTGATACACTCGCGATTTACTCGCGGGGTTCCCTAACAGACTCGCAGTGCCCTTTTTTTTGCCATTACATTTAAATACACAGCTGTGCAGTCCTGTGAGCATGGGGGTGCAATACTTCATTGGCTGTTTTGTATTTTAGGGGTTCTTTTGTGTCTTTCCCTCCCTCAGTTAAAAATTGGTTGTTCAGTGCTCCTTCATTTCCATGCCATCTGTTTGTCAGTTCCCCAGCCCGAGACTCTCGCAGTGGTTCGCACTCACAAGCGTGAGTAGTACCTGCCTACCCGTCGCTCCGAAATGGTGGCCGGAGTGAAGATAGTCCTTAAGAGCCCCCCCTCCCCGGCCCTTGGGCACAGAGTCCAAAAGCAACCGTTGCAAAGATATGAAGCTGCAAAAACATGCAAAATTGTGTTTAAATAACTGAAAATGCCTCTCAGTGCCTCTGTAACTGTGCAGCTGCAATGGGATGGGGGAAGTAAAGGGGTGTCACAGAGCGATGCAAGCACTACGCACGCCTTCAACATGGCCACTGCAAAATGCGAAGTCGGTTCAAGGAAGGGACAGACGCCCCGCAACTGCAGGGAAACCAGCAGCAAACCCCCCAAATCATAGCAAAACGCCACCTTGGAAATCCGCAGTTTCCGGGAGAAAACCATGGATGGCTGCGAAGTGGCAACCGCATCATCTATCCCAAGTGACCCTGACTCGCAGCCGCCCCAGAGTAAAAGGCTCATGTAGATGGGGCCCAGGTCTGTGTATTCACAAGCATGTTAACACCAAGCACCTGCTTAACTCAGTTTTTTCTGTATGTTCTACAGTCATTTTCACTCCTACCAACTTTTATTCTATCTCAGTTTCATTCCAGCAGCTCAATTCCCCAGATAAAAATGTCTTTTAATTTTTTAAAAAACCCAACTATCTCTTGACTGATGTAGTTTACCAATAAATTTAGAGAATGGGTAGAAGACTGAACCTTGCTTTTTCCTTTCCCCAACTCTTTATTTTCCACTGTTTACCCTTGAAATTGTAGTTGGAGCTTTCAGTTTTTCACTCTTTACCAGATAGCCAATCAGCCTGCCTCTCTCATTCTCAGTTCTCAGTCTCTTCCTTTCTTCAATTCCAGTAGTCTGGAAGAAGCAGAGAGAACTAGCCAATAGTAAAAGCATTTAATTTGCAGCTTGGGAGGAGAGGGTTTTTTGGCATGGGGGGTGGGAATATCAGCATGTACATTTTAAATAATGTATGCTAGTTTCTCTGTTTGACCCCCATGAGAGTGTATAATGTGATAAAAAAATTACAGTCCTTAGCATCATCTTAAGGTAAATAATATTTTTAAATATTTATTGTAAATCTCAACACAACAAAATCGTGAAAAGAAAAGATGGGAAAAATATCTACATGACTTGAATATATCAGTTTCAATTAATGCTTATTCAGTGTGTGTGTGTGTGTGTGTGTGTGTGTATGAAAATACAGCTTTTACACATAAACTTCAAGACAGACCAAATATCCATATATGTATCCATTGGTAAAAGGCACCTATATACCACCCATTCAAATGTTGAAAGCATTGATAGATCCTCAATCCACTGAATTATAGGAGGTGAGTGTTTTTCCTTCCAGTATAGTAATAGCCTTTTAGCTGTCAAAAGGGTGTGGAGAATCCATTTGCACTGACCGTGCATTAACTTCCAGGAAGCAGGTAGATAATTTAAAAGGACATATACGTCAGTTAATATTAAGCAATGTTCCAATACAAAGTTAATCTGTACAATAAAGATAAAGAATATGAAGAACGTAGCAGTCTATAAACAACTTCATTGGGCACATTTTTTCACATTTTTTTGTGAAGCTTATTCCCTGGACTTTCAGTATTGGCCAACATAGGCATGTATAGCTTTTTAAAGAACAAAACATAGCTGCTTCTTTAAAACTGGGGTATTGATGGTTGGAGTTTTCCTTGGGACAGGACTCTGAAAATTTGACACTGTTTTGGCTAGAACAGGACAGTTGGAAGTTAAGGTAGATCTGACATCACAGTGTTCCTGAATGTGTTTAATTCCATGGAGAAATTGTGTTTTTCTTGGAGCAAGACAGTACAAAACTTCCAGTGAATGATATATACCTGCTTTAAGAGAATTCATATGCAATTGTATTAAGAGGCTTTGGCTTCATTCCTATGCAAACTTGCTTAAGAGTAAATCCCATTTTGCTTATTGAGCCTTCCTACTGAGTAAACATGCAAAGGTTTGGGCTGCATGTCTGTGTATTTTTCCTTTCATGTTGCTAGAACTGTAACTCCTGAAAGTAGTAAAACATTAAGTGTATATCTACTACAACATAGAGTTAAGGTGTATTTAGTACCCAAAGCTGGCCAGTATTTTTTCTTGGGTATTAGCTGAATTCCCAATAACTTTCATACCATTTCCTGTTGATGATTTGCAGTGAAGGAGATGAAACGAGCAGCTGTTTTTATCAAAATCTAGTTATAATCCATCCACCTTTTGAAAAAAGTCAGGAGAGGTCCAGCAGCAGGATTTTGTCTTTTGTTTTACTTTTTAACTACTAGGCTTGTTTTGAGCAAAAGAAAAATGGCCAACAGATAGTCCTAACAGAAAATGATTTTTCACATTCCACTCCTATTTATTTATTTTACCATTTGGGGGCTATGTTGGCATAGTGCCTGGACAACAGCATCAACAAAAAATTGTTAAGGGGCCGTTGGAATACGTTGGGGCTGCTTCAGATGAAGGCAAAGAAGTGTTGTAAATCTAGACTTGCTGGTCTAAGGACCAAGAAACCTGCAGTGATGGAACCTAAATTGCAAAAACCTTTCCAAAGTGCACCCAATTTCAAGTATCTAAGGGCCACTTCCTATGTTGCTGTTTTATGTTTCAGAGTAATCCTTATGTAGAAAAGAAAAGAGCGTATGTTAACATTATTTGAACAATGGTGTAAAATGTTTTTGTGCCAAGTTCCCTGATCAAGCAAATAGCTGATACAAGCTGCATCGTAACCCCTAAAGTTATGTGTCTTTGGAGTTTTTAGATAGTTTACCAGAATCCTTCATTTGTAATCCATTGTGAACTTTTGACATCTTTTGTATTTAACAAAATGGCAGTTGAGTTTCTCTCCCCCCTGCCACCCCGAATGGTGCTTATTTTAGCTTTCTGAATTTTTATCTTTGCTGTTTTAAATCTGTATTTTAAACTCTTGCACTGCTGCTAGGTTTTATTGTGGTTGTATTGTTATATTGTGGTTTTAATGTTCTATATATTTTAAATTGTTTTATTGTGTGTTGTTTGGTTTTAATTTTTGTGAACCGCCCAGAGAGCTTCGGCTATTGAGCAGTATAGAAATAAATAAATAAATAAATAAATTATTTTGTAATTTAGCTGTATTTAAGCACTTCGATGGTGTTCATATTTTTTCTGCCTAAATAGTTTAATGAGGGATTATCTTCTGCATACTTGTTAAAATGAATTATCAGTACAAGAAAACATTGCACAAATAACAAGAAATGGCTGGAATTGGATCTATTTAACTGAGAGAAGTTATTTCATCCATCTTCAGCGTTCCTTAGCAACACAGAGTAGTCTTACCCAGGGCACTTTCACATCTTTCTTCAAATATAGCATTGGTAATGTTTTATATGACCTGAAGTTCGTCCATCTGTCCTGAAGCTCCCAATGTTTTTCCATTGCTTTCAATGATCAAATGATCTTGCATACCTTCTTTCAGTTTAATAATGCACATGTTGACTAGTGAATCATTTTGCATGTCAGGTTTTTCAAGAGTTCTGGGAAATTACTTGCTGTGGTGTATAGCAAAGCTAAAAGTTATTGAAAATGTGTTACAATTTCATAATAAAAGGGGTAGGAAAATATTGGCTTGGAAAAGAGCTAAATATTTTCTGATAGCCCTAGCCTCAAGGGGAATTCTAGCATCACTTGTAATAAAGGGACAATTTTGATATCTTTTGGTGAATTGACTTGGACTCTGTTTAGATAATAATTTATGAAAATGCTGGGTTCATTCAGAACGCTATATTATAAAATTGTTTTGGTGTAAAAATGTGCTTATGTACAGTCAACATTCCCATCGTTTATTTCTTCATAGGTTAGGAAACCATTGTTTTCTGTATGTTCATTCTGACAGATCAGAGGCTATTCTAAGCAGACTAGTTTCCTGTTTCTGCTTCATGCTTTAGATTTTTCTAATGTAAGTAAAATTGATTCTGATACTTGCAGTTGTGTATCTCTGAGTAATAGTGTCTAAACGCAACTTCTTTAACTGAATAATGAAGTATTTATGTGAGAGACCATAGTGGGAAGTAGCAGTGATGGTGCTCCTTGTGAGGAAGAGTGGGGTATAAATCAGATAATAAATAATAATGCCATATAGGTGCTGTCTAAATTTGCTCCCCAAGGTGGCTATCTCCACACAGCGACTCTTGCCCAACTCCAAAACAAAAGTCTGAACTCACAAAAAGAAAATCTGAATTGTGTGGCAAGCATCTATGTTTGAATAGAAATAGCCCCATCATGTACATCAGTTTAAAATGTCCTCCACCTGGCAGGCATTTTGTGTGCACTGACCCCTTAAGAGCTCAGTGTGGTCAACATGTGCAGCAGAATGGTGGAATTCTGAGGTGGTAGAATGAATTGTACAACTATAGACTGCAGGCTGGGGAATAGTTTTGAAATGCTCGCTTGTATAGTAGTTCCCTCGAAGAACAAAGCTAATGCAGGAAGGACTGGACTGAATTAGAACCTTCTGTGATATTCTAGTCTTTTCAGGGAGTCTGTGGATCATATTAAAAAACATAGCATCCCCCATCTGCAACAGTGCAGTGTATTCTCCCACTTCAGGATTGTATCACCTCATTACTTTGCATACGTAGACAGGGCGTTAGGAAGTCGTTATTGTAAAATTGAGGGGAAATTATCGTTCTGGTATTGTAGCATCAATAATTCAACTGGATATCTAAGTATCTAATTGTGAAAAATCATCACCAATGACAGTAAAAGGTAGAAGCAGCAGAAAGGTATGCTATCTGTCTCTATGATGCCCATTTCCCACAGGTGCATGTCCATTCGGATTCAAACATGCAGGATCAGATGAACCCACTCGGACTTCTTTTTTTTGTATTTGTAGCTTGCTTGTACTTCCTATTTGAACGTCGTGTTATGTTTGAACTTTTCATTTTGGGGAGAAGGTTTACCTTGTTTGAGGCCTTTGTACTGTGAGGCAGAAGTAAGATATGGCGAATCCCAGTGGATCTCAGAAACTGAGGGCATGTCCATGGGGCAGTTTCTATACTTGTCTTTTTCATAAAGTATGAGAAGTGCTGTCGAGTCAGTTCACTATATTTCATATGGTTGTTTATGTGTTAGAGAAACAATCAGAACCAATGAACTCTGGGATGTATTTAATGCAGACTTACAGATCATTAGAAGTCCTGCCTTCCTGTCATAGAAGTTGCTTCATATGCCCCCCCCCCCAGTAGTATAGGCAGTTCATGTCCATAAATTCCATTGCGAGTTAGAAGCCAGTTGCCACTGTTGTGAAACTTTTGCCAGCATTTCCCTATTCCTGGCCTGGAGATTTTGGGTCCGTTTGTATTGAGATTATTGGGACTTCCCTGTCTTTGTTGCTGGGGGACGGCACCTATAAATCATGCCCTTAAAAAACTATTGTTTCTTTCCTCTTCTCAAACTATTTGTAGTGCTTTATTAATCTCATCAATAAATCTGGAAAATATTTTCCTGTAACTGATAAACTTGGGATTTGGACATAGTTCTGTCTGGCATTGTACTTAATCTTTTATTGAATCAGTTAATTGTACTGTACATTGTGTGTGCAGCTGTTATGGAAAAGCAGTATATAAGTTTTAAAATAAATATTGCAGGCTTTTTGAGTGAAAGAGATATGACCTCATTCAACAGCTGTGCTGGGTTTAATTAATTGTGATTAGTACCTTTGAATAGTTGTGTTTCAGTATGCAAGGTGAAATAATTGCTATCGCTTGGTCCCTGAAGAAGTACCTTGCGTAGCTATTTCTACTATCTGGAAAAAAATCTCTGTTGCCTGTTCTGTTCTTGTTGTTCTACTGTATACCCTATTTGGGGTAGGCATCCTCGTGCCCTACAATTTCTATCAGTCCCAGCCAGAACGGGCAATGATCAGGGATTATGGGAGTTGTAGCCCAAAACATCTGGAGTACACCGGGTTGCCTACTCTTGCTTTCATTATAATTAATGGCAAACATTCTCAGACTATTGGAAACATGAACACTGGTTTTAAAAGGTAATAAATATTTGTTAGTCCTTGGCAATCGTGACTAGACGTCTGTATGCAATGAGTTTTGAGCAGGGTGGGAATCCCATATTAGGGTCATGGATGCTGTGGAGGTTATATGAAAAAAAAGTCTGCATATTTATGTCGATGAGTCTTGGTCTTGAGCAAAGTACAGTAGTCTTTGGTTTCTTTTTAATGCTGTGCCTGGTAGAACCAAAGGTTAAGCTTTCGTATTGAGACCATCTTTGCTTTGGAATGTGTTTGGGAATCATTCGCACCTAACTCTTTGATGCTAGTCAGCTGGGTGTTTCCTGGCTGACAGGACCCTGCAGGGAACTTGTGATTCCACCTGTCTACTTCCCCCTGCCTGCTGTCCAGTTAGCATCAAATCTCTGTATAAGGAGATGACTTGAATGTAATATTTCTGAAGAAAGTGAATGGTAGGAGTGGGGAAGAAAAACTGCATTAAGAAAGGATTCTCATGTCAATTCCAGGTACTATTGTTAAATGTTAACCAGTTTGTCTTTACCTACCTGATTATAAGTATCTGATTGAGTATTGAAAACATAACCCATTTTAAGAACTGTTTTGAAAGTTAGCTAATTTAGGATTGGTTTGGGCTTGTGGTGGTGGTATTCAGTTTTTCTTGGGGTTCATGTTTGCCCGCTTTTTGCAGTTACTCTGAAAGGACAACTGTAATTGCAGCAATCATGATAGTAAAATGTTGTATACTACTTCCTTTTTGTAAAGAGCATTTGTGGGTAAGAAATCCACTCTCTCGGGCAAGTTCAGTAATTGACAACCAAATTAGCTGGCCACAGGGGCAAAGGGCTGATTCCCATAACCCTTCATCTTGGAGCATTTCTGCCCATTATTTAGTTGCTCATGTCACTCTTCTTATGGCTGGCTAAGGTGGGAAACTTAGACTTCCTGTTTAGAAGGGAGCTGGCAAAGGAGCTACAGGAAATAATAGATAACTTTTCTTCCTCTCTCATAACAGATGTTCTCCTCTCTCATAGCAATGTGTAAAGAAGATGGTGGGTCTAAAAGGTTCTAGGCACTTTCAAGAGTCATGTAAGTGCCTAGAAAGGTACAGGTTACTCAACTGGCAATTATCTTTGGATGGGATATTGTGCAAGCCATGGACTATCAGTTGTGTATTACTGATCTATCTGTGTATCTATCATGTAAAATTATTTCTAGGCTGCCTTTAAGGAACCCTCTCAAGGCTGCTTATGGGGAGCAATGAAAACTACTTATGAGTTAATTGGCCAGGACTTGATTGATTAGTTAGTGTGATTTCCAGGTTTTGATATGCTTTGGAATGGAATTATATCAAACATATAATTCAAAAATTGCTGTATTTTATTTATCACTTGCTGTTCTTAGACCTTTATTCTTATTCTGTAATTAACCTTGCATTAATTTAGATTTACCTTTGATATAGCTAAGTTCTGAATTTCATAATAACAATTCTATGTATGTGTTATGGCCAGGGAGTCATGTTGTCATAACTATTTAAACTGCAGGGGGAATATATTTAGTATTTAACTTTCTAGGATGCTTTTTAGGGCAAACACCATCACAAGGTGGCTTCCATAAGCAATGACAATATAAATATACAGAATCAAACATACAAACATAAAAAATACCAAACCATATGTATTTGGTGCATGGTATTTTGAAAATAAGGCTTCAGCCTCATCCATGGCCTATTGGTTGCTAACTTCCTAACAGTTCTCTCATATATATTTTTTTCTGTATCTACAACTTTGCAGCAGTTTTCTTAATCAAATGTGTGTGATTTTTGAAATTTTGAAGAAATGATCAGGCAGCTGTTCAACCTGGTAGTTCCAGTAGAATATATACCACCCACCTCTGGACTGGAAAAGTATTATAGTTCCATTTTGTTTCTGTGGCTGCAAGCTTATGTGAACATATAACAGACTAGTTTACAAATGGTTAATGCATTTGATTCACAAACTCAGTTCTGAGCTGAAGTGCTGCATAGTTAATCTTTAGGCCACATTTTGATGACGCCCTTGGCTGCTGTTTCCAAATATGAGCTTGAAATGTTAGAGGTAACACCATTCTGTGTTGCTTTCTAGCATAGTAAATGAAGGAATTCTATGGTTGCTCCATTGTTCAAGAGGCTGCCCAATCTCATCAAATTCACATTGCTAACTGTTAGCTAACTCCATGATCTTAAATCGATTTACGTATAATTAGGCCTAGCTAAGTAGATTTAGGAATGCTGCCTAAAATCAAAACTTCACTTTGAAATTGGGTCCAAATGTTATTTCACCAAAACATGTTACTTGTTACTTTCTGGCTTTTAAAGAATTCCGCATAATAAATGGATAATGATATCACATATATAGTTAATCCTGCCCTTTTATTACCCAGGAAAGTGAACTAACTGCTCTGATTGGATCAGGAAGCCACATTTATTTTAAGATCTCTTTTTATTGTGTGGTTTGGGCTAACGTAGGTTACCTTTAAACCCAGCTTAATTATTTTCGATAAGTAATATTTCTCCCAAAGGATCCTATTTTACTGTTTAGATTACTCTGGGTTTAGGTTTATGTGACTCCAGGTTTTTAAAGTAGAATATCTAGTGAAATAGTAACAGAAATTTGAGAATCCATGGCCAGTGAGGCAGGTCCTTATCTCACCCAAATACGTTTTATTTTATTTACTTCAATCATTTATACTCTGCACTCCGATGTTTCTAATCCCAGGGCTGGAAATTTGGATGGCTTGTTGCTTGCTTCCTTTCAGCACAGTGCAATGCTGTAAATGGCTTTGAGTCCAGGAGGTCACTTTGGCTGCAAACCCATTGTGGGAACTAGAGCACACCTTAGATCCAGAGGCCCTTCGGGTCCAGTCCTCCCACAAAATATTAGTTTAGCAGTTAAAAGGATTGTGGAAGGCAGGGGATTGCACTTGGAGGACATGTGCCTTCTGAACCCACTTCTCTCCGTTTCCCCCATGGCGTGTTTGTCGATGATGGCTGGGCCAATCAGCACTAGGGCGGTGGTCACATTTTACTTCCACACTGCATCACTGTCTCCAAATACAGGTTTCCTTTCCAAGCAATAATTTTCAATGTTTTCAGACCTGCACCCCAACTTTATCACAAACTTTAATTTTTGTTACTACTTCTAACTTTGTCACTTTGGAATTGCTGAAAAGCAACCACCAGTAAGTTTCAGTGGTGGACTGAAATAGATTCTGGGAGATTTTGCAAGAATGCACTGCAAAAATCGATATGCTTTTGCATGCTTAGTTACCATTTCTCCTTCTAGCTTTGAGACAGAGGCACATGTCCAGAACTGCACATATGTGAAAGTTGCAGCCTTTACTGGCAATGTCACTTTCTTGAACAGTGGATAAGCTTCTGGTTTTTGGAAATGACAAGAGAACTATCAATCAGTCATTGAGCTTTAAAAAAATAATTATACCGTTCTCCTGTTCCATGTTGGAAACAGGATTCCTAATCATTGGACAAGAGCCATTGAATATTTAATAGGCTAAATAAACCCTGGGAAATGTTGGAAGTTAATAATGTTCAAGTAATCATGTCATCTGGAACATATATGCGTGTTGTTCACATACCTTTTATTTTTATTTTTTGTTCCTGACCTGCATCCTCCACTCACCAGAACTTCCAAGGCATTTCTAAAATTCAAAAAGCCATTTCAAAAATTAGGCACAAGCGCAAAGGATAATGCCACTGATATATGTGTGGTATTTACACCCAAACTTTCCTTTTATCATTGTCTCATGCCTAATTTTAAGCTACTTTTTGAATATAGCATTTTAAAAGTAGTTTGGTTGGGTATGTAACATGTGTTCGAGGGACAGTTTCTTAAAAAAAAAAAAAACCTGACAAAAAATATAAGTTTATGGTTCACCTTTATGTTTGCATTACAGTAACCTGATTCAGAAAATAACCCTTTATTGAAATGATTTTAACATTGCATTTTAATAGAACTCTTGACATGATTGAGATATCCTCATGGTAGAAAATTCATACATACACAATTGCATAATTTGAGAGTATGGATGAAAGCAAAACACAGTCTTTGCTTTTCTGCTCTGTACTTAAAGCAGAAAAAGGTGGTTAAGATATATTGATTTAAAATCTTGTAGAAATTGCTTCTGGAAACTTTAAAATACTCCTTTTTGTGCAAGCAGAATAAAACACAGTGCTTTAAGTGTTAAAGGTAAGGAGTTTTTGAATCATTTTGAAACATGTGGTTGCAACTTCTAAAGTACTTTCAAGATGGAAATGCTAACCTGCGTTCTACTTTCAATCTTCATACCTGCAATTTGCATCATCTCTAGAAAGAAAGCATTTACTGTCCACTTGTAAGGCGTATATCGAAAGCGCATGAATCAAATGTCATGCCACATGTCAGTTTTAGTTTAGGTGTGGGAGAATCTTCTGCTTATTTTTTTTCTTTTTTCACCTAGAGGTGCAACATTGGGTTTCCCCATTTCAAAGTAAAACAGCTGTAGTTGTTTTACATGTGGGTGCTTTTCTCTAGATTTTGGAGTGAGGGGTTCTTGACATTTTAAATTTAGCATTTCATTTGAGCAATGTCTGCAGGAAATGTTTGTAAATAGATTTAGTGGACTTCCACATCTGCTCATTATCATTTTTTTTCTTTCTGAAAAAAATTCGTACTAATTCTGAATATCCTTTAATCACAGAATGTGTTAAAGCAAAATGGTGTCAGTTCAATTGCTCTAACCAGCAGTTATCTCTATGTATGGGAGCTCTGCATGCTGAAACTCTGGAATGTTTAAGTGCTTCAGTGCAGGGAGCTTCAGTGAAGCCAATTCCTTTACATGCGTGATGCTACCTCACTGAAGTGAATGAGGAAGCCCTGTCTTATGGGACCTAAGAATTGTACACAATGTTAGTAGATTGTCAGGGTGGACACTGAGCCCATAGAATCCCAGAGTAGTTCTGATTCTGAGGAAGAGGAGTCGCTCCTGGGAGAGGAGCGAGCTCCTCTTTCCCAGGGCCAACAGCTGACGGAGATTCCTCCCACCAGCATTCCTAGCTTAGATAGCAGTCCTGGGAGTGACAGAGCGTGGGAAGCAGACTTGATGGATGCGTGATGCTGACGCAGAGAGCGGCGCCAAATGGAGGGCGCAGAAAGGAGGCGTAGTGCCCGGTTGGTGCGCAAACAATGGCTGTGCCCAGAGGATCCAAGGGAAAAGGGGAGGGACTCTCCCTAGTCCTTAAATTCAGGGGTCTACCAGTAATTCCCTTTCAAATGGGGACAAACTGTTCCAACGTAGGGCATAGGTACTCTGCTGCTCATATCTAGTTGCTAACAGTAGAGTTGTTAAGTTGTAAAAGAGGAATAAAGCTTTGAAAAGAATCCATTTGTCTGTGTCTGGACTTGGCTACTGGATTAGACTGAGAGAGGCCTCCAAAGAGCCCTTGACATAGATGACCTCTATGACAGTATGAATGATTGAAAATTGGGAGAAGTCATCTAGAGGTTTGGGCTGCAGTGTCATCTATATGCAGATGACATGCAGCTCTATCTCTCTTTTCCACCTATGGATCCTCGGGAGGCCATGGAACTCTTAAATTGGAGTCTGGAGGTAGTTTTGGGATGGGTGAAGGCAAACAAGCTGAGGCTTATCCTGATTAGATATTGTGGGAGGGAAATAGGCCAGTCTGGATGGAGGGTTGCAACCAGGGTATCAGGGCGGTGGTGAACGCCTCCTTTGAGTGATAAGTGACAAGACCGCTCTTAAAGAAGCCCTCTTTGGATCCCCTGAACAACTTGAACAACTTTTCCCCAGTCTCGAATCTGCCATTTTGGGGCAAGGTGATTGAGCGGATGGTGGCAATGCAGTTGAAGGCACACTTGGAAGAAGCCGATTATCCAGATCCTTTTCAATCGGGCTTCAGGCCTGGGCAAAGGACAGAAACGGCCTTGATCACCTTGGTGGATGATATGAGGTGGGCTCTGGATAGGGGTGAATGCTCCTTCCTTGTTCTCCTCGACCTCTCAGCGACTTTTGATACCGTTGACCACAGTATCCTCCTGGACCGCCTGGAGAGGTTGGGCATTGGAGACATTGTATTATGGTGGTTCCGGTCCTTCCTCTCCGGCAGGTACCAGAGGGTAGCACTGGGGGAGGAGGTTTCAGACCTGTGGCCGCTCACTTGTGGGGTGCCACGGTTCCATCCTCTCCCCGATGCTATTTCACATCTATGTGTAGCTGCTGAGGGCTATCATCAGGAGATTTGGGGTGCGGTGTCATCAATATGCAGATGACATGCAGCTCTACTTCTTGTTCAAATCTTCACTAGGGTTGGCTGTAGAATCCCTGTCCAAATGTCTGGAGACGGTGAGTGGCTGGATGGGGAGGAATAAGCTGAAGCTGAACCCTGACCGAGGTACTTTTGGTGGGAGACAAGAGGAGGTTGGGGGTAGGGATGGCGGAGAAATCCGCCACGGACTCAAATGAGGCCGGATTCTTTGGAATCCGGCCCCCCGGAGTCCGTGGTGGAATGGACTACCCCCCCGCCACGCCCCGAAATCCCCCCTGGGACGGAACGTACCTGACAGCGGCTGTTCCGGGTCGCCGTCTTTGTTCCGCTGCCGGGCTGCAGAACAAAATGGCATCCGGCATAGGGGACGCCATTTGCATCCCTGCCGTTGGCCGTGATTGGCTACGTAAATATTTAGGTAGCCTATCACAGCAAAGAGAAGGGACACAAATGGCGTCCGCTACGCTGGACTCCATTTGCGTCCGCAGGCTGGTCAGAGCCGGCTGGTGGCTCTGTGGACTCCCTGCGGAGCGGAGCTGGCCGGGGAGGATTCCGGAGGGAGGACCGGATCGCCTCCCCCCGCCTGCGGATGCCCCGGACCGGAACGGGGTAAGTACTTCGTATACTCCTAGTTGGGGGATGTCGACCTGGTGTTGAATGGGGTACAGCTACCCTTGAAAGACCAGGTCCACAATCTAGGGGTCATTTTAGACTTCCAGCTGTCCCTGGAGGCTCAGGTGTCAGCTGTGAGCCGGACAGCGCTGTACCAACTCCATCTGATATGGCACTGCGCCCCTACCTTCCCGACCACCTGCTCCCATCAGTAGTACATGCCCTGGTCAACTCTCATCTAGACTACTATAATGCGCTCTACGTGGGGTTACCCTTGAAGACGGTTCGGAAGCTGCTCAAATTTTGGATAGCTGAGTTTCGGTTCCCATAGTGGTTCAAAAGTGCAAAATTAGGTACTTGAACAATTTTTTCTTGCATCCTTAATCACAGAAGAACCCCTTCCATGTGCGCAGCTCTCATTCCATGAATGGAAGCTCCTTCCATTCACAGAGCGAAAACATTCAGTGCCACCCAATCTTCTTTTGGAAAATAAACATACAGAAAAGCTTGTGTTCATGAATGTGCTGTAAAAAAACTTTAGTTTTTATTATCAGGTTTAAGGGATGTGATGAAAGTGAAAGACGTTTCGATGAACGCTAATCATAGTTTCAAAATTAGCAAAACCTGCCAACAAATTATTCTTGGTCATCAATAAATACATATGTATTTATTTTATTCATAAAATGTTTATATTAACACTAATCTCTTCTGATCTCGAGTTGGGCCACAATGACCAAATAAAAATGGATACAATTTATATATAAGGCAAAATTGAGTGCCATTTGGCATGTGTTTGGGATGGGGGCTCTATATCTCTAATGTTGTTGTTTTTAAAGTGCATGGTCTGGCAACAGGAATATATACCCTCTTCTGTGAAATGGACATGGTAAAACTTGCAGTTCTGACAGTTAGGGCTGCCCTTCTGGTATTTGATACTTGCTGGTTTCCTCATAAAAATAAAAACCCATAAATGGTTTATGGATGGAGAATTGTTAGGATTCCAGTAATGCATTTTAAAGGTTTTTTTTTTTAAAAGCGCTGGTTATAGACCTGTGCAAGGGACATGGTTACAATCCTGCCCCCAATTAAGGGTGCAGAGGTTCCATTGATTTCATTGAGGTCTTAAGCACATATAAATAAACTTGGGGTAGCAGCTGCTGTGTTGAATTTCTGTAATACACCATAGACAAAGCATGCCTCGGGGTATTTTGATAATTTTAGAATGGATTGCCATATCTATGCATTCACTGCTTTTGAAACAGGGTATGTAAATATCATCAACTGTATTCTGGACTGGTTTTAGACCTGCTGAGAAATGTTTGTTGAATCTCGTGCTGACCTAGCTTCAATGGAAGCTTTCTCTTTTTGTGTAAGTAGTCAGCAACCAATTTCTATATGACTTTGTATTTCTACACTGTTAGTGAAAAAAACTTTTTTTTTTTTTTAAGAACAGTGGATACAGGGAAATGTGTGCATAGAAGCCATCATAAAGTAAGTTAATTTCTATTATGTATTTGTCATTTCCTAACATATTTCTTAATTGTGTTTCAGAATTAAGCAAAATGCTAGTAACTTTTTTTCCCATAATCAAGAAGACAGATTTTCCGTTGCTGCCATAAAGTTTTACAATGACAGCCTGAGAAAATAGGAATTCTACATAAGTTGTCCTAGGTCACGAAAATGGAGAACTTGTCACATAGAAGAGTTTTGCTAATTTATTTTATTTATTGCATTTATACCCTGCCTTTTTTCCTCTTGCAAAGAACTCAAGGTGGCTTACATTATCCTCCTCCTCTCCATTTTATCCTCACAACAACAACCCTGTGAGGTGGGTTGGGCTGAGAGTGTGTGACTGGCCCAAAGTCACCCAGTGAGCTTCCATGGCCGAGTGGGGACTAGAACCCGGGTCTCCCAGCTCCTAGGCCAACACTCTTGCAACTTAAAAAAAATAGATTGATGGATACACACTGCATTTTTTCAGGTTGTGCCGAGTTGTGATGCAGCTCACATTTGGGTAAAGCTACAAGCACATTTAAGGAGCTTGCTCAAATGTCTGCGGTTAAAACTGTGACCACAGTCCCAACCCTTCTATGTAAACTCCGCAATGTATGACTGCTTCTGTTGCATTTGAATACATTATAAGGTAACAAGTATAGCAACAGTGCCCATGTTTATTTCAATGCGGAGGCCTTCTGGTGTTGTCATTACCTTTAGTGCATAGTAAGGGAGGCAAGGGAAGCGGGCACGGAAGGTCAGGATCCATTCCCAATATGAAAGTGCAAATACAGACTTAAGGAGTTTCCTTCTGCCAGCTCAGGCTGTTTGACTATCTAGCGCATATTGCTTACTCTGGCTGACAGCAGCATTCTAAGAAGAGGTATTCCTCTTCACCTATTAGCGGATGCTTTTAACTGGAAGTCTGGGACCTTTTGAATGGAAAGGATGGCTATCACCACCGAGCTATGGCCCTTCCCCGATGGATGGGAGGGGGTAAGGAAGGCCCATTATTTTCATATTATCCCAAACTCAGTGCTTTTAAGTGAAAGCAGATATGTGTTACTGCAATTTCAGTAACAGATAAACAGCTAATGGGTAATTGTTGGGGACTTTAGGTAGACGATTAACTTCCACTTTGCAGAGCTTTACACTTGTGGATGCAATCATCAGTGGGACCACTTTTTTGTTTTGTTACTAGCATGAATGTGTAGAGACATTAGGGTCTTGGTAGTTCTATCCACACATTCATTACATGGTGTCATCTTTGCTCTTTCCAGTTCAAAAACTCTTTATGTAAGATTATTCAAATGTTCATAACAACTTCTGAAAAGTGTAACTTTTATGTCCTACTTAGTAGTTTTCCATAACTACACCAAAACATAGAAGCTGCAGTCCAGAGATCCTCACAGTTTTACCCCCTCCAAAATGATTTAGCAGCAGCTTCTTGCACTGCATGGAAAACTGTTTTCAGATTTACCTAGAGATGTGAAGGCCCTGAAAAAAAACTAGAAAAATTCAGAAAAACACGTGTGTGTGGTTTTTCCTGAGGACCATTTTTGGTTTGTTCCAAAACATGGGAAAAATTGAACAACTTTGGATTATGTTTTTTTTTAGAGTTTAAGACAAAGTATTTATATATCGTTACCCAGCCCATACCCCCTCCAAAATGATTTCTAAAAACTATGTAATAACACTTTATAGAAATACTAGAAATGTAAAATGTCTAGAACTAATGAAGCCATGGGGAAAAAGGTTTTTTTTTGTGTTTTTAAACCTTCTCCATAAGATTCCATACATAGTTATTTCTCTCACTCGCTATTAAAATTATTGATCTAAAGTATACTTTACTGATAGACATTTATGCTCAGTTTCGCAACATGTGAATAGAGTCACCGTTGTGCATTGTTCACAGTAAATGTGCATTCTTGACAGTTTGGGTTTTCTTCTATAGAGTCCTGTGTTTCCGACACTGTAGCAGTCATTTAATGTAGTTCTAATCTTTTTAGACAATAATTACAAATGTATTACCTGAGTTTACTTTTAAAAGTTTTAAAATATAATGATAATTTTATGAGCTCACTAAGTCATACATAAAAAACGTTATGAACAGAAAGGCTGCTTTATGTTCCTAAAGCAGCACTCCCCAACCTGTTCCCCTCCAGATGGTTTGGATTACAGTGCCCAGCATTCCCGATCATTGGCCATGCTGCTTGAGGCTGATGGGAACTGAAGTCCAAAATATCTAGAGGGGACCAGGTTGGGGAAGGCTATCTTAAAGCAACAAAAATGACTTTAGATCTGTAAAGAGTGCTTAAAAAGTAAGTACTGTTTGTTTTAAATCCCCAAAATCTGTCTTTTTTCTGGAAAAACTCGGGAAAACCCAATTTTTTCCCCTATGGTCTCAACATTTACGAAAATTTTACATCTCTAGATTTACCCCAACTTTCAAAAGCATTTTGTCAACAGGTGAGACAGCTGTAGGGAAAAAAGGACTCCTAGAACCGACCTTGCCATCTTCTAGGTTCAGCCAGAAATTTAGTCATTCAGTAAGGAACTGAATAATAGAAATTGCAAAAATTATATGCATTATTGGGAAACTTTGTGATACTCAAATTTATGTTGTTTCACTCTTAGTAATATTGGGCAGTATCAGACGGTGACATTCCGCAAACTCAAAAAGCACTAGCGGAGCTAAACTGAATCTTTCCATTGTGCAAG
Source organism: Heloderma suspectum (assembly GCF_057233095.1). Taxonomy (NCBI): domain Eukaryota; kingdom Metazoa; phylum Chordata; class Lepidosauria; order Squamata; family Helodermatidae; genus Heloderma; species Heloderma suspectum. The sequence continues at coordinate 169,190,676 of NC_139458.1, read as the reverse complement.
CAGTTGCCCATTACACTTACGCAACTGGTTGTGCAAGCCGTTGCAAAACCGGTTGCACAAAGGGTTGCACAATGGGGGCAAAGCAGTTGTACAACCAATTTCACAATGGGTTGCACAAGGGGTGCAAGAAATTGTGTAACCTGTTGTACAAGCAGAATGTGCAACTGGTTGCGCAATCATAATGCAAAACTGCCTGTGCAACCACACTTGCACAAATGTAACTTTAGTTGGATATTTCTCCTGCGCATAGTTCAGAACCTAGTTTCTGCTAGAGCAATGTCATTTGCACTAATGGAATGACACAGTTGGATACTGAAGTTGAAACTGCTGCTTCATGATCGGGTTACCTTGCTCCATGAAATGTAAGCTATGTATATCAAATAAATACTTTGGGTATTTTAAAACTGAATGTTTGTGCATATCATGTACTTTAGGCTGCAATCCTATGCATACTTTTGTGGGATTAAGCCCCACTGTCCTCCATAGTGGGACAGATATCTGAGTAACAATGTGTAGTGTTGCACCATAATTTTAGCACTCATTTAAATTGGGGATAAGCAGTTGGATGGTAGAAATTGTAGACTTGATCCCATTTAGGCAGGTGTGAGTTCCAATAAATCTCAATAAAACATCTATTATTGAATACATGGTATACAATATCAGAATTATTTTTTTAAATGATCTTATATCTGATATAACTCCTGCTCATTAAAAGCAAGGGTGCTTAGCAGTGTATCTGGAAAATAACCAGGTTCTGGCTTTGGCAGTTCTTTAGGAAAAGCAGTTCTACATCTGTGAAAAAGCCACTGGAATTTCCTTTCTTTGTCCCTTACTAGTATGAATTTGGCACACACAGGTTAAAAGTGACATGCCCATCTTGGCTGACTGTAAAAATCACAGTAGAACGTAAGGGAGAAATTTGTAGCATAGTCTAAAGTATGTAGCAACCAAGCTGTTTAGCACTTTATAGGTCAAAAGTAGAACATTAAACATGTTCTTAGGATAAGGAGGTACTCTAGATGCTGGAGCATTGGTGTAAGCCACCACCTTGTATTATAGAGGAAGATTTGGAACCATAGTGAGCAAGAGGCGGCCTGTGGCAAACCGGTTTTGTGGGATCGGTTCCAGCTTCTTCCTCCTGATGAAGTGGACAAGGTGCTTTCATCTGTACGGCCGACCATCTGCTTACTTGATCCTTGCCCATCTTGGCTCATTATGGGCTGCAGAGAGAGACTGGGTGAGGGGATCAGGGCGGTGGTGAACGCCTCCCTTGAGGAGGGAGTGATGCCATCAGCCCTCAAGAAGGCAGTGATAAGACCGCTTTTAAAGAAGCCCTCCCTGGATCCTCAAGTTTTGAACAACTTTCGCCCAGTCTCAAATCTGCCATTTTTGGGCAAGGTGATTGAGCGGGTGGTGGCGGTGCAGTTGAAGGCACACTTGGAAGAAACTGATTATCTAGACCCATTTCAGTCAGGCTTCAGGCTTGGGCATGGGACAGAAACGGCCTTGGTCGCCTTGGTAGATGATATGAGGAGGGCTCTGGATAGGGGTGAATGCTCCTTCCTTGTTCTCCTCGACCTCTCAGTGGCTTTTGATACCGTTGACCATGGTATCCTCCTGGACCGCCTGGAGGGCTTGGGCATTGGAGACACCGTATTGCGGTGGTTCCGGTCCTTCCTCTCCGGCAGGTACCAGAGGGTAGCACTGGGAGAGGAGGTTTCGGACCCGTGGCCACTTACTTGTGGGGTGCCACAGGGTTCCATCCTCTCCCCGATGCTATTTAACATCTATGTGAAGCCGCTGGGGGCTATCATCAGGAGGTTTGGGGTGCAGTGTCATCAATATGCGGATGACACGCAGCTCTACCTCTCATTCAAATCTTCACCAAGGTTGGCTGTAGAATCCCTGTCCAAATGTCTGGAGACGGTGAGTGGCTGGATGGGGAGGAATAAGCTGAAGCTGAACCCTGACAAGACCGAGGTACTTTTGGTGGGAGACAAGAGGAGGCTGGGGGATGTTGACCTGGTGTTGAATGGGCTTTGGCTACCCTTGAAAGACCAGGTCCGCAGCCTGGGGGTCATTTTGGACTCCCAGCTGTCCATGGAGGCTCAGGTGTCAGCTGTGAGCCGGACAGCGCTGTATCAACTCCATCTGATACGGCGGCTGCGTCCCTTCCTTCCCGACCATCTGCTCCCATCGGTAGTACATGCCCTGGTCTCCTCTCGTTTAGACTACTGTAATGCGCTCTACGTGGGGTTACCCTTGAAGACGGTTCGGAAACTGCAGCTGGTACAGAATGCGGAGGCTCGCCTGATTAAAGGCAGCCGCCGGCGAGATCACATCACTCCAGTGCTGAAGGAGTTGCACTGGTTACCAGTTGTTTTCCGGGCCAAATTCAAGGTGTTGGTTTTGACCTTTAAAACCCTATATGGTTCCGGCCCAGCCTATCTTAAGGAGTGCCTCCAGCGGCACCAGACAGGCCGCTTAACAAGATCAGCCTCGGATGGCCTTCTCTCTGTCCCATCAGCCAGGACAACTAGACTGGTGGGGATGAGGGAGAGGGCCTTTTCTGTGGTAGACCCCACTCTGTGGAACTCCCTCCCTAGGGAACTCCGTCATGCCCCCTCTTTAATGAGCTTCTGTTGTGCATTAAAAACGTGGTTGTTCATGCAGGCATTTGGGGTGGGTTAGGGTATTTTAGAAAATGTTTTTATGGTAGAATTTTATTGTTTTAAACTGTTTTGTTGTATGTTGTACATCGCCCAGAGTGGCTGGGTGACCAGCCAGATGGGCGATTAATAAATATAATAATAATAATAATAATAATAATAATAACAACAACAACAACAACTCAGGATGGATATGCCAGCTGGAATGATGATAGTTGCTTGATGTTTCAGTGCACTCTGCTACATGTCTACTCAGAAGTTTGGTTCATTGAGTCCAGCAGAGCTTACTCCCAAGTGAATGGGTCTAGAATGACAGCCTAACAGTGCAATCTTATACATGTCTACTCAGAAGTAAGGTCTATTGAGTTCAATTGTACTTACACTCAGGTATGTATGTACAAGACTGCAACCTAAATCAGACAAAAATGACTAATTTCTTGAAACGTAGAGTTGGAAAAAGTGTCAGATTACTGCTGCCTTGTGAGTTTCTATGATGAGCAATGAATCCAAGGCCAAGGGAAGCTAAAAAAAAATCAGTTTTATTATGGATGTTTCCATGCTCTGCAAGTTACAAGCCCATCATGTTTTGTCTGGATGAAACGTTAACACTGGAAGATTCATATTTTCTTAAAATCTTAACGTCCTGCCCCACTTGATACTTCCTGAATATATTGCACCCAGTCACAAAGGTTGTGGATAATGGCAAGTGCTTAGAATATGCACAAGCATGCCCATGTGGGCTAGTGTGGCACTATAAAAATATGAATGTAAGAGTCCTGCCAGATCAGATGAGCAATCCAGTATCTAGCCTGAAACCCTGTAGACCTGCTACCAGTCAGTGTGGACAGTACGGAGCTGCCAATGGTCTCATTCAGTATAAGCCAGCTTCCTGTGTTTCTATAATGAAGAGCATGTGAAAGTGAGGTTTACTTACTCATTTAAATTGTCTTCAATCTTGCTTGCCATTAGTGACATCATCATGGTGCCAAATGTGTTCACTCACCGATTTAAATAGCCATTTTTACAAGGAGGGCTAATATATCATATTCAGTAAAGGAAGTTTTTTTGTTTTGTTTAGCATTGCTGGGAATATTTGCAAAAAACAGTGTGGTTTAGTCTCAGGGCTGATCTAGATCACAAAGCAAGTGGTTTTATGTCTTGTTGAGGATGGATAGAAAATCCTTGGTGTTGATGACTGGGTAGACTGCTGTGTTTGTATCTCGGATCAATTGGGAATCAGTGGTCTGCAGTCCACTTACAATCTCTCTACTCTCATTGAAGGTGCAGTTTCCTGAGTCATAACAAAAGTCTTGTAATCTTCAGTGAGAGAAGATTAAGAGTGATTTGCTGTCCAAATCATAAGCTGTTTAGTAACACTACATCTACTCTACTTGTATGTAGTTTCAAAATGCTGTGGCATTTTTCTCACTTCTGTCTTAATCAGCTATGAGTGTTTTCCCCCCTCCTTTTAAAATATGAAGCCACCTGTTCATTTTAATTTCAGCAGTGGCTTTCACATTAGAACTTTGCAAAATAAGCATCCAGTAAAAAGTCCCATCCTATTCAGAATAGTTTGAAGAGGAGTTGTAAATGCTGACCATTAGTAGTATTAGCAACAAAACCCCTTTTAACCACAAAGTATCCAGGGATTGACTTATTACCAAAATAAAAACCATTACATATCCCAGCTGCTTCTTCCCTTCTTAATTTCCAGCAATTAATTTATTACCAAAATAAAAGCTCTACACACCCTAGCTTTTTCTCCCCAATTAATTTATTAGCCAAATAAAATCAGTGAACACCTCAGCTATTTCTCCCCTCTCAGAATCCAGCAATTCATTTATTAACAGGAAAGCATTGCACCCCCCCCAGTCCTTTCTTTTTCCCTTTCTTCGTTTCCAATACAGTAATTAATCTCTTATAACAAATTTATTCGTAATTGCTATTGCTTTTTTATTATTGGGGAGCTACATTTTGACCCCATTAGTACTTGAGAGCCAAGGTGGAACAGCGGCTAGAGAGTTGGTCTTAGATGTGTTAAATTCAGGCTGAAATCCAGGCTGAAAGCTCAGGCATGAAGGCTAGGAATGGGCAAACATGTGACGTTCGAGCTCATTGAGGTTCTCTGAATTCTTCATCCAAGCTTGGTTTGCCTGAAGATGACTGTCTTTTGTGTGTGTGTGTGTGTGTGGGGGGGGGGGGATCAGGGGAAATGGTGAGCATTTCCGATTGGGGGAAAATATGTATTTTTTAAAGCGTGCACCTAAAATGCTCAGTCCCCCCCCCCCCATAGGCTGAAGAGTGAAAATGTGGCTTTTGGGGGGACTTGCACAAATGCAGACTTGCAACCTTTAGAATATGAACGCAATCTTGGGAAGTTGCGAAAATTTCCTGAGAATTGCACTCCTGCTCGCAGAATGGGACATGTTTGCATGATTTGCGAACCGGAATGAAATTCTTGTACATCCCCAATGAAAGCTACTGGATGGCCTTGGGCAAGCAATCTCTTGTGCAGAGCTTTAGCAGCCTAACAGAGCTATTGTAAGACTAACGTACTGCTTTGATCACCTTGGTAGAGAGATGTAATGCAATATAATAAATCATAGCCATAGTGTGAGGATATTTTGGTGGTAAGCTGAAGTCACCCAGAGTATGTCTTAGCAAAGGGAGTGTGTGTGTGTGTGTGTGTGTGTGTGGGTGGGGGTGGGTGGGTGGGTGGGGTGCAGGGGTAGAATGTGGCCAACATCCTATCCCAACACAGTATTCATTTTGCTGCACTGATCTTTATACAGCCATTATATCTCTGTCCCTTATGGGCATTGAGGCATTTGTATCTCCAGCAAAGAAAGGTTCTAAGGAAGCATGGAACTGGCAAGTATTCATCAAAACCAAGGAAATTATGGCTACTATAGGTGTTGTGTATTGCTTTTATAGGTATTTGTGTGGTGTGTGTGTGTGTGTGTGTGTGCACGCGTGCATGCGTACCAGCCTCCTGGTAGCTGACATTCTGTTTTGGGAGCACATTCCAGCTGATGCTTTCCTTGACAGAAGCAGGCAGGGAGAAACATGGCTGTTAGCTAGCTTTACCAGTGCTGATACTTAGCTAGGGAGAGTTTTCTGTGTGTGCCTCCCAGCCAAAGCTCACACACATGTGACCTTCTGATCTAAGCTTTGAAGCCACACACACAGGTTTACATGGTTCCAGCCTGGTAAAGTGAAAGCAGAACACTTTGATTATGAGGATATAATCAAAAGGGTTAAAAAAAAAAAGTGGCGGTGGGGGAGGACTCAAAAGTGGACCCCAAACCATAAAAGTGTTTTAGTAAGGTAAAATGCCAAGCAGGCAAACATGTTTAAAACCACAGAGGTTGCCTAGCCAAGTACAAAAGATTTTCCCCATTCTTCTGAATTCCATGGGGAAGTTTGCAGCTGTTGATTGAAGGACCACAACCCACAGTTCATAAATCATTTTCCTGCATGTCATGTGTTTAATTTTCTATCACTGTATTGAAAGAGCTTCCACATCCTACCAAAGAGATAACAGTATTGGAATAATTCCTCAGAGTGGATATAGATAAGCATGAACATATATGCTTCCCTTCTGCAATTTTGTGTGCACCAAATGTTACGCAGATTGTAGTAAAAGGTGTAGAGTTTGGTTTCCCCAAAAACTCATCTTTGATTTTTGTCTTGGTAAATGTTTTGTGTTTGTGAAAATTGATGTGAAAAAGTACTTGCAATGTTCATACAAAAGGTCTGTTTGTTCAGGTAACAGAGCCTCTACGTTCTCTCTACATGGCAATCTGACTGTCCCTTATGTCTTCCAGTAATCATCCTATATAAAGTTATCTCTAATGTTCTTTCCTTTTTCAGCAATCACAAATGAAGATAATCCAAACAATGCTTAAAAACTGAAATGCTGGATTTGGAATCAAGGCTGCAAACTGAACAAAGATGTTAATGCAAAAGAAACCTCTCTTTTTAAAACTTGGACAAGTTTGTTTTGGGGACAAAATTTGAGTTTTGTGGCACAAAATCTTACTCTTTTTTTAGCATAAACATACCTTAGTACAACAGTGTGTATCCTTTCTAATAATCCAATGCTACTACGGCAGAATTTTCTGAGTTTGTGATAATGACTGGGTTCGCACAACATGACAACCCATTGTAAGTAACTAGCCATGATGGGTAGTTGTGTTGTATGAACCCAGGAGAGCAATTTCATTGTGAGTTGTGGGGATTGGCTAGCGAGCCTCTTGGCAAGCGCGGCAAAAACCTCTGCTGCTCTTCACGATCTTGCCCTTGCTTCTGCCAGTGACAGCCCCTTCACTGGGGCCCAAGCATTACTTTGGAGAGACTGTCACTGGTTCGCCAGCCTTTTTTAACATTATTTTTCAGTCCCAAAAATTGTGCAAATGTGTTCTTAATTTTTTAAAATTACTGTTGGTCTTTCACAAGTGTGCATGTGCGCTCTTACGGCTGTCTGTTATGTGTAGTCTTGCCTGGTCAATTTCTTGTGTGTTTCAGCGGACAAAGGGAGAGCCAAGGAGGAGTAGGCAACTTACAAGGAAATTGACAAGACAAGACTGCATATAGGCTGATTTGCACATGGTTTCCAGGGACCAATTGCTGAGTTGTCAGTTGAAAAGCACCCAAAAGGGGAAAAATGCGACAAAAGTAGGTGCACCAGAAAAAGAGGCGGGGGGGGGGATATTTTCCCCTTGGCAATGTGGTCTTCTGGCATTTAAGTGTTGAACTGACACTTCTCAGTGCCCTCCACCTTTTCAACACTTCCCTGAGTCTCCAACTACTCCAGAAAGGGGAGATATTGGCTGTCCCCCTTTTTGCTGCCCCCTTTTGGAGCATTCACTGCTGCGATTTCCTGACAGTTATATAAAAACACACACGCAAAAATGTGCACAAATTTAATGGCTAGGAAGTAAGTGGAAGGGAATTTTGCTTAAATTTAAGGGCTGGGAAGTAAATGGAGGGGAAGCTTGTGCACCCGTATGAACTGCACCATTACTGCAGGTGTGGAAATTTGCCAGTCATTAAATTTGCATATATTTCCCAGTACAAAAAAAATGTGCAGATATTCCCAAAACTTAAAAAGAAAAAGCCACCAGGTGGCAGAATGGGACACAGCAAATGGGGCATCAGCGGCGGTACATAGCCCATGGGGACCTATTCACTCCATCCCATTCAGCTGCCTTCTCAAGGTTTTTTCTAGAACTGTCAGGGAATTGCAGTAACCGCAGCAGTAAGTGCTCCGAAAAGGGGGGGAGCCAATGTTTCCCCTTTCTGCAGTAGCTGGAAACTCAGGGAACTATTGAAAAGGTGGAGGGCACTGAGAAGTGTCAGTTCAACACTTAAAAGCGACAGGATCACATTGCCAGGGGGGAGATAGTGTCTCCCCCTTTTGGCTTCCTCCTTTTGCCACTTCCTCCCTTTTTCAGTGCTTTTCAGTAGACACCTATCTCAGCAATTGGACTCTGGCAACTGTGTGCAAAGTAGCCTATATGCAGTCTCACCTTGTCAATTGCCATGTATGTTACTTTGCTGCTCCCTTTGACAGATGAAACAGACAAGGATATTGACCTGGCAAGACTACAGGTACTGGACAACTGTAAGAGCACATTTGTGAAAGCCTGACAAAAAAAGTAATTAAAAAAATTACTAACACAATTGCAGAATTTTCTGGAGCCGAAAAAAATATGACCTCAACTGTGCATTTCTGAGACTCCATTAAAAAAAACAACAACAACCCCAGTGGTGACCGAAAAGGGGGAGGGGGAGACAAGATGGGTTGTGCAACGAAAGACACTGGGATACTAGCTGGAGGACTGAGGGGAAAGGAGGGGGAGAACAAACCACAGTTAGCCTGTCAGGTTCACCAGGGTTGTGTCGTGAACAACCCACACTGTGTAGCTTATTCACAGGGTGGCTTAGTGTGATGTGCAAATGCAGCCATGGTTTACAAAGTGCTTTGGTGGTGCGTGATGGAAAAGGAAAGTGATTTAGGAATGTGCATGGAAGACATACTGTAGCCTTCCCCAAGCTTGTGCCCTTCAGATGTGTTGCACTATAATGCCCATTGTCCTCATCCATTGGATAGGCTGGTTGGGGATGATGGGAGTTATAGTCTAACACATCTGGAAGGCACCAAATTGGGAAAGCCTGATATATTGTACCTTCAATTGTCTCTTGTTATGTTTGCATTTCACCCTTACCAGCAATCATGGATCCCTTTCTGGGGTAACAGGCATTTCTCCCCCTACTTTACTATTTGCTTTGTCAGTCAAAATGTACATTAACTAATCTTTTGAAATGTGTATCTTAGGAAATTATCAATCAGCCTTAAGATAAGGATGAGGTTTCCCTGAGCCTTAAGATAAGGATGAGGGGTATGGCGCGGAACCTGCGGAAGAAGCATATGAGCTGGATTGGGACCCCCCATGGGTCAGATCTGGCTGATGAGATGGGGACCCCCCCATGGGTCAGATCTACATGGAGGTTTCCCATCCGTGTTCTATACAAACATCTAGGCAGAAACACCTTTTTCAGATGATGCCAAATGCCTTGATTCATGGCCCATTAAGTCCCTCTCTTTCATTCCTTGTCCTACTGAGAAAGGGTGTTTTACCACCCTGAATGGTAATCACCTTTGTTTAAGTGGAAGGTTTGGCTTGCATAGCCACCTCACGTGTACATCAGGCTTTCATCTGTATTAATTCATGACTGATGGGCTCATCCTCCCCTAGCTTTAAGACAGCTCTGCTTCCTGCTCATGTGTTGCTTTAACCGGTACTTATAGCAACTCAATAGGGCTACAGAGTTAAAGAATTGTGAGCCCAGGAATTTGTTTTGAGAACTAAATGGAGCTCACAATTCTTCCACACAAAAATGGACTCAAAAGCTTTCTTTATTTCAGCAGTACATTTTGTGGATGGGAGGGAGTCATTTTGTTGCTGCTGTTGTTAAATAATTGGGCATCAGAACTCCTTGCTGATCTATTGCAAATCGTCCAGATATGTTCCAGTAGATCCAGATCTACCTCCTGTCCAGTCCTGGCATAGGAGGTGGGATAAATAACATTGTCCTCCAGGTTTGTACAGTTTAGAGCATATGGCCTGCAGGTGTTCCTCATCCAGCCTACCACCTTCTTTCCTTGGCCTGGCTGTGCCCCCTCTCCTGGCAGGAAAAAGCTCTTATCTCTGATCAGCTGCTTTAAGAAATATTTTGAGGGAAACCATTAATATGAGTATACAAACCTTTGCCTTTATCACAGAAACGTTATTAGGAACAGTATGTACTCTTGGTTTCCATGCAAGGACGGATTTTGATACTGGGGCAGCATTCCGCTTCTAGAGTTACAGCAATTATGCAGAATAAAATGGGATTTGGGGGAAAATAGTTACTTCCACTTCAAAGCACAAGATAAATGTTAAGGGCAATATTGTCTAACTAAAATCAAAGACTGCAGTTTGCTATAATAACCAATAGTTATTTATGATTTGTCAGTTTTTTCTTTTTATGTCATAACTTTTTCATTACAGGCACACGCTGTACTTAGGATGAACAGTACAATTTAATTCAACTTGTAGAAGTAATTTTGTTTGCCATTCACTTGCAAAGCATACACTGTATTCTCAACTGCTGTTTCTTTTTAGGAAACATCTTTTCAGAAGTTATAGTGCATTTCTTTCTGAATATAAAGTAGTTCCAGCATACTGGAATGCTTTGGAGTAGATCAGCAAGTCGTTATAGCAAAAGCTTTCAAGAGGCAATACATTAGGAAAAAAGCAGCAGTAGAGATACCTGTTGAGAGCACCAGGCGTGCCCTAAAGCAATAGACAATAATTAGTTGCCTTATTCCCATGCAAACTCTCCCAAGTGTTGATGTTTATGAAATTCAGAGATCAGTGGAATATCTCAAACTCTGCCTGCTGAAGTTGTTTATGCCCATTCAATTTTTAATGTACCTATAAGAAGCTTTGATGAGGGCACTTAGCCTGAAGAGACTTGCATGCTTCATCACACCTCCAGTGATTTTTTTCTGCAGCACAAAAAGTAGGGGTAGTTGATCAGAGTATTCAAAGTTCTGGCTTCAACTTCAGAATTAATAACAACATATTAACAAACTGATTCCCAGGGGTTCATCTCCCAGTTTCAATGACTGAATATGATCTTTGCAGTTGCCAGTGTAGCTGGATTGTGAAGTTCCTGCAGGCAGCAATATCTGAAGCGGTAACAGTTACCTACTGCTTGTAGGCACCTGATTTGTTAATTATTAGATTCCTGCTTTCACTAAAGAAAGAGATCCCAGGGTCTTTCATGTGATTTGACATCCTATAGCAGTATACTACCATTTATGTAATTTGCTAACTATGATGGATAAGAATATATAAATAATTTATGAATTACCTCTGCAGTCCATATTACTTGAAAATATATGTTTTAATTTTTTCAAATCTGTTTTCTCTCTGTTCTGTAAACTCATTTTTAATTCTGGTTGTTCCTGTTCACTTTCCCCTGGGTGAATATGTGACTGTGGAGGACAATTTTTTGCCAGTGTCATAGCACATTCTGAAGGCACAGGTAAGGGCTGCAGGCTGAACCTAAATTTGTCTCCAAAGAAGCAGCAACCTGAGGGCTGGTGTGGCAACACTACTAACAATGATTGGGAGACCTATTCGAAGAGTCAAAGGGGAGACTTGAAAACTAAAAAAAAAAGCTGAGGAGGATTTCTTTTCTATTTAACATTTCAAAGTTCTGTTCTATAAACCTTCAATACCCTGAGTTCAGGTGATCCCTAAACCCGTTTGACTAAGCTTTCACTCACTCTCATCCATTGTCAAGACTGTCTCAGGCGTTCTTCTGAGATGCAAGTGAGCTTCTCCCAGCCCATTACCATCCTGGCCTTTTACTCCTTGGGAAATCCTAGCACTGCTGCCCCCAAACTCAGGCTGTTCCCTCCTTTTGTAGAGGGAATAGTCTGTCTCAGTTCCCCACCCTTTAAGCAACATTTCAAGCTCAACTCACACTAAAGGAAGGTTTATTTAGAAAGAACAGTTAGACAGGATAGGAAAGATATTGCACAGCAAGTGGCATAATAAAACAAATCGAACTTTGGCTATTTCTACTCCAGATTGTATTTATGGAATAAATTAACTGTCTGGTGTACTAATCCATGGAATTTAAAGCTCATGAATAGCAGTCTACTACACCTGTTTAGTAGTGGATTTTCACCCAGATGAAAGATTTTCCTACCAAGCCTTTTGTTCTAGCACAGGTCAAGCCTGTGATCTAATTTTGATCTAATTTTGTTTAAACTGTGATCTAAAATTGATCTAATTTATTTAAAGTACTTCTTCATTTAAAATATTTATATCCATGGTTTGAACAAAAATCACCCCCTTCTCCTGTTGGTTGTCCCATCATCAATTTGTTTTTGCTGGGGCATCTCTGCTTGGAAATCTCAATCAGCTGGTTTGTCTAGCTTGCTCTTCTGTCCCACATATTTGGGAATATTCACTACACATAGATAGACAAATATTCTCTGCTCAGATATTCACTTGTACAGCTCATCTGAGTTGTGAAATGGAGACACGTTGAACCTAGCTTGGTGGATTTAACAGTGAGTTTATTTATACTTTATACTGTGTGTGTGTGTGTGTGTAAAGCAGTATAAAATAATAAATAATAAAAACACTTTACAGAAAGAATGATAATAACACAGGACTGTTACATAATCCATTGCAGGTCAGGGAAAGCCTGTGAACAAGTATGTTTTCAAGAGGCGCATGAAACTTAGCACAGTTTCTGCCTCTCGTACCATGTATTCCAGTTATTGGATGAGCCTTTCTTACTATTCCTGGAAGGTCAAATCCCCATTTGGAGGCTTAGGAGGGAATCAGTGCTGGAACTTTTAGGTGCGTTTCTTCCCTCCAAACATTTCTGTATTCACTACAGAGATGCATGCTTGGAAAGCAGATAACCATCTTTCTTCTAACTTGTAAAGCAGTCTTGGCTCATAGTCCAACATGAGATTTTAGTACTTTGACAGTTAATTGCATGTGGCTCTTCTGAGCATGCTACTAAAAAAAAAAAAGTACTGCCAGCTCACATGACGGCAGTGGGTCTGGATAGCTTCTTGAACATTGCTAAGGTATTGGAAAGCAATGTAAAATGCTGATCATTCATAAACTCATGGTATTATGAAGTGATTTAATATTCTGAGGCTCGGCACTAAAGAAGTGTGCATGCATACGTAAAGCACTTCCGTGAATTGTCACTCTGGGGGGTCCTTAACTCCTGGGAGCTTTCTGGAAAGGTATGAGCAACTGCTGCTAGAAGGAGTGGGTGAGAAGCTCCTATGTGTGTTTAGTAAACTTCACAAATCTTTAGATCCTGGCCTGCATTTGTAAAAAATGTATTCGTGCTTCTGATAATTCCTCATAAGCTCATTATTAACTAACTCATCTGCTTAATTAATTAAATGTACAAATAAATATTATTCAAAATACTAGTAACTAGAATTCACATCTAGGATAGTTGAGACATATCTTTCAGCATGTAACTTTTAAATATTGAAAGATCTCTTGTCTTAGTAAAGTGGACATTCTATATGTGGACATGTTCTGCACCAAAATGGGGAAAGAGACAGAGGACTAGAGGGGCCCCCTACGGATTGGTGAGGTTCTAAAAGTATAGAGGGAAACCTGCTTTTTGAAAGACAGAAAACAAGTGCTGGCCCAAATGTTGACAGCAGCATCTATGTGTGCACGTTTTCATGCGGAAGGAAGCTTTCCATCATCATTGGCCTAATGGGATAAGATAACTTTTGCTCAGAAAACAAACACCTTGTATATTCTCTAAGCCTAATTTCAGCATTCCGAAGGGTCCTTTCAATTGTAAGGAGGTTGCTGCCTTGCAAGGATTGGCCTTGGAGTATATGCACCCTCAGATGCATCTCCTCTAAGTTTAATTTCTCCCTCTTTCCCTCCAGTCTTTTAAACTGCAAGGATGAATTCCTGACATCCATGTCAGTTTTCCAGAGTTGAGTCAGTGAGTCAGTTTTCCAGAGTTGAGTCAACAAGCATCTAGGATAATATTCCTAGATCCATCTGGAAAATGATAACAGTCACCACATGTTTCTACTTGTAGGCGTTATGAGTGGAAGACGTTAGACCAGGGAGCAACTTTTCTCTGTTGAGAATTACATACAGACATATGCGCAGAGGTGTTCATGGTCACATTGTACGCCAGGGGGGTCCATGTAACATGTAGACTTTCTTTCCCCACACCCATAATAATGATGGGCATTTCACTGCTTCTTTTAGGTAGCTCTGTAATTTATCATTGTTTTGCTTATTTGACACCCTTCAGTTGTGCTGTATGAAAGCTCATTAATTAAGCACAGGATTTTTAAATGAAAAAAATGCATTTCAGGTAAAATAAATACATTTTCTTCACATCACTGTACAGTTGTGAGAAAAAGTTTGTGAACCCCATAGGATTGTCACATATTTCCAACCTAAAATGTTATTAGATCTTAATCTAACCCCACAGTCCTAGATAAAGGACAATAGATAACCTGAGTAAAGAAATGACACACAAACATGATGCTTTTTCAACATTTATCCACAGCTGATTCAAAATTCAATACCCACATATGAAAAAATATGTGAACCTTTAGATTCAGTACCTGGTGGCACCTCCCTGAGCAGCAATGACTTCAAGTAAACATTTCCTGTAACTGTTGGTCACTCATATCGGTTTTGAGGAATTTTGGCCCATTCTTATGTACAGAACTTCTTCAACTCAGTGACATTTGAGGGCTTCCTTGTGTCATAATTGCTGAGCCTTCCAGCTGAGTAATGAGGCAGGAGAGACTTGCTGCGCAATCCACAAACTCTTTATTTGGCTAATAGCATTTGTTCTCCTCTGAAGTGACTACACAAGCTTAGAGCTGTTCTCTAGGCCTAATTTGCAAAGTAAATCTTTTGGTAAGAGAGCTACTGAAAGCAAGTCTGTTGCCTTTCAACTCTGGACAGTTTTCCCGCTGGCTTTTTCTGAGCTCCTGCCTTCAGGAAGGATCCTCCCGAGCCAACTTCTAATGGGGAGCCACCTTCTGATGGACAGCCAAACTGGTGTTTCGCCTCCCATCTCTTCTCAACTCTGCCCACTTAACGCAGCGGTAAGTTCTGGCATCTCTCAATCTCGAAGCTCTCTCCCCCTCTGATAGAGCCTGGGTTTCCACAGGGAGGGGGAAGTCTGTCTTTGAGCCTGACCCACCTCCTAGATATGCCTCTTGGAAGGTTCTTTGCTCCTGAGAAGTCTTGGGGAATTTCCTCCCCCATATCCTGTCTCTGCTGGGCTTCTTCTAACTCCATCTCTGAATCTGAATCAGAGTCCAAAACCAGAACACAGGGCCTGGGCTCAGTCCTGACATATTGCATGAACAGCTCAGGTCCTGCTACAACGTTCTGCTGAGGTTTAGGTCTGGACTTTTGACTAGCCCATTCTAAAACATGGAATTTCTTCTGCAGCCATTCTTTTGTAGATCTGCTTGTATGTTTAGGGTCATTGTCTTGTTGCATGACTCACTTTCATTTCACCTTCCGCTCTTGGATGGATGGCCTGACATTCTCCCCTAGGATCTTCTGATACACTGCAGAATTCATTCTTGTGTCAATGATGGCAGTCCTGGGGCAGCAAAGCAGACCCAAACCATCACATTCCCACTACCATGCTTAATGGTTGGGATGTGGCTAACCTGTTCGAACTCAGTGTTGTTTTTTGGCAAACATAATGTTTCTCATTGAGGCCAAACAGTTGTACCTTTGACTCGTCTTGTCCAAAGAACATTGTTCCAGAAGTCTTGGGGATCATCTACGTGATCTTTAGTAAATTTCAGACAGGCAGCAATGTTCTTTTTAGACAGCAGTGGCTATCCTCCCATGAACACCATTCTTGTTCAGTCTTTTTCTGATTGTTGAGTCATGAACACTCACATTAGCCAAGGTGAGAGTGGCCTGCAGTTCCTTGGATCTTACTCTCGGGTTCTTTTTGACTTCCTGGCTGATGCACAGGCTTGTTCTTGGAGAGATTTTGGTAGGATGACTGCTCTTGGGTAGAGTGACCATGGCCTTGAACCGTCTCCATTTGTAGGTTATCTCTCTGACAGTGGATTGGTGGAACACTAAATCCTTAGAAATGGTTTTGTAACCCTTTCTAAACTGATGAGCAGCAATAACTGCTTTTCTGAGGTCCTCAGAGATGTCTTTTGACTGTGGCATGACGTGTTTCCACAGAACTGTATGGTGAAGGCCAAACTCACAAAGTTTATGATCCTTTTATAGAGTGGGGCCTCCCAAACTCATCCCTGAAGATCTACATAATTACTTCAACACCTGATTCTAATTATTCCCTTTAATTGAGCTGATGCAACCAGGGGTTCACTTACTTTTGCACATACCCTGACTCTTAAGTACTCATTGTTTGCCTAATTTAAACATTGTTTTATTTCACAAGGCATGGAATTAGTTAATATAAACTCTGTTGGATATTTCGAAAAGGACTGATTTTGATTCACGAAGGTTATCATGGTAAAACTATGGAATTTACGTAATTATCATTAGGGATCACAAACTTTTTCTCGCAACTGTATTTACTGTCTTGCTCTGCATCTGAGTGAAAGCGTACTGTTTCGTCAAAAGGGTGTTTGGTATTTTCCAGTGTGTGTTTCTGTATCTATTAGAAATAGGCATCATCCATGAAGTTTTTTTTAAAGCTTGCGATAGCAACATTTGACAAAGCAGGAGATGGTAACGACAACAATGCTGATGAATGATTTACATTTGTTCCAGTTGTGCCCATGTGATCAGTCCTTCACTTTCCAATCATAGGTGTTTCTCTATCGCTTTTATTTGATTTCCAAGAACATACCATCTGTTACATAAATCCCTGTCAATGTGTCCTATGTATTCTAAAGCATAAACTGAACAGTCATCTATTCCCATGCAGGAATATTATTCAAAGGAGATGGGGAAGTTTCCCTATGTTGAGATGCTGTACAAAAATGTTACCGATGCTGTAAGGGTTTTTATTTTTTATATAAAAAATGTTTCTTGCTGGGAAAAACTGGTTGCCTGGTGATATGAAAAACTGAATATGTAAAAAAAATAAAAATGAAACTAATCTATCTTAATATTTTATTACAGCAGTATAATGTGTTATAGAGGTGGACAAGGCTGCAGATTGAAACGTGGATCATCCAGATTGTTCCTTTCCCTAGACCATATGGTATAGTTCTAAAAGCCTTTTGTACACTGTCTGTTCAGTTAATTGTAAATTCAGTCTTTAACATACCTAATAAAATATAAGTGGACATATAGGAAAAGTCCATATATTCTTTAAGCACCCCAGGAAGGTTTGCTGTGATGGTGTTAGAAATTTCCCAGTCTTCCTGTATTTGGTGAGGATTTTTTTGTCAGTGAGTATATCTGAATATGTTTCCTCATACACGAATGCAGGCTTTCATGTTTTTTGATCACATACATTATAAGCACATGCTTCTATGGGCGAGGGAACCATTGTCTCAATGAAAAATGTACAAGAAAGGAAGGCTTTAATGTACTACAAAACATTTCAAAGTAGCGTCATTCCTCCAGCAGACAGCCCTCTGCCAGTGGGTGATGTATGGTAACAAGTAAGATTTGTGACAGATGGATAGTAGGATTGCTAATACACCTACACAATTTCTAGCGTCTAGTGTTCTCTGTGCCTGATAGGTTTGTCTTCACATCCTGTTCATTTGTTGCCCTCTGCCTGGTCCTGGGACTAGGTGACTGAGCATCTTATTTTGGTATGTTGCAGATAGTTTATTCTAGTCCTGATTTAAGACAGGCTACGCAGAGAAGACAACAGTAGACACATTGCCTGAAAGTATTGGCCATTGGGTAGTAATTCTGTAGCTTCTTCACTCCAAAGAGCTGTTTAGAATCCCTTTCCACAAATGTGTGCAAAACAAAATTCCATGTTCTGTTATACACCCAGCTGCTTTTCCATGGCATGATGGAGATAAATGTTGTCTGTCATTTTTGGTTCTTTAATCCTTTGACTGTGAATATGATAGTATGGTTAACTTCTGTTTAGGGGCAATGAAGTCACTTATGTGGCCTTGAGTATGGCTGTATTCAGACATAATGCGAAATCGTGATTAACCATGATTAGGCATTATGCCAACTCAGCATTTAGGACTGCTTACAAATGACGGTTTGTGAGAATTCTCAGACGGATAGCTGTGTTAGTTTGTTGCAGCAAAAGCAACAAAGAGTTTTGTGACGCCTTAAAGACTAACAAATTTATTCTGGGATAATGCGGTGGAAAGTGTCCACAAAAGCTTATGCCAGAATAAATTTGATAGTCTTTGTTGTTGTTCAGTCATTAAGTCGTGTCCGACTCTTCGTGACCCCAAAACTATGGTTTGTGAGGGGCTGCCAAACCTGAGCACCAAGCCACAGTTTGCTTCAGGTCTGCAAAGCAAAGGTTGTGCTAAACATGGTTTGCTGTTACGTTTGAATTCACAAACCATTGATAAACTACAGCTAGGGCCATTGTTTTGCCTTAAGGAGCTACTGCACCATGGGAGATGGGAGTGAATTTATGAAGCTTAGTGCTGAGCAGAGGGAAACCAGAGCAAATGGCTCTAAACCATGGTTTGCCTACTGTATGTATGGAAGCTTAAACCATATTGTGTTCTTAACTGTAGTTAGTACAACACGATGGTTTAGCATGATGACTGAATGGATCCCCTGAGCCTTTAGGAGGTTAAGCTGGACTGGAGTAATTTTTGCTTGTAGTTTCTAATCCATGGGTTGGATCCAGTGGTTCCATTCCATCACTGGAAGGGAAACTGCTGATGGGATTTCCCCTCTCCCCTGCAGCCCTGGCACGTTCCCCCAACTCCATTCTGAAGCAGACTTTCCAGAGCAGATTTGGGGGTGGGTATGCGGAGCTGCAGGAGGAGGACAGAATGCAGAAGTCTAATTACATAAGTGGATTTCTGCTTGTGCAATGTTGAATCCTACTCCATGAATGCGTCAGTGTATATAAAGTTCCCTGCCCTGTGAAGTATTATTGTTACTATTGTATTATCTATATAGCACCATCAGTGTTCATGATTAGTAAGGGAAGGAGCTGTGCTTTTCTGTGGTATTGTTTTCTCAAAAGAGGGGAGGGATAGCGAATTCATAGGGCTAATACATGGTTGCAGGAGTGGGACTTCTAGATTGGGCCAGAATTTGCAGCTCAGGCTGCTGGATATGGATGATCTCACCCTTTCTTTCCTAACAGACACTTGAGCATGGATTTGAAGACAAACTGTTTATCCACACATCTCAGTGGATCAAACAAAAATGTACTCAGTTATAGTGTTCAGTTTCATTCCATAATGTTATATGCTTTTGTTCATATGGTGTTACTCAAATGTATTCCTTTTGACAAAATTGTATAAAAACCTAAATAGCAGGTGCTGAGCATGTGAAATAGTAATTTTTAAGCAATGTGCAAAACCACACTGGTTTATAGTGATGCCATTGATAAAATGCCATTGAGAATGGCTAGGTGAAAATACTCTTATGTGGAGTGGAAGTTAAAACTTTTTCTCCATTTCCCTCTTATTTTAACCTATGTGGGGGGAAAAAAACCCATTTAATTGCTACTGTGGATATTAGATATTGAGGAACATACGACAGCTGCAGCCTGTTTTTCATGTTATGCAAAGGAACACATTATCCATTTTTCCCCCAAAACGAGTAACCTAAGTTTCAAAAGAGAATGAGCACCTGTTAAGCATGAAAAGTGAGAAACGAGAGAAAAACAATTTGCCTGCTTCTTTTGAAACTTCTGAGCTCATCAAAGGTGTACAGATTTCTTGGTTTACCATGCCATGTGTCAGCAGCAATACAGGCAGGAATGGACATTGTTTAGCCAGAATATATTGGGACTGCACTGTTCTATGGCATGTAGTGCATGCCAGTAAAATGAGAGGCTTGTCACATGCATAGCATACATCTTGACTGTGGTATGAAGTCAGAAGGAACTAAACATGTATCCATGGGCAGCAATCCAGACCCCGTTTACAGTGATTCATAGGAATTAAAAGCCAAGGATACATGTATATCCTTGTATGCTAAGTGTGTGTGTTGAGAGAGAGAGAGAGAGAGGTTTTTCAGTTTAAAAGCCTATTCTTGAATATATTATACATAGAACAAGAGAAGTGTGTGTTAAAAACATTATTTTACTTCATTGTTTTAACTCTTGGTATGCTTTAACCCCTGTTGTAAGACACCTTGAATCTTCGTTACAGAAAGGTATCTAATAAATTTAATTAGATGATGATGATAAGAATAATAATCTATATACATATATAAAAGGAAGTGTTTGTATGTCCTTGACTCGAAAAACATATATCTGATTGTTATGAAACATTTAGGATTTGTTCTACCTCTATCTTGTATGATTTTAGGCATACTGAAGATTTCATCTGCCATCTTGAAACAAAATGGTGGCCAATTAAATTTTTTAAAGATGGACTGCTTCAGTACCATTTTATCAATTTCAGCCAAACTTTACATCATGATCCAGCCCTGCAGGGAGCAGATTTTCACCATACAAAATTGTGTCCACTATCTTGAAACAAAATGTCGGCCAATCAAAATTTTTAAAGATTTATAGCTTCAGTACCATTTGATCAGTTTCAACCGAACCTGGAATGATTCAGCACTGCAGCGAGATTTTAACCATGCATTTTAACCATATGATTATCTATAATCATAAAAGAGGATGTGTCTCTGTCCATCATCACCATAGCTCCAAGACTGTAAAAGCTAGACACCTGAAATGTGGCATGCATACTAAGGGGAACCCTAGGAATATGCACTTCAGGGTTATTTTGTTTTTAAAACGCAATAATTTTAATTAACTTAAATGTGTCCATGTTGTTGAAGCCTGCACTAGCATCTTCAGCCACTGGGGCAGGCTTCCCTAACAGCCACACAGCTTTGCAATCCATACGGTTGGAAGCCAAGACAGATTAGTAGAGGGTCAGAGTTATAGGCCTTCCCCCTACCTCCTGCTATGGGGCAGCCCCCCTCAGGGGAATAGAGTGGACAGACCCCTCTTTCAGGGGACTATAGGGGTGCACCATGGAAGGGGCCGTGCCTATGGGTACCAGTGGCTGTGGCTTAACTCGGATGGGGTGGGCACAGTGTGTCCAACTCTGGTAGCTGCATGGCTCAGCTTGAAGGCTTCATTGTATTAATCTAGGGGCTAGTCGGTGGGAAGCCGCGTTGGGTTGCTAGTAATAATATAAACATACCCATAGCAATATTGTCACTGCAGTCAAACTTTGGCTCTTTTTAAAGCAAAGGGATTGTGTTTTAGACATAGATCCATTTAAATGAGTATAACAATAGAATTGGGGAGGACTGTTCTGAGGAATAATCGTGTGTGATCTGAAACATGAAGTGGGGGCATACAGTGGCACCTTGGCCTTCCCTAAATAGCACTTCTGATTTCAAGTACCCCAAGGGTACGTCCAAGTGAACATTTTTAAGCAAAGAAAGATTAAAGTCTGGATGGAACACTGTGTGCATGTAGCCATTCTCACTGTTGCCACTTCATTTTATTTAGCAGATGTCTCATTATTAAGCACCAGTAATCTTATTACAATACAATTTTTTTCATCGTAAGTTCAAACATGTATTTCACGACAAATACGTTATATGACCTGTGAGTATGGCACCTTCCTGTAATTTACGATCCTCTTCAGAGACCTTGTTATGTCCGTCCACCAAGAGAGTTTAGTTTGGTAGGGACACGGGACAGGCCCTTATTTGTGGTAGAATCTCAGCTATGGAACTTTTTCCTTAAGGTGGTAAGATTGGCTCCATCTTTGCCTAACATTAGGTGGGCCATACTTATTGTTTTGGTTAGACTGGCTTCTGATGGGTTTAAAATAGTTTTATCTGGATGTTTTAAAGATGGTTTGTGCTGTTATTAATTTGATTCTTTTGTTATGAGATTGTTTTTCAACTTGTATATCGCCTTGGTGGCCCTATTGGGCAGAAAGGCTGTTCATAAATGTTTTAATCAATTAAATAAACAAATTTGGGCTAGGGTTTTTTTAAATACTGTTCAGACCAAGGCTTTGAGTGAACATATGAAAAACCTTATGCTTTGTCAGATCTCTAGTCCATCTAGCCCAGTATTGTCTGCTCTTGACAGGAAGCAGTTCTTCAGGACCTCTTTTCTGTCACTTACTGCCTGAGCCTGGGACCTTCTCCATGCAAAGTATGTGTCTGCCCCTGAGCTGTGGCCCACACCCATGTGTGTCTACAAGCTTATACTAATTATTATGTAATTCTTTATTTCAGGGACAATTAAGACTCAAAAGGCGAAAAGAAAAAGTCTGTCACAAAAAAATAAAGACTGTATTTTGAAAATAAAAGGAGGAAACCGTCAAGTTATTTTTTCAAATGGATGGTAAACAATTGATATTGTTTATTTTCGAGTGTGGTTGAAGAGCACAGCGCACTACAACAACTAAAATAAAAGACTGAGGTGAAAGGCAGAAGAGTAAGAAGCACTCTTGCAAGTTGAGCAAGAGAAAAAGGGAAAACGCCCATTAGCAACCCAGATCAGTGACGAACTTGCTGAGTGATCACTATCCCTTTACCTCTTTTCCATCTTTCTTCTGCATCCCAAGTCTGTGTTAACAGGCTGTACTGAGGGAGATGATAGGAAGAGCAGGGTCATTCCAGCAGCCCTGCTGAAGTCCTCCCTCATTAAGGTTTCTCCTCCCTCAGCTGTCACCACTAGCTGCCATGCCCATAGGCTGAGCTGAGAGAGATGAGGAGAGCAGAGCCACTCTACCAGCCTTGCTAAAAGAACTAATTTCCCCCCTCTTCCCTCCCCATTCCTTTTTCCTTGTATATCATGTATTTTTAGGTTGTAAGTTTGGGGCAGGAACTATCTTGCGTAATTGTAAGTTGCTCTGGGAGCTTTTTTGGCTGAGGAGTGGCATAAAAATACTTCATATAAATACATGAATAAGTAATATCTACCCTGTATGGTAGATTTACTATGTCTGAAATATTTTGAGCACTAAGAAAAAGCAATATATAAATAGTAAGGGCTGGATCCAGGGTTGCATGCAGCAGAACTCTATGAACCCAATGATCATGTGGGTGATAGGGGGGCAATTTTCACTGATTCTCCCCTGCCCCCTTGCAGTCCCCTATTCTCCTGAAAATCTCATCTGGAGGGTTGGGAGACTCTCCAGAACAGTGTGTGAGGTGGTGCCATGGGCTACAAGGGGAAGGAATATTCAGCAAAAATCACACCTCTGTCTTTCTGTGTGAAGGCTCCACTGGACCCTCGTTCCCTCCGCTAACAGGAGGGGCTTTTAAGTTCACAAAAAATCAACTCTGGATCCAACCCTATGTATTGTAAAGTACCTATAAATGTGTTGAAGTAATCAGCTTAGAAGGCATGAAGCTTCCTCAAGGTCTTTTTAATGAAATCCTTAATTCTGAGAAAACGCTGAGTGAGTGGTACAAAAGCTTTGTGGTGGCTATTTTTAAACATAAAGGGGATAGTACACTATGTGCTAATTATCACCCAATTAAGTGAAAATCGCATGTTATAAGATTCTGGAGGAAGATTATTGAAAACGTCTGTGAAATCGTTGAAATTTGGAAGGGTCATGGTTTTATGCTAGCATGGAGTACAGCAGACGCTAGGTTCACTGTTTACACAAGTTATAGGAGAATTGAGAGAGACAAGAGGTAGTTAGGTATGCTTTTTTTGTTGATCTGGAACTGATAGTTGCTTATGTACAAGAAAACAAGTATGGTTGGGTCACTGTTAAAGGGTGGTATTCAGCTTGTGTTTTGAAATCAATGATGAGCAAAAACAGGATAAATAATTGGTGTAGCTAAAACTAGAAAAGGGACTGAAGCAAAATGTGTGTTAGGAGCTTTCATGTGAACATGCAGTACTGGACGAGCCCTTTCCCTGTGGCAGGGAGGGTGCCTTCCGGGTGGGAAAGCCCTCACGCGTCATTACTGCAGGCAGCTTTATCAAACTAAGCAACATAGAAGCCGTTCCCCTGCCACTGTGACTACACATAAAGGAGACCATTGGCTGGCCTACATCACATGTTAGTGCACTGTTTTGTAGTTTGCAGCAGTCACTCATGTGATAAGGGAAGTATCCAAAGCGAATACGACTACTTCCTGATAATTTTGATGTGAACTGAAGATTATGGGGAAGTACGAATTAATTTTAGCCTTGTGATACGTTCCATGGGGTTTTGCCTCTTGTTGAGGGTGAAAGAGGAGAGTGCAAAAGCTGGTTTGAAACTCAACATTAAAAAAACTCAGATCATGTCATCTGGCCCTATCACTTCCTGGCATATAGAAGGGGAAGAAATGGAAGCAGTGACAGATTTTACTTTCTTGGGCTCCAAGATCACCGCAGATGGTGACTGTAGCCATGAAATTAAAAGACGCTTGCTCCTTGGGAGGAAAGCTATGGCCAACCTAGACAGCATAGTAAGAAGCAGAGACATCACCTTGCCGACAAAGGTCCGTCTAATCAAAGCTATGGTTTTCCCAGTAGTAATGTATGGCTGTGAGAGCTGGACTATAAGGAAGGCTGAGCGCCGAAGAATTGATGCTTTCGAACTGTGGTGCTGGAGAAGACTCTTACGAGTCCCCTGGACTGCAAGGAGGTCAAATCAGTCCATCCTAAAGGAAATCAACCCTGAGTGCTCATTGGAAGGACAGATAATGAAGCTGAAGCTCCAATATTTTGGCCACCTAATGCGAAGAGAAAACTCCCTGGAAAAGACCCTGATGCTGGGAAAGACTGAAGGCAAAAGGAGAAGGGGACGGCAGAGGATGAGATGGCTAGATAGCATCACGGATGCAATGAATATGAACTTGAGCATGCTCCGGGAAAGAGCGCAGGACAGGAAGGCCTGGTGTGCTATGGTCCATGGGGTCACGAAGAGTCGGACACGACTGAACGACTGAACAACAACAACGAATTAATTTTAATCAGTGACTAAGAAACATGGAAGAGGTTAGGCTAGAGTGAGTCTTAATAAGGACCAGGCTATAGATGATTGACATTCCATAAAGGCAGCTCATGAAGGGAGTTTAGAATAGCTGAGGAACTGACAATGAAGTCCTGTACCTGCCTTCTCAGAAGTAAGCCCCATTGTTTTCAAGGCACTTACTCCCAGGAAAACTGGAGTATCTTTTCAACAGTGGTTTCTGAATATGGTATTACCCTTTGAGATGTCCAGTAACAAAAATTTGCTTGGAGTGTATTCAAGGAACTAACAAGGTTATATTGGTGGAAAATTCCTGTAAATCTGAAAAGTGAGATTGATACATCTGTAACCTGGCTTGCTTTGAACAAGCAACACAGATTCTTCCCAAATGAGACCCAGTATTTGCAAATATGTCATGCTAATGTGATGCAGAGGGCTAGGAATCATGGCTGCTTGGCATCTTCTAGAATTTGGAGGCAAATTAATTATTGCATTTTTAATGTTGTGCATGAAGAAATACATAACACTTATCTACCTCAAAGGAATAATGTGAGGTTTTGTAATGGTTGCAAAATTCCTTGGTTTCCTTGAGTGAAAGCAGATGAGGAAACTGTTGTTAATAAAAGAAAATCAAGGGAAAAGATGGAATATGATAGGTAAAGGAAGCAACAAGAATTCCCCTCTATTCTTTCCCCAAAGGGTGAAATGATCCATGACAAAATAGTGGGTTAAAAGCTAGTTAGGCATTAATGTTATTTATCACTTGCACATTTTTTCATATAATCTAGGAAATGAAAGATACAAGCTAACTTTTTCTTTCAGAAGATACTGTTTTATTCTTAAAATGGACCAGTGGATCAATATTTTTATACAGCTTTAACAATAATAGGAATTCCCTCTAGTATAACCATAAAAACAAGACATTTTTCTGTCTATAAACCTTGCCTGTCAGTTTTCCATAGTGTCAAAGTGCTAATGCTAGGAATGATGTGCTCTGGGATGGTAAGTCAGCAAGTTGAAGTTCACCAAAGATATATCAAACGCTTATGTATGAAATATACACACTTTATAAAACAATATAAAGGGAAGGCTTCTTCTTCCATCAGATAAAGGTGCTGAACATTATAGCACCTGGTCCAATAATGTATAGATTCCAGTGGAAGCCCTAAACCTTCCTTTCTTGAACCAGTAGCAAGTATTGTCTATTATAGCTGGCCCAAATTATTCATCCTGCTATCATTTTTAGGACTTTCAGGTAGGTGGAGGGGGCAAAAAGGGTAAACAAAGGCTTGTCTCACTTGGGGAGTGAGGGTGAACCCTAGTAATTTTTGGCAGGGGCAGAGGGTTTGCCAGAGTGGCAGAAGGTAAGTGGCAGTATCTCTGTCACTGTCTCTCCTTTTTGATGGGACAAACTTAGTGCTACAAGCAGTGGCAGAGCCACAACCTGTCCTGTTTTTTGGTCTTAAAAAATGCCCCAGTGGGAATGATGCTACTATTTGAAGGATCGACAAAACTTGTTCTATTAAAAGAGGGAGAGAAGGAGTTTCTACTGCCTCGTCTTAATGGTAAGCACCATGTTCCCAACAAAAATTACTAGAATTTGGCACCCTCCCCCCTGAAAGTCTCAGAAAATGCCCCTACTTTTAAAGGAGACAAATGGCTCCTTAAAGGGGTGGGTGGGATTTTTTGGCCCATTATTACTATGTATACCTTTCCTTATGAAAACCAGGTCCCTTTGCGGTCTCAGTTCAAGTTGGGCAGGATGTGTGACTGCTGAAAGGGGCATACACTGTCATGAGTGGAGTGTGGCTAGAATACTATGTAGGCCAAAGCTATTAATTCTCTGGCCCATTTATGTACAGAATGAAAAAGTAACTCTGGTATCACTACTGGGAAAGAAATTGCTGTTACAGAGATTGAATTGCACATGATCTGGGGTTGGTCAAAATGATTCGGTCCTGTGCTGAGCATTCACCTGTGAACATTTTCAGATTGTCGAATACTTGAGGATGCAAATGTTCTCTTGAACCTTTTGTGCTGGAGCTCCTTGATCTCTTCCTTGTACTTTATGTCTGTCCATTTCTACCACTTGTGTCTGTCTGTCTGTCTGTCTGTCTGTCTCTCACTCTCTCTCTAATCTTGTAACTGGCTATAATGTAATGGATATGTTCGCTCTTTGACATTTAGGGCTGCAGTATTTGGTTAGTTAATCAACTAAAAACCTTTAGATTTTTAAAAGATGCCCTCAATCAGGCAGCCAGTTTTTTTTTTTTTTAATCTGTACATTATTTTTAATGCAAGTACTTCAACTTTAATGGTGACATACACCATCTTAGAAGAGGCATTCACCCTTCTCTTTTTCATAAGGGGCTTCCTCTTCTACGCATAGTTCCTGTTGTGTGACATACATACATAATTTTTAGAAAGGAAGTAGTTTTTTCCCTAGTTTATGTTCGGTTGGATTCAGATTTAGGTATGTGCAACAGGGCTGGCAGAAGTAGATTCCACCCCCCCTTCCTCCTTACATTGGTTCCTCCAGGCTCTCAGAAATACTGGAGAGACTCTGCTGAATGGAATAGGCTGTGGTGTGAGGGGCTGAAGGAGGAGAGATTCCTAAAAGTTGGATGGAAGCACCGTCCATGAGCAGAGTTGCCATGGGGAGGAGGGGAGGAGAAGTCTGCTTCTGCCAGTCCCATTGCACATGGCTAAATCTGGATCCAGCCCATTGTATATATTTATATGTAGATTTAGTCAAGATTCATATGTTTACTTAACTAATAATAATCCCACGTGAATTAACATGTGTCTTAACTTTGTTGTTTCTAGCTCAGGATCCCGGGCTGAAGTAATTTTCTTAAGTCACACATAAAAGCCCACATTTAATGTCAGTTAAATCCCTTAAAGTTTGACTTTTCTACCTGATCCCCTAATGGTTTGAAAGTGCTATGCAGCAGCTGGTGAATTCTATAAATGTTTCAGGCATGCCA
This sequence comes from Heloderma suspectum, assembly GCF_057233095.1. Classification (NCBI taxonomy): domain Eukaryota; kingdom Metazoa; phylum Chordata; class Lepidosauria; order Squamata; family Helodermatidae; genus Heloderma; species Heloderma suspectum. Next base: position 169,162,891 of record NC_139458.1, on the reverse strand, counting down.
GTGGACATTATTAGGAGTCATCAGGCACCTGGCAAATATCGTAAGGGTCAGTAGCATGTCAGTGATGTTTGTAAATAAGCAAAGATGCATGACAGGTTCTGTATTCATCAGCCAGGAAGCACACACCTAGGATGTGCTAATGCACAAGACATGGCAGAGTGCTTTAGCACATGGGAATTTCTGCATATCCTGGCTGTCAAGCACACACCCTTAAGTGGTCTTCTCAGTGACTATAAAATGACTTCTTGGGAAACTGTATTTACAGATTGAAATAAAAAACCAAACCAAAACCAAAACCATCAATTTGCCTAGAACTGTTTCTTCAGACTCCAAGAGAGTATTCTTTTTAAATATCTTAAAGTTCCCATGTCACATTTCCAAACTGAATACAATCCAAGCATCTGCAAATATGGTGTAGTTCAGGGGTCACCACCCTTTTTGGGATGGTGGGTATATTTGGAATTTTGAGAGAGTGTCGTTTTGAAAGCTGTAGAGTGTATACATGTAAGCAGTGTATAAATACTTGCAAATTCATAAATAACACGCACACAGGACAGGCAAAACACCCCCCTTGCTCCCCTCCTGGTTGCTCCCTGCTACCCTTCTGGGGTAGTATGGTAAGGTAGCACTCCAGGATACTTCCTTGCCACCCCAACTTACCTTTTTATTTTTTTCTGGGTGGCTAGGCACACTTCTGAGCTGTAGCCACCCACCCTTTGTATATTCTAAGAATGCCTGGCACGTTCAGTTACCACATCATTTCCTATGTGCCTCTTTTTCCCAGTAGGCTGCCTTCTTGAGGCCGTGATTTGGCCTAGAGGTTTCCAAGATCTGGAACATACCAAAAAGCACATATTATGAAATCTATAAAGACACTCTTCATTTCAGGGTTTTGTTTTTTTTAGGGCCAGGGTTCTTGAGAATTAAAACCTTACTGCTTTGCTGGAGGATACTGCTGTTCAATTATTGTTAGCTGCCTGGGAATGTTATACATCTTTTTACACCCATCTCTTTACCCAAGCCTTCCCTGAATGATTGTGCTACCCAGTTACTTTGCTTATTAATTATTGTGTGTTTAGCTTTGGTTTCAAATATTTTAAACATTTTAACTGATGGGTTTTTGTGTTTATTATGACTCTGTAAACCACATATAGATATATTTAGATATGGTAAGTGGTAAATAACTTGATTAGTAAATGATATAAATGTATATCATAAAAGATAATGAAAGTCAGTTCTCTGTAAATGTGATACATTTATGAAACTTCCTGCATCTGGGAATTTCTTGCAATAATGACCTTATACCCTTGCGCAAGGGTGTCTACCCTTGCATAATCTGTGTTTGTTTAATTTCTAATATGCTATTTCTAGCTGGTTTGCCATCACTGTAGATGGAGAAAGCTTGTAAAATAGAATGGTTTTTCTTTTCATATCCTGTTCTGTTACTAATGTAAAATGTGCAAATCTGCTCTGCGCTTTTGATAGCTTGTTTAATCTTCCATTGTGTAAAAGGGCTGCATTCACATTGGGGTATTTTCACACTTTTATTGTAATTGTTTGCCCTGGAATGAACTTGCATGAGCTGTAGGGCTGGTTTCTTTCAGAGATTTCTGAAAGCAGCAAACATGGAGCAAGATGGTGGTTGTGGGGGTGCTGATTCTGGTTTAACATATCACAGAGCTGGTCCTGGGAATCTCTGTATTGGATTGATCTGGGACCTATACTGCTGTGTATGAAAGTACTGCTAGAGGCTTGGTGGTGAATTATTTTCACAGTGAACAGCAGTCTCTAACACTGCTGTTGCCCTTTTAATATTTTTTTTCTGCAGAAAGATAGAAGTTGGAGCAACTTCTTCTGTACTGAACTCTGGTAGGGGTGATTTCTTATGTGGAACATTGCCAAGAAGTGCTAGTGATGTTTTTAATGCCTTGGGGACAACATCCCTTATAAAATGAACCCTGGTGTGGAGTTCAGAAACTATCGATCTACCATACTAACCAGAGGCATTTTAGTTCTGGTATCTGGCTTTGTTGGGACTGGTGAAAATTGTTCTACTTTTTTTTTTTTTGTAAATAGACTAAGAATGTGAATAGATACCTGCAGAGCTTTATGAAAAGTCAGAAGGTTAGAGGTGGTGATAAGTAATGTTACTATGGCAAAAATATCTTGTTCTAATATGTACTGTGTATTTGTTACCATAGAGCAGCTTTCTCCAACCTGGTGCTCTCCAGATGTTTTGGACTACAACTCCCAGCATTCCTATTGACTTTGTTGATTGGGCCTGATGGAAGTTGAAGGCCAACAAATCTAGAGGGCACCTGGTTGGGGAAGGCTGCCATAGAGTCATATCGCTATATCTCCAAATTCAAATACTAGTTTTAAAAATATATCAGAATTTCCTAGACTTTTTTTAGTCTTTATTTTGTTGCTTCTGCATAGGAATATGGAAGGTACTTTGGGAATACAAACCCTACCAACATTCACATATACAAGCCAAGCTGTTGCTAGCTCCCCATTCTTACCTACTAGTGTCTATAAAAATCATGGACATTAGTTTATAGTATTTCAAAATTTTGAGGGCTTTGTGGCAAGATCTGTTAGGTCTGTAGCCCTTTATCATATCCCTGTCTAACACACTGATTGAACTTGTAACACATTCTGGAAATAAGTTCTCCCTCCCCCGCCCCAATCCTAAAATAATGGACAGTATCTAATGCTGTCACAGCGCTGACATAAACCAACACTAGTGCAACGTCATTAGAGTGTGCTAGACAAATGGGAAAAGTGGTGATTTGCCACCAAATGTTGGTAGCAAACCTCACTGCCAAAATTTGGTGGCTAATCACTGCTTTTTCCTTTTGCCTAGGAAGTGCTAATGATGTTGTGCTTATATTGGTTTATGCTAGTGCTGTGTCACTAGTGCTAGTACTGTGACAGCATTGGACACTGCTGATGTGCTTTTTCTGTCAATTACAAAATCGATAAGAGGTGTACAAATAGAGGTGATAGAGGTGTATAAAATTATGCATGGTGTGGAGAATGTGGATAGGGAGACTTTTTCTCCCTCTCTCATAATACTAGAACCTGGGGTCATCCCATAAAGCTGATTGGTGGGAGATTCAGGACAGATAAAAAGAAGTACTTCTCCACACGGTACATAGACAAATTATGGAATTCGCTACCACAAGATGTAATGATGGCCACCAATTTGGATGGCTTTAAAAGATGGTTAGACAGATTCCTGGAGGAGAAGACTATGGCTACTAGTCCTGATGCCTCTGCTACCTCCAGTATCAAAGGCAGTAAGCCTATGTACAGCAGTTGCTTGGGAAAATGGATGGAAGGACTCATGTCCTGCTTGTGGGTTTCCCATTGACAGCTGGTTGGGCACCGTTTGAACAGAATGCTGGACTAGATGAACCCTTGGTCTGATCCAGCATGGCGTTTCTTATGTTCTTATGTAAAAAACAAAACTGATATTCTTGACTAAATCTGAGCATGAGACTGAATCCCATTTTTGTCCCAAGCTTGTAAGCCTTTTAGAATAATATAAATATATTGTTTAAAGTATTTATGTAACTTAGAAAATGTTGAAATTGACAGTAAACCTAATGGCATAGGTGGCACAATGAGGCAACGGGTTTACATTTGCTTTTAGGAGGCAAAGCAAAGAGCCTCTTGGAAGATGGGTTTATATGGATGGGTGTTATTACACTTGCCATGGTCAGCTGTGGTTATAGAAAACAGTGAACCTCTTCAGGTACAGGTTTCATGAGCACCTGTTGGTATACAGAACTACCCATATTTGTGCAGTCAGTTGTCTGTGAATTAGCTGGAGTTGTTGGGATTAGAGAATCATGCTGGAATTAGAAATACCTGTCAAAAAATAGAGGGCTGCATAAACTATTCCTAGCAGTATATCAAGGTATTCCTAGCAGTAACACTTAAAACAATAGGTACGTATTGCAGCCTCCTATTGCATTGATTGGAAGGATGGATTTGCACTAGACACCCTTGTGCATTCAAGACACAGAGGACCATTTTGGACAGCTCTACTTGAATGTCTCCACACTGAAACATGGGTTCCAGACATCTACATAGTTCTCTAGACCTATACTGATATATAGGACCTGACAGAAATCTTGAATCCTCTTCATGTACATGAATGGCACTATATAAATAAATACATGCAGCTGGAAAATGTTGGAGTTTCCACATAATGCTTTTTCACACAGAGCACTCATAAAAGTGTACTCGTGAGCTCCAAACATTATATTGGAAATGGCTCATCATGGCATGGCTCAAACATGTACATGCTAGGGAAGCCAACCACACATGTTTCCACCCAGATGATTACTGTGCTCCGGGATGCTTTTTATTAACTTTGGCTGATACATTGGCTCGCTGGGCATGTTGCTTGAAGACAGAGGCCTAGCCATGTCATCTATGCTTCAGTGACTTCAAGATTACTATTATATTGTGCTCTTAGCGGAGCTGTCTTTGAAGATGGCTTGGAAAACAGCTAGTCCAGAATGCAGTGGCCTGCCTGTTAGTAAGTATATGTATTTATTTTGCAATATTTACAGTCAGGGCCAGAAATATTGGAACAAGGATAACTGTGTTGGCAGTTGGCCTCTGTACACCACCACATTGAAGTTGAAAGGAAACACACCCAGATGGGAGCAAAGTCAGGACTGTCAGCTGTAATTCAAGGGGTTTGACAAAAGTGGGGCTCTAACCATTGAGGAAGTACAGCCAGTGGCATACACCCCCCCCCCCCATCGTTGGTGGCTCATAAGTAATGGAACAAACCAACATCATTTCAAACTTAAGGATTGCCTTTAATACCTGGATGAAAATCCCAGGCAGTCAATGACTGCCTGAAGTCTGGAACCCATGGACATGACCCAATGCTGAGTTTCCTCCCTCGAGATGCTTTGCCAGGCCTTTCCTGCAGCTGCCTTCAGCTGCTGCTTGTTTGTGGGTCTTTCTGCCTTCAGTCTTGTCTTCAGTAAGTGAAAAGCATGCTCTATTGGGTTGAGAACAGGTGACTGTCTTGACCATTGAAGAACATCCCACTTTGTTGCCTTGAGAAACTTTTGGGTAGCTTTTGCTGTATGTTTTGGGTCATTATCAATCTGCAATATGAAGCGGCGTCCTATCAGTTTGGCAGCATTCGGCTGAATCTGAGCAGAAAGTATAGCCCTCTACACTTCAGAATTCATCCTGCTGCTTTTATCAGCAGTCACGTCATTAATAAACACCAGTGACCCGGTTCCATTGGCAGCCATACATGCCCATGCCATCACACTGCCTCCACCATGTTTGACAGATGATGTGGTATGCTTTGGATCATGAGCTGTTCCTTTCCTTCTCCATACTTTTCTCTTCCCATCATTCTGGTACAAGTTCATCTTGGTTTCATCAGTCCAAAGAATCTTATTCCAGAACTGGGCAGGCTTTTTTAGGTGTTTGCTGGCAAAGGCTAATCTGGCCTTTCGGTTCTTGAGCATTACCAGTGATTTGCACCTTGTTGTGAAGCTTCTGTATTTACATTCATAAAGCCGTCTCTTGACTGTACATGTTGACAATGACATGCCTACCTCTGCAAGAGCGTTCTTGACCTGGATAGGTGTTGTGAAAGGGTTCCTCTTCACCATGAGCAGCATTCTGCGGTCATCCACTTTAGTTGTCTTCCGTGGTCTTCCAGGCCTTTTGCTGTTGCTGAACTTGCCAGTTAATTCCTTCTTTTTCAGGATGTTCCAAACTGTTATATAGGCCACTCCCACTGTTTTGCTATCTCTCTGATGGGTTTATTTTGTTTCCACAGCCTAATGATGGCATCCTTCACTTGCATGGACACCTCTTTGGACCTCATGTTGGGAGTTCCAGTGAACAGCTACCAAATGCAAATGTAACACTCAGAACCACCTCCAGGCCTTTTATCTGCTTGATTGGTCATGGGGTACCCAGGAAACAGGCCACACCTGGCCATGCAGCTGCTTGTCAGCCATTGTTCCATTAGTTATGAGCCACCAACAATGGGTGTGTTTGTATGCCACTGGTTGTACTTCCTGAGTGGTGAGTGCCCCACTTTTGTCAAACCCCTTGAATTACAGCTGAAAGTCCTGACTTTGCTCCCATCTGCGTGTGTTTCCTTTCAACTACATTGTGGTGGTGTACAGAGGCCAACTGCCAAAACAGTTATCGTTGTTCCAATATTTCTGGCCCTGACTGTATATACCGCTAAATATAATACAGTCCCTAAGTGGTTTACATATAAATATTAAAATCACATTTAAAATACAATATTAAAAACAATTCCAATAACAATAAGGAAAAATAAGATGGAGCAATTTTGATGAATTTAATTACAAGCTGGGAGAAGCTTGGATGAACAAGTGCTTTTGCAGGAGGCACTTGGAAGATGCCACATTTTCTGCCTCCTGAACTGCATGGGTGAGGGATTCTGAAGGGTGAGTGCCTCTACTGAGAAGGCCTGCCCTCGAGGTATTGCATGGCGACATTCTGTTAATTTTGAATGACCAGCAAGGAATGACCAGCGCCTCTGACGATCTTAAAAGTTGGATGGGCATATGCAAGGGAAGGCAGTGTGCTAGACGTCCTAGTCCCATGATGTTTAGGGCTTTGTATGACAATAACATAACCTTGGACATGGCTCGGTAGCTAACAGGCAGCTAGTGCAGTTCTTTTAACACAGATCTTATGTGAACATAGCTGGTTATCTCAGTGACCACTCTAGCCGCTGCATTCTGCGCTATCTGCAGCTTCTGAACCAGGCACAGGGGCAGCCCCACATAGAGCACTTTACAGTAGTCTAATTGTGAGGTTACCACTTCCTGGATCACTGTGGCTAGGCTATCCATATCCAGGAACGGGCATAGTTGGTGTACCAACCAAAGTGGATAATGGGGCTTCAGGCCACTGAGGTCACCTGGGCCTCCAGTGACAAAGATGGACCCAGGAGCACCCCCAAACTATGTACTTGCTCCTTCAGAGGGAGTGCAACCCCATCCAGAACAGGCAAATAGCCCAATACCCAGAACTGGGAACTGCCAACCCATAGGGTCTCTGTTTTACCAGAATTCAGCTTCAGTTTATTACCCTTATTCAAGCTGTGTCTGGATCCAGGCACTAGTTCAGAATGTGCATGGCCTCCTGATTCAAATTTCACAGAATAACAGAGCTGGCTATTATCAGCATACTGGTGATATCCTGCCCCAAATCTCCTGACGACCACTCCCAACGACTTCATATAGACATTAAATAATACACTGGGGACAAGATGGTGCCCTGTAGCACTCCACAGTTCTGCTGCCATGGGGCGGAGGCACAGTCACCCAGTGCTGTTCTCTGGAAGCGAGCAGTGTATAGGCTGATATTATGTATTGCCTTTAGAATCATCTGTGGTCCTGATTATCTCAGGGAATACCCCCTCCCAAATTTAGGTCCTGATTATCTCAGGGAATACCCCCTCCCATATGAGCTGTGCCCCAGCATTTGAAATGTTCTGATGAGGCCCTGTTCCATATCCCATCTCAGATTAGTGTCCACCAGGAACAGGGTCTTTTAGGTAGCAGCCTGGAAGCTCTGTAAATCTCTTCTTTAAGAGGTTCATTCAGTTTTCTCCCTACTGTCTTTCTGATGATCTATAAAACCTTTGGTTTTACCTTCTGAAACTCTTTTTGTGTTTTGTTGTAGTGTATTTATAGTTTCTGTTATTGGGCTTTTTAAAATGTTTGTAAACTTCTATGAAGTATTTTAAAATAAATCAAGAAATAATGGGTAATAATGAATAATAATAAAGAATTGTTCTAGATCCTAGAAGAATACTCTTATAGAGCAAAAGACGAAATAGTCCATAATACAATGTGTTGTTTTTGACACATGGTCTTTGTGCCCTGCAATCCTTGGCAATGTTTTGTTCGAGAAAATAGTTAGCATGATGCTGTCTGGTTTGCTTTTGTAAGGTTGTCAGAATCACTGAGTCAGTCTTCTCTCTTTAACAGGACCAGAGGTGTACAGACAGGGCTTCATGTCATATTCCATCTAAGATTTGAGTTTTTTTATTACTCAAATATTAGTTTCTCCTGAACAGGAGCACTATAACCTTGAAGCTAGCTTGTGAGTTTAAAGGCTGTTGCATTAGAATCTCTAATAATAGAATTGAATATAGATTCTTAATCTAATAATTTACTTGAGTCAATTGAAGATTATTATTTTGCTCTGAGAAGACCTTCCTGTGATATTTTAAAATTGATTGTCCTATAGATGTTCAGGTGGGTAAAAAGAGAGGTTGTTTTGATCCTCCTTTAAAAGCCTATTATATGTAAATGAATTTTATTTTGAAGAATATACAGAGAAATATAGTATAACATTTTAAAGTGTACCAGTCCAGACATTTTGTATAGAATTTCTGAAGACAGAAGATAGAATTTCTGTATTACAATGTGAGACTGAATTCATACTAATGTAGTTGTTGGACACAGGCCACCCAAATGGGATAATCTTATGCATGTTTATTGGAAGTACTGTGTTCAGTTGGGTTTACTTCCAGTTAAGCGTGCATAGGATTATGTTGAAAATTAAGTCTCATTGATATAGAAGTGATTTTAAGAATGTACTAAACTTTTCCATTGAAATCAACAGGTCTGGCTTGGATTGGGCCTTTTTTTGTAGCATTAATAAACAATATATTAACTGGAGCTGGTCAGAACTTAAGATCTAGTAGAAATACTACTGAATACAGTTCTCATCTGTGCTTTATTCTAATATGACTGGGATTATTGAATACTAGGCTATTATTACCAGACTGATTCTTTTTCTATAATAGGGAAGTAGTTACTAATAACATCTCCTACTGTCATGTTTAAAATATCTCAGAGTGGTTAGGGAACTAATAGGTGTGGTAATGGGAGATGTAACACTATTTTTAATCAAACCCCTTTCATCCAGTTAAATCTAATGTGAGCCGCTGAAGTCATAGGAATTGATAATCTCTTACTATTAAGAGCTGAAAACAAGATTGTTTGAGATGTGGGCTTGACCTGAATGAAATGCAGGCAATCATCCTACCAGCATTACAGTCATATGTAGCATTATAAATATCACTTTAATACTAGGTTATTCACAAGTAATGTTAAAGCGTTGAGATAACTAGTAAATCTGAATATGTAGTTTTATTTTTAAAGGTGGTAACTTTGAATTTAGAATCCAAAGTAACTCAGTATTGGAAGCTAACAATGCTGAACTGAATTGTACATGTTGAAAACTGCTATTCCAAGATGCCTAGGCTGTCTAGTTTGTCAGCACTGGCGGTACCATAAAATCTAACTACTTCAAATTCCTTCATTTGGTAGATACTTTAGATATTTTGGTGAAATAAGAGAGAGAAAGCACTTGCAATGGACATGAACTGATTCATTTTATATATACACACACGTGTGTGTGCGCACACACACACACAGATACACCCCCCTACCGCCCCCCCCCCCACCCCATGGCTTCTTATTCTTCTTGAAACTGCTAGGTATTTGGCCCTTTAAAAAAACCAATAGAGCTTATATTTATGGCTTATCTATAGAACAGCTCAAAAAATAGTCAGATGTGAATCTAGTGCATGTCTGACCCATTACCTGCTTTGTTGAGACTTTATGCTGATTTTCTGGTTTGCTTGTATAGAAAGTAAAGGCCATTGTGATCCCTGCTGTCCCAGTCTACATGGTGGCTTGATAAGGGGTGGGGGGTGCTAGTAAAAAATACACCTAGCTTTTCCGAAGACAAAAGTTTCTAGTTTAGCCATAAACTGGAAGCTTATGGTGCTTCCAGTTTATTGCTGTGGAGTTGAACCAAGAGCATCAGCAAATTATATTGGGGACATTTCAGTTTATATTTTAAAGAGTATCTGTTGAAAAACAAATACTGCAATTTTTAATTCAGTAAAATAGTGTACGTAATGTACAGTATATGCATGTGTATGCACAGAGAGAGATACTTTAGCTTGAAACCATTTTTTTGCTTTCACATAATTTGAAAACAAGTTTAGTTAATGGCATGAAATTATGAAGGCCGTTAGTGTCTTTGCGTAGTTCAAAAATTAAAACAGCTGAGATATAGAGGTTTAAAATGTAGCTACTCTGCATGCACATTAACAACTTTTCTTTGAGGATTTATATCACCATTGCTTCCTTTTCATACATAGTGTAATACATAGATTTTACAGCATGTTCATTTTTAAATATGTAAAGCTCCAATAGGAGCCATTATGGCTTGTGCTGTAAACTGTCTGTGGATTAATGGTCACTGGACATTTCTATATCATAACTTTCAACTTCCTGTTGCAGTTCAAATATGGAATTTATTTATTTATTTATTTAAAGGAGTGCAATGGTTCCTTTATACAGTGCCATTTCCCATTGGCTTCATGATGTGCTGTCCTTAGTATTGGGTTTACCTTATGAAACTCAACAACACTTCCACAGTAATTTATTATTTTTCCAAAAAAATGCAAATTCTGATCTGAGGATTCCTGGGATGTCCTAGGAATTAGTTACTAGTGGCTATGATGTTGCTTGTGAATAACTGCTGAGCCCTTTTTAGTTGCTTCAAGCACTAACCCTGCACAGTCCTCTATTCTAATTTGGATAGGACACTTTCTGTTCCTTTCTCTCCTAATCCTCACCTCCTGCCTCTGAGATCTTGCTTCTTTTAAAGTGGCACAGATAGTTTTGAGAACGTGTCTGTATAGGACACTGGGAGTGTTATATCCAATATCACGCTAGTGGAAAAATTACAAGAGTTGGTGTTATTCCACTAGCAATTATGCAACTACTAGCAGAAGAACTAGCACAAACAAGTTGTAATCAGTTGTGAAACAACTTGTGGAATGCCTTGAAGAATGCCTTACACAAGCAGAATAAAAAACAAATCCAGGAGGGATCCAGAAAATAACAGGCTGGTTAGCTTAATGTCTGTTCTGGGTAAATTGGTAGAAAGCATTATTAAAGATAATTTTATGACACATATAGAAGTAAAAGTCCTGCCAAAAAGGAGCATCAGCAAGAATAGTTATAGCATGATACTGGAAAATGAAAATAGGATACTTTGTGAATGGATGGTTTCTGAAAATCTGGGAGGTGGCTCTTGCTGAAAAACTAACACAACATAACCGTTTGATCAGAGGAATAATCATGCAGGACTCGTTCTCTGAAATGCGGTTCCCCTTCATTACATACATTAATTCAGGGCCTGCAGACCAGCAGCCACTAAACGTGCAGTCCTATTTTTGGAAGGGTGTAATAACTAGCAAGGCTAATAATTGAAAAGTGATTATTTTGTAGCTGGAATAGAGCTTAAAATGTATACAATACATGTATGTTCAGGGACAATGATCTTAAAATAAGTATAGAATCTGTGATGAAAAATGTAAAACAGCTTTTGTTTGATGATATTTTTGTAATATAATTGTTACCTTGTATTTCTTAAATAAAATACTTTAAAATGAAACACACACACACACTGTGACCAATGCAAATGCAAGTTCTGCCTCACTAACCTTTTAGAGTTATGTGAGACTGTCAACAATCATGTGTAAAGGGGTGATCCAGTAGACATGGTTTATTTGGACTTCCAAAAGGATTTTGACAAAGGCTGTCTTCACACCTGAGGTTTTTTTTAGCAGAATCGTTCTTCTTTAATCACTGGTTTTCGCCAGAGCTTCAGATGACACCACTGCTCTTCTGCTACTATCTCACAACTTTCCTCCCCTCTTCCTGTGTTATCTGAGAATGGGGAAAATCCAGCTTGCAATTTTCTTTGCTTGCAATCCCCCCCGCCGTGTATTTCCCCTTTAGTGCTTTGTCCCGCTTTGTATGGGTGTGTGCTAGGGGGTATTGCTGGGCGATGTTGAATAACATTGTCATGACAACAAATTGGTGGGAAGGGGAGGCAGGTCACTGCCCGGGCTTCCAGTGACCATTTCTTCCTCTTTCCCATTCCACTACAGGCTCCGAGATCCCCTTGAACACAGCAATGCTTACTTCTGAGTAAACACGTTGGCTGTAAGGCTTTCCTTTTGTGAGAATAAGTGCCATTGAAATTTGTGTGGCTTGCTTCTGAGTAGGCATGCATAGGAGTGCACTGTAAGTCTACTTAGAGTAGCAGTAACTTCAGTGCATTTACTTTGAACCTCCCCCTCCCATTGACTCCACTGACTGCTTCTTCTCCCTTTTGCTCACCAGATTGATGGGCTTTTTTCCTGCCAGGGTGGATGGGGGAGTCTCCCTCCTCAGCCACGCAGGAGAAAGGCTTGACAGTTAGGACGTCAATGGGTATTAAAAGTGCCTTTTCTCCTCCCCTGAATAAATTCATCATGTAGAGCTTGGAACTGTCATTTTTAATAGTTTCCTTTTTGGTTGTGGAGTTGTTTTAGATACGGCAGTAATGCTGAGGTGGTTTTCCATAGTACTCCCTCCCACCTAGCCAGCCACTCTCTCTTCTCCTAGCCCACCTTGCAGGGTAGTTGGGAGGCAAGAATAAGGGGAAAGAGCAACAACAGTGTGGGGGCGGGGGAGGCAAGCTGGGTCTAATGAAGAAGGATTCCCCTGTGATGTGGTCGCCGGGGAGGGGGGGTTGCTAGGGATGGCTTGGTGCACTGACTATATACAAGTCAGTTTGTGGATTTCTTACTTTTGTAGTTGGGAACCTGGAAATCGGTATACCCTTCAAACTCAGTAGTGCAAACAATATACTGCATTTAATTCCACACCACACTGACATATTTAGCAGAGAAGGACTAGCAGTGCCAGCAACCTCGGGATAAGACACTGAGAAGACTCTCTCTCCCTCGGAGGAAGGAAGGGATCAGCTCCCATAGCCTGCTATCCAGATCACTAGAACTGCTTCCGACTTCCCTCTTGCTGTAGAGGAGTGGAGGGACGGGGCGGAGCCATCAGTCATGTTACAGGAACCAGTGATCAGGGGAGGGGAGGGAGTATGGAGCCAGCAGCCCCCTTCTGTCCTGATTGTTCCTTGCAGTTTGGCCCAGCCATGAAAAGATATAATGCAGAGGGACGCGCTATGAGAGATGCCTGTATACAGGGCCAGTCTACATCCCAGAACGGATCAGGAATCAAAAGGAATGGAGTAGAATAAAATGCCAGGTGTGAAGATAGCCAAAGTCCCTCATCAAAGACTCCTGAGCAAACGTAGCAGTCATGGCATAAGAAGAGGGGTCCACTTATGGATCAGTAATTGGTTAAAGAACAAAAAGCAGAGAGTAGGAACAAATAGTCTGTTCTCACAGTAGTGGGATGTAAACAGTGGGGCCTGTTTTGGAACAGTACTTTTTAGCTTTTAAAAAAAATGATCTGGAGTTAGGAGTGAGCAGTGAGGGAGCGAAGTTTACTGATGGCACCAAATTATTTAGAGTGGTTAAAACAAAAAGGGATTCTGAAGAACTCCAAAAGGGTATCTCCAAACTGAGTAACAGACATTCCTTGAATTTCGCAGTCCTTCCAAAGTTTATCTCACTTGGGAATTCTGCAATGACATGTGCACAGATAAGAGTTCTTTGAACCAAGGTTCATTTCTACTCTGTTGTTGTTCAGTCGTGTCCACTCCTCGTGACCCCATGGACCATAGCACACCAGGCCTTCCTGTCCTCCGCTGTCTCCCGGAGCATGCTCAAGTTCATATTCATTGCATCAGTGAATCTCTAGCCATCTCATCCTCTGTCGTCCCCTTCTCCTTTTGCCTTCAGTCCTTCCCAGCATCAGGGTCTTTTCCAGGAAGTTCTCTCTTCGCATTAGGTGGCCAAAATATTTGAGCTTCAGCTTCAGTATCTGTCCTTCCATTGAGGAGTCATGGTTGATTTCCTTTAGGATTGACTGATTTGACCTCCTTGCAGTCCAGGGGACTCGTAAGGGTCTTCTCCAGCACCACAGTTTGAAAGCATCAATTCTTCGACGCTCAGTCTTCCTTATAGTCCAGCTCTCACAGCCATATGTTACTACTGGGAAAACCATAGCTTTGATTATACGAAACTTTGTTGGCAAGGTGATATCTCTGCTTCTTACTATGCTGTCTAGGTTTGCCATAGCTTTCCTCCCAAGGAGGAAGCGTCTTTTAATTTCATGGCTACAGTCACCGTCTGTGGTGATCTTGGAGCCCAAGAAAGTAAAATCTGTCACTTCTTCCATTTCTTCCCCTTCTATATGCCAGGAAGTGATGGGGCCAGATGCCATGATTTTAGTTTTTTTAATGTTGAGTTTCAAACCAGCTTTTGCACTCTCCGCTTTCACCCTCAACAAGAGGCTCTTTAGATCCTCTTTGCTTTCTGCCATTAGGGTGGTATCGTCTGCGTATCTGAGGTTGTTGATAATTCTCCTGGCAATCTTAATTCCGATCTGTGATTCATCCAACCCGGTGTTTCTCAGGATGTACTCTGCATATAAGATTGTGCTAAAAAGGTAGAGTGAAGAAGGATGAATTTGCTACCATCATCCTGGCCTTTTATTTATTTAAAGGATAAGTATAGTGCAGTGGCATAGTGGCCAGCGGTTGACTATGCGAATGAGTTATAACTAATCCCCTCTACTAGCCTCCTAGGGTGGTCTTTATCTGCAGGACAGCTGGAGGATCAGACATAGTGAACAAAGAAGCTGCCATATACTGAGTCCAACCATTGGTCATTCTAGTTTAGTATTATCTACAACAGCAGCCTTCAGCCTTTACAGATGTGCAAGCCACTCCAAAAATGCTTTTGGGGACTCTTTTTTTTTTACTAAATATTTGTATGGTCTAGTGCTGCTGTTGCAGTCCACCTTAGGTCAGCCTGTGACCCACTATTTGAAGTGACTGTCATTCTTTTCTAGTATGGAAGGGTTTCAGGCAGTGGTTTTTCCTAGCCTGACCTAGAGATGCCAGGGATTGAACCTGGGACCTTTTGCCTGAAAAGTATGTGAGCTAGGACCCTTGCCCAGTACTTCCTTCATCCCCTACAAAGGAACCTGTTTTTCCATTCTAGATGTAATATATAAGATCATTAAACAACTGAACTGGAGTTTGAGCAATTACTTACATGATCTTTTGTGAGTTTTTCATACATTTACATAGTATGTCATGATCACTGGGAATTGTTTAGAAAGACTGATGATGGTTAGCTGTTGCTTGCGCTTTGTATGTTACTTGACCAAAAAGAGAGTTTTATCAGTTCTTCAAAACAGTGGAGTTCCCTTCCGCCTTGGAATCTGTAGCTTCTCAAAGGGTCTGGTATGTTCGGTCTAGAACATATATATAGCTGTGCACAGTGTATACTCATGCATTTTATCAATCATATTTTACTGCATTTGTTAAAATGCAGTTGTGGCATTTATATTTTATTAGCTGGAGTTTCCAGGAGAAATAATGAGCATGATTTGTAACTGAAATTACTTTAGTAAGTATTTTGTTGGGGTTGTCCTCCCCTCGCCTATTTTGTTTTTAATTCACAGTAATGCCACTTTGTTTAGAATATGAAGGATAAAGAGAGGACCAGAGGCATAAATGCAGACAAGTATCATGGTAATACCTCTGTAATAACTCTGGGAAATACCATACTGATCTGATTGTATATACCAAAACATTGGTTCCCACTCCCTCTAAGTAGTGCAGTGTGTATGCCAGATCAACAAAGGTTTGCAATTTGGCACAAATGTGATGTAGTTAAATCTTTTGTGGTCAGTGACTTAAGGTGTTGAGCTGGGCATGTTGTAGGTGTCGTGGTAAAATAAATATCTCACCTGTGAGCTTTTAACCATAACAAGAACTATTCCAGAAACTATACACTTCCTTTCCTACTAAAAGAACTCTTTATGAAATATATTAATAGTACACCCTGTGTTTTGGGTGATTGCTAAAATATTTTGTTAGAAGGCGCTTTAAATATAATGTGTAACTTACATTGCCCACTATGTCACCATAGCTTTTTGATTTGAGCTAGGTTGACATCTGTGAAACCACATTTATTAATGTACATATGAAAGAGCAAGTGCATCTTCTTTAATAACCCCCTAACAAATTGAATGAGGGTGGGTTTTTTTTGGTTTTATTCCTAGGCTATTTTTTAAAAACCTTGCAATTTCTCCCTAGCTTATTGCTTTTGTAGCTCTTGCAATTTGTGGAAGATGAAACCTCTTGCTGTTTAATATTAGTTGCCCTTTGTAGGTTTTAGTGAAAGATAGAAATGTATGTATTTTGAATGTAACCTTTCATAAAACTTCAGGTCTTTTTTTATTAAATGGTCAAATTTGCTCTGGAAGATTTAAATATGAAATTATGGATACTATGAAAGACAAGTTTATAATTTGTACAATTACCCCAAAGTTCTGCAACTATGATTGATGGTTGGTTGGCTGAGTTTTTTGGGGCTGTTCCCCCCTGCATTTGGGAGCTCATTACATCAGGTTTATTTCAGTAGAGAAGCAATAGTATGTAGAAGAGCAAATACTGAGGACCATAATAGGATGTGGATAAGGAAAAATTAACTAGGGCTGTGCTGAACATCTCACTGCCCCTCCCATGACTGCATGAATGACTTAGCCTCAATCTATTTTTTTATTACTTTCTGTCCACACTGTAACCCAGTGAATGGCCTAGGCGCATGTGACATTGCAGCATTGCTGAAGTTAAGTAGGCATGAGACTTGATCAGAGCTAAATTGGAGATACCTGGGAGACCCATAAATAAATACTCCCCACCCCACCCCCCACAACCACCCTGAAGTACTCTGTTACCACTTATTCATAAAATCTCTAACCATGAGGGCTAGAACTGCAACCTCTTTACAAACTGAATGTGAGAGTCTTGAAGTTTGTAGTAGGCTTTCATCTGCAGCAGGCCATATCAGCTCAAAAGCAGCAATACCTATTGGGGTCATTTCTCCCTCAGTGACCCTTGAATCAGTCTCCCCCCACACACACACTCCAGAGACCGTATGTATATATATGAGTGTGTGCTTGAGTGTGTACTCATGCATGTGTATGTGCGGCCGCCAGGCCCACTGCTGAAGACTAATGCAGCCTTTGAGGCCAAAATGGTAATTCACCCTTGATAGAAACTAACTAGAGGTCCCCAGGTTCAGATATCATGGGGAATTCTGGTTATTTTAAATGTGGAAACAAGTGCTTCTCATCTCTTCCTCTGGTAGGTGAAGGCTGTGGGGATGGACATGTAAGCTTGAAGCTCATGCAGGCTGGTGCATGTAATAAATAAAACATGCATAGTTCATTGTTACATCTGAACCAGTCTGTTGTGATGAATGTGTTACTGGGACATTGTGATGATTGTGTTTCTGCGACAACACATTTAACAGAGCCATAATGTTTACAGATCACAATTTGTTTTTGACTGTAGACAAAAAAGCCTTGTGAAACTCCAGTTTTGTCCAGTTTGAAAATATTTGGGCTCTTGCTTCTAGCTTTACTGCCCTTTTACTATGGCAGTATATTCACTCTACTTAAAACTATTCCTGGTGGTAGACAGCAGTTTAAGGGCTGTGCTTAACAGGTTATCATCCCCAGAGGGCTGTGCATTCGTTGCCCTGTGGGGGTGATGACCTGTGCCAGGAAAAAGACAGTGACCCTATTAATTCTCCTGGACTTTTGATATTTTCCAGTGGGTTTTGATATCTTCAGTCATGGTATCCTTCTGAAGAGGTTATCAGAATAGGGAGCGGGTGGGATGGAATTACAGTGATTATTTGAACAAAAACTTCCAGAATGTGATGCTAGGGGATTTCTGCACAAAACACTTTGCATTTATGCTTTGGGAGTCCCACAGTGTTCCATCTTGTCACCCGTGCTGCTTAATATCTACATGAAACTACTACTGAGATCATTCAGAAGTTTGCAGTGTAGTGTCATCAGTAGTACCATCAGTATGCTGATGAAACATAACTCTGTTCCTCTTTTTTTATCAGACCCAGGTAAGCTGGTGGAAGTGCTTGATCAGTGCTTGGCCACAGTAGTATACTGGATGAGGGCAATAAACTGAGACGCCATCCAAATAAGGCATAAGTACTGTTGGTGGGCGGTTCATCTATCCAGGGTAGTGGTTTCAACCACTTCTGGATGGTGTTACACTCCCCCTAAAGTAGCAGGTTCATAGTGTGGGGGTGATTGTAGATCGATCTTTGTCACTTGAAGTACAAGCGTGCTTGGTGGCACAGAGCTCTTTTTACCAGCTTAGGCTGGTATACCAACTACGTTCATACCTGAATGATACTACCTGGTATCATTTATCTATGCTGAAGTAACCTCCTGTCTAGATTACTGTAATACGTTATACATGGGACTGCCTTTGAGGACAGCCTGGAAACTCCAGTTAGTACAGAATGTGGTAGCAAGAGTACTAACTGGAACTAGCTGTTATGATCCTATTATGCCAGTGTTGTGTCATTTCCACTGGCTTCCAGTTCATTTTTGGGCTCAATTCAAAGTGCTGGTGTTACCGTTGGGGCCACAGTATCTGAAAGTCTGAGCCTTCACCTATGTTCTTGCCCATGCTCTGAAATCATTATCTGAGGCCCTGCTCCTAGTGGCCCCTCATATTGAGATACACTGGGTAGCTACCCTCGGCTTTTTCTGTGGTGGCCCCCAAGTTGTGGAAAGCCCTCCCTAGAGAGGTTCACCTGGCACCAACTTGGCTGATTCTTCGACACCAGGCAGATATATTTTTTTATTTTTCCAGGCATTAAAAACAACATGAATGTATTTTTAAGCTTCCTTCTTGTTTTACTCTTCAGTATAACCTGTGTTTTAAAATTGCCCTTCCACATGCTGGTATTTATGTATCTTCTACTTTTAAAATGTTGTTGTTACTGGCACTGCTGCTTTTAATTTTTTTATTTTAAACTTTTGTTGTTGGTTTTATTGGGTCAGTTTTTGTTATGTATATTGCCCTGAGAGCTTTGGCTATAGGGCGACCCATAAATGAAGTAAATAAATAAAATGTTCCTTGCTGCCTTATTTATATTTTACATATGTGTGATAGAAATTTGAGAAACACATCCATTCTAGGCCACCCTCTAAAGGAAGATCTTGCACAACTATCATTGGAAAATTGCAGAAATTATCTGTTTCAGATGTCACATTTAACATTCATGCCTTAGAACTTAAGCTTATTCTCATGCACATTTGCTTAAAATACCCTGAAAAATGATAATAATAATATAGCTGTCATTTTATGCTGTCGACATAGTCTCTAATAATACTGATGATACTGAAAGAACACTTTGAAGGTATATTAGAAAAGGGAAATTTTACCTAAATGCCTTGGGACCGGGATACCTGAAAGACTGCCTCCTCCCGTATGAACTTGCCCATAATTTATTATCATGTTCTGAGGCTCTGCTTTTTATCTTGCCACCAAAAGAGGCATGGCTGGTAGGAACATGAAGCAGGGCCTTTCCTGTGCAACACCCCAGTTGTGGAATTCCTTCCTGAAATAATTTAGACTAAACCCCATCATGGATGGTTTTTAGGCAGGCAGTGAAACAGTTTTATTTGATCTGGTTTTCAGTGTTTATTAATTGTGGTATTTAATCTTCAACTTCTTTAACTTGCCTTTAAATCTGTTTTAATGTTTTAATTTGTTTTGGTTGTTTCTGAATGTTACTGTCAACTGCTTTGGGGTTGCTTGTTAGAAGTGTAAGGCAGGCTAGAAATGTTTTTATACATAAAATTGCTTTTTTACAGATTTATCATAGACTAAAATTAGTGTTATGTGTATACTGTACACCTATGGGTTTGCTAAATGTATTTGGCTTTTGAAAATATGAATATCAGCTATCTTTTTAAAGGGAAAAAGTTATACCGTTATAGAGAAAGGCTTAGAAAATCTCAGAAGCAGAGAGAAATCAATCAAGTACATCTAGTGGTTCAGAAAATGAGGTGTCAGTGGCTGGCAGCTAGTTAAGTGTCCCTTGTCTACTCTTCCCTGGTCCTTCCATTCATAAATCTCACATATACCTAATCTTTATATTTTGCTCATTTTCCATTTCCACTCCCACCCCAGCTCTTGCAAAAATATTTTCAGGCTTTCTCCAAATCTGCATGTTTGAAGCAGAATAAACTAGGCAAAGTACATTGGTTTCATTTGCATAATTTCTTGTGCAAGATTTCATTTATTATTTGTTTTTATTTATTCAATTTCTGAGTTGCATTTTCCACTTACTGGGAGTGCCCAAAGCAGGGGCGTTGCTAGGTTCTTAAAAGATCCAGGGCACAGGCCCATAACACACATTTTTACACACACACACACACACACACACACACACAATATATCCAAGTCTAAGCACACATCTAATATATATATATGTGTGTGTGTGTGTGTGTGTGTATGTGTGTGTATCGTGTGCATGCAGTGTGCTTGTGTGTGCATATAGATTACATTCATACGGAAGTGTGCACTGACCCCCCCACACCACTTCAACTTAGACCCCAATTCAGCATTTTGGAAAATTTCCTGTGTCTGCTCTGGCCAATTTGTAGTTGGACCACTTCAGCTCAGCACCAAACCTGAGTCAATGTTTAGAAAAATGAGTCTTCATGCTTCCTGTTGATTACCATGGGGAATTAGAAAAAAAACCTGTAACTTTTTTCTCTTGGTCAGAACTGGATGATAATTTCAGGCGTAGTAGGCTCCTAGAAGGGGATTACACCTGCCCAATGTCAGAAAAATAGGTGCAGGGTTTATATTTTGATTTTCTTTTAAAGGGAACTGCCAAAAACATTTTAATTCCTTGGAAGAATTGGATAAAAATTTCAGGATTCATCACCCCATCAGAGGAGATCATATCTGCCAAATTTCAGAATGATAGCCACAAGGGTTTTTGTGCAAGGGTGGCCTTGACATTTTGAGGTCTCCAAAATAGGACATACTTATCTCCCTATTTTCCTTGTGGACCATTGTTCTGAAAATTACAGACAGCCTAGAGTTGTCCCTAATTAAGAAACCAGCAAAGCTTCAGAAAGATGGGTGCAGCAGTTCATGTGGAAGGGGAGTTCTCCAATCTGGGGGAGGGAGTGATTTGCTTTCCCTTCCATTCAACCCTTCCTCAATAGTTTTTGGGTAAATTTGTATGAAAATGCTCAGATCATTAGAGGTGTCCTCCAGGCAAGAAATCTGCAAAGTTTCTGAAGGATATACATGCATGCAAATTTAGAATGACTAGAATTTATTTACATTTCACCAATGTTAGCAGCAGTGGAACATGGGTGGGAAGGTGCCATTGCATTCACATCCTGCTTGTGGGTTTCCTGTGGGAATCTGGTTGGCCAATGTGCAAACAGAATGATGAACTAGATGGACCTTGGTCTGATGCAGCACGGCTCTTCTTATGTTCTTAAATATAGAGTGCCTCTGAGTATGTTCAGAATGTTTTTCTTTCACCACTGGGCACTTACATTCTCCCCTTACCAATTCTATTCCCCTCCATGCAACCATCCCTCCTCATCCTACCATCCTCCAGCAACTCTTCATAAAAACAGATGTCTTGTTTTGTGCAGGTCTCCTCTACCTCCTCCTTGTTATGCACACGCTGTCACTGTATCTTCCTCCCTATAACTTCATTTGTGCCAAAACTTCACCAGGATTCAGCCAATGAGTCTGTTTTCAAGACTAGGGCTAAGTTATGGAGAAACTCTGAGAATGCACTAAGTGCTTTTCCCTCACCACTGAAGCTAGAGTTCATGCAAAAAACCAACAAACAAACCCACAAATGACAAAAAATGCATAGGACTGAGCTGAAAGGGTAGTCAGTTCATTAGATGGAATTGGGTAGACACTGTATTAAGCCTGCAGTACCATGTTCACAACTCAGGACTTATTTCTGAGTAAACATGCAGAACATCAAGGTGCGAACCTGCCTGCAAAAGTAACTTGAAATCCTGAAATCCTATACACGCTTTCCTGAGGGTATGCCTCATTAAACATATTGGGGCTTCTGAGTAGGCATACATAGGATTGTATAAATGAGCAGTATTTATCTCCCCTCCACTTAAAAAACAAACCAAAACCTCCTATTTTTATTAAAGCTTTCTGTTCACAGGAACATATGAAGATGTCTTATACTGAGTCAGACCTGTCTAGCACAGAATTGTTGACACTGACTGGCAGCAGCGGCTGTCCAAAGTTTCAGGCAGGATTGTTTCCTAGCCCTACCTGGAGGTGCTGGGGATTGAACCTGGGACCTTTTGCATACCAAGCATGAGGTCTAGCACTGAGCTGCAGCTGAGGGAGAAAGAGGTTTGTGGAGGCTGATTGGATCCCTTGCTGTACTGAAGTTACAGTACAGAACATCTGCAGAAGCTAGAGGTTCCAGTTTGGGGCAGTAAAATCAGATGCTGTGTGAAATACCAGTATTTCACATGGAGCTTTGTCTTCCCTTCCTTTCTCCTCTTCAAAAATTTCATTGCAGGCAAGCTCCCAACAGTGGGCATGTAAGAGCAGAAAAGTAGGGGGAGAGGTTTTTTTGTACCTCAAAAAACCCACACCAGAGATTAGACATAGTGACCTCCTAATGGTTACCATAAACACCTTCTGATTAGGATCCCTAATCCCTTGTGTGGCTTGACAGTTTTTACTTTTTGTTTTAGTCTTTGAGAAAAGGAAATGTTACACATGGCTGGTGCAAAAGCCACTGGACCAAACTGTCTGAATTGGGCACATTCAATCAGCTCCATGGGAGCTACCAAGTCTACAAGTTTCATGTATTTATCATACAAACTAAAAAAGTTAATAGTAGTTTCTGTTTTCCAATGCAGGACACTGGGAAAACGTGTAAAAAAAAAAAAAAGGCAATTAGGACTGCTCAAAAGAGCTGGGGCACAGCCCAAAAGATCCGGGGCCCGTGCCCAGTTGGGCCTGTCTTAACGACAGCCATGGTTCAAAGTGACATACAATATGTAATAGTCATGCTATAGTATTTGTTTTTATTTTGTCTTGTCTCAAGAGTATTTGGCTAAAATATTAGTCTGTAATAAGTCTTCATCAACATTTCTTGTCTTCTGAATACTATTTGAGGTGAGGGTAGTGACGATGTTGAATAGAGAGTTCCTCATCGGAAGTGGGTACTGTTTCAGAGGTGTTGGAACTAAAGGTAGGAATGTTTTCACTGAACAGAATACTGTTGTTTGTCTGATGTTCACTGAGGAGCTGGTCTGTGTTTGGGTATCAAGGTTCTTAGCAACATGCATCCTGCGGAGGAAAACAACTATGATGTAATGTAAAACAGTGAATTTTTCAAGCCACACAGTGATGCACTCCTGAGAATGGAATCAAGCCATTAGTACATCACGGAGAATTACTGGTTCCAAAGAGACACCCTTGAGAGAGGAAGTAGTGTAATGAGAAAGTGGCAATGTTGTTCCAATATTTGCTGTTTCCTTTGAAATGGCTAAAATACCTGAAATGATTTATACCTAATTGAGCTTTGCATTCCATCTGATAGGGTAAATGTTCTCAGGCCATTTATCATCAGTGGCTTTTCAAGATCTCCTAGGAGTACATGGTGTATATTTACCTTAACTTGGCTAGGTCAAGGGAAATTTTTAAAAAAGCAAGAATAATACATGATACTGTGAGACTGTAGCAAAACTAGAAATGAAGTGGCTGACAGGATTTACATATTTTTTTAGCCCACCGCCTTTGCAGTTTATTTTATTTATATATATATATATATCAGTTAGTTAAAATATGTGGTTTTCAAACATCATCATTATAATCATCTTCTTGGAAAAATTCAAGACTAATTAGTGTGGTTAATATTGCTCCTGAGAATTGGTGTAAATTGGGGTTGGGAAGAAGATTTCTATCTACATCAGCCTTGTTTGAGATCCCAAGAACCACGCCTCCAGTCCTAGATGCCCTAGAGGAACTTGCAGTTGTGCTTCTTGAACAACAGCCTTGTACAGCACATAGCAAACTGCTTTTCCAACTGAGGAGATGTTCCAAAGCAGTTTGTGATAAAGTATAGGGCTGGGGTGCAGCCAGTCTGCTGATCTTTCAAGGGGAATTAAGGGAAATGATCCAGTGGGTCTTTGGATGCCTAATGTATGTTTTTGGATCCCAATGCTGCCCCATTGTCAGGTTGCGGTGCATAGTAGTGGTTTTGTGTTCCACTCTCCCAAGAGAGGCTTGCCTGATGAAGGCTCTTTTATTCCCCCATACCTTTTAGTTCTTCAGTTTTAAAAAGTGTTTGCGCTTTTTAGATCTTAGTGCCGCTTGGTTTTATGCAATGTTTTATGTTTTTAGCTATCTTCTGTGAACCTCCCAGAAAGCTTTGTCCATCAGCTGGTATAGAAATGCAGTAAGTAAATACTTTCGCTCATAGACCTTTACATTTGGATTCCTCAGTACCAAGCCCTAAATGTGTTATTTCTTTAAGCTTTCCCACATTGTCATGTATCACTGAAGGTTTATTTATTTGCTACATTTATATCCTGCATTTTCTCCAAGGTCCTCAAGGTGGCACATATTGTTCTTCCCCCTCAACCCCATTTTATCCTCACAACAACCCTGTGAGGAAGGTTAGGCTGGGAGAGACCAACTCACCTTACGTCGCTTAGTGAGCCTTGCCACACAGTGGGTAACTGAACCTGTCTCCCCAGATCTAGTCTGACATATTGGGTGCATTTGCACATAACACTAAGCCATGGTTTATGTTATGTAGGGAAAGTGGGCTTACAGTAAGAAAACAGAAAGGAAGTTAACCTGTAATATATAAAGATAAACCAGATCTTATTTGTGTGGATCTTGTAAACCCTCTTTGCTTCTCTTGAGTTCCATGTCAATGAGATTAAAGTCTGATCTAGTTACCGAAAAGAATCAAGCTGATGCAGCATATTCCGATCATGCACAAGGCAGCGGAGTATGTCCTTTTAGGAAAAGGAAAGGATATGTTTGAATTTTAAAAATGAGGAATAGTATGTAGAGTATTCAAAAAGCCATGTTAAATTGTGGCTAGTGAACGACTGCTTCTTTGCCTCTAATACATACTTTAATGATCCAGAAATAGTCAGGAATCTTGCTTTCTTCTCATCTTAAAGATGCCACCCCAAGCAGCACAGTTCTCCCTAAGCATCAGCTGGGACTTCGATTTAGTGCTGATTGAAGGGCTTCTTCCCAGTTACATCAGACTTGATAATTACATTTGGCAGAAACTTTAATGCTTTTCTATTTTTGTTTTGTTATTTTTCTTATAACTGGAGCAACATTTTTCTTTGCACCTTGTTCTCGGCACACGTTAATGTTTTTCCACCTAGGGGTTTCATGCGGTTCTAGTTGCAAGGTGCACCAGTTCTATATCTTTTCTCTTTCCTTTTCATAGGGGTGATTAAAATAATTCTGGTTATAATTATAAAATGGTGGAAATGATTGCTCAGGAGGAAGATACTTAGTTTTCTATCATAGCAAAGATTGGGAACGGACTTAAGTTCCAATTTTGTACGTACGTTGTTTGTATCTGATTGTATAAACCTATGAGTCCTGTTGATCCTTGAAAATATTATATGAGGTGGCCTTCAGTATCTTTCCTAGTAATATTTCATTGTGTGTGAGCCATGATGAGTGTGTGTATGCAGGCTATATATATGGTCTGCATATTGAGCTGGCCAGTTAACAAATGAAGAAGGACCATCTATGGAGTAGCTTGTATCCATTTTATCCTAGAAACAATGTTGTTTTGCTGCTAAGTGAAAAAAATGGTGAGGAATGTGTATGTGTTTTGATTATGATCCTTATGTAGTCCATACATTAACGAATAGCATAGGGTATGATAGGGTAAAACAGGTACTGTACTCACATATGAACATATGAACCAAAGTCAGCCATGTTCTTTTTTAAAATAAGGAACAAATTGGCAAAATGTCCTTTAAGTATAGATAAACCCATTGTTTATCACCGCAAAACAGCAACTCATTTTGAGCAGTTGTGACAGACTATTCTGCTTTCTCTTGTTTATTTTGGGATATTTTATTTGTTTGTTTGTTTTGTTTTCTACCTTGGTATGGTATGTCAGCTGCCCTGTGGCTGGGAGTGTGAACAGCCTACTTAAAGTGTACAATATTGTTCTGTTCCATCCAGTTTGGTCTAATAATGTATTTTGCATCTCCTCTAGGGGATGATAATGTCACTTAGTGATGCCCTCAGTCTTCTGTAGCTTTAAGTGTAGATGTCCTAGGGGTGGACAGCTCAAACAGGGTTTCCTTAGGCTGCCCCGGTCATGTTTCTTTAAGTCATCTTTCTGTATTGCCTTTAGTATGAAATATTATTTTGGTTAAACTGTGCTTGCAACATCTTTTAGTTTTATGTACTGTCAGTCAGAGGGCAAAGTCTGTTTGAAAGCAAATGAGCTATATTATATACATACAGACCCAACTTAAAAATAAATGTATATTTTTAAAGGCCAGTATGTGCTATTGGGAAACATTTAGGCAACTTTAAAGCCTAAGCATTTTCAAGCACATGCGTGTATGACTGAATTGTTAATTGTACCCTAAATTTTAATAGAATGTGACTTTGATTAATAGATACTCTCCTTTTCCATGCTTGCAATTTTAATTAGTCTTTTTTAAGTTAAACTTATTAATGAAACAAAAAGATTGAATCCCTTTAAAATTGAACTCACTGGCTGAGCTCTTGTAATATGGTTCCGCTTTTATCATGATCCTATATGACACATTTTAAAATGAAATAATTATAAAGTAGGCTTTATTAATAATATGAGTTTTTAATGTTTTTTTTCTCCCCGAGAATCTTGGACAACTTGGAAAATGTATAGGAGAATGAGCACTCTGCTAATTGAAGCTTTTTATGGAGGGTCACACAAGCAGCTTGTAGATCTCCTACGGGAGGAAATAGAAGATTGTGTCCTCTTTACTCTCCCTGCAAGAAAATGGCATTGGAGAGCAAGGACTGCAGCTCTCTACTTCATGGAAAATGTACCAGCCAGTGATGATTATAGGTAAGAAGAGCTATTGATGTTTATGTCTAAAATGTGAGTTTGCAGATTTACACACTTGCAATTGCGTACCTTCATATAGATCTGCAGTCAGCTAGCTCAGAGACAGAACACATGCTTTGCATCTATGTGGGTGTTTCTGGTTTCAGTCCTAAGCATTTCCAATGAAGCAGTATTCCATAGCAAGGTTGGGTAAGGGCCAAAGCTCACACTACTTTAAAGACATAGCTAAAGCTACGTCTTTTTTTTTTTTGGTCTTTTTTACTCTAGAGCAGGGTAGGCAACCTTTTTGAGCCAAGGGCACACTTAGCAATTTGAGAAACTGTCTTCAGCACCACCACGAAATGACTGCCATGGGAGGCTTGGAAAAGACAAGTAATCTACCAAAAAGACTGAATACAAGGCAGAGGTGAGTTCTGAGCCCCAACACACTAAACAGCACCTTTTAACCCACAGTTTTCAGCACCAATAGAAGTCTGTTTCATAGCCAGAAAGAAAATGTTACTTTAAAAAATAAGTGGGAGGGGCAGGGCACCTTGTCTGGCATCAAGAAAAGTGTCTGGGGCACATTGGTACCTGCAGGCACCATGTTGTCTATCCCTCCTCTAGAATAAGCTCAGGGCCTCAGTTTGGATTGGAACCCAAGTGTTGGAATGTAAGGCAGCTTTAACCCTTATCTCCTATTGTTATCCTGATCTGGATTGGGACCCCTGTGCCTGCAATATATATTGCCAAATAGTGATCCATTAAAAGATTGAAACAGCAGCATAAAATTACAGAATGCAGCACTAAAATTATTTTTAAAATAGTTTTTTTGAGCAAGACAGCAATTCACAACCCAAATGCCTTCACAAAAAACAGGGCTTCTACCATCTTGTGGAAGACCATTAGAGAGGAGGTGAGACAGGTTTCCCTCAGAAGGAAGTTCCAGAGCCTAGGTCAGCCTCTGAAAATGCCCTCTTCCTACTCCCAAGGAAGCGTATTTCTGGAGATGTTGGGAGTTGGGACACACAGGATAGGCCTCCAGTAGGCAGGCAGTAGGCAGGCAGTAAGTAGTCAGGCAGCCTCATACAGTCTTTCAGATATCCAGGTCCCAAACCATTCAGGACTTTAAAGGTCATCACTAGCTTTTGAATTGTACTTGGTCACAAATAGGAAACCAGTGCAACTGTTTCAAGAAGGGGGTTACATGCTCCCTGTATGCAGCCCCTGTTAACACCCTGGCTGACACATTCTGGACCAATGACAGTTTCCCAGCACTCTTCAAATGCGGCCCTCTGGAGAGCTCATTGTAGTAATCCAGACATGATGTAACTAAGGTATTTGTCACCATGGCCAGATCTGCCTTCTCCAAGAATGGGCATAATTGATGCACCAGTTTCAACTGGGCAAATATACTTTTAGTCGCAGCCAAGACCTGGACATCGAGGGTCAAGGTCGGGTCCAAAAGAACCCAGACATGACAAACTTGAGTTTCCAAGGGGAGTGCTACCCCATCCAGCACTGGTTAACCCTGATTCCTGAGTGAGCTCTACTGATCATGAGCACTTCTGTCTTGTCTGATCAAGCTTCAGTTTGTTAGACTGCATCCAGTCAATTGATGCCTCCAGGCTACAGTTTAGGACCTTCACAGCTTCCTTGAAATGAACTGGAAGGAAGAGAGAGAGAGAGAGACAGAGAGAGAGAGAGAGTTGGGTGTCCTGCATATAATGATGAAACCAAACCCAGAAACCTTGGGTGACCTTCTCCACTGGTTTCATTTAGATGTTAAATAGTAGAGGACAAGAGGGACACCATAGGCCAATGGCCAAAGCTTCAAACAGGAGTCCAGCAGCACCACCTTCTGAAACTGGCCCTTCAGAGAGGACTAGAGCCACTGTAACACTGTGCCCCCGAGTCCCATCCCAATGAGCCAGCTTAGAAGGATACCATGGTTGACAGTATAGAATGCCACTGAGAGATCCAGCAGAACCAACAGGGATGAATTCTCGCTGTTCAGTTCCCAGCATAGGTCATGAACCAAGGCTATCTCAGTCCGAAAACTAGAGCTAAAGCCAGATTAAAATGGATCTAGAGAAGCTAGGGAAATCTGGAGCTGAGAGACCACCACATGCTCAAATACCTTGCCCCCAAATTCAGTATTAGAGACTGGCTGGAAATCTCCAGAACGGTGGGGTTAAGGGAGGGTCCCCCCTCCCCCCTGGAAATGGCATCTTTTAAACATGCTGGTACCACACCTTCGCATGACAAGGCATTTACCACTCCCATTATCCATTTGGCCAGCCAATCTCTCGCTGTTATTAGCCAGGATGCTCAAGTAGACATTTGGTTAGTCTTGTTGCTACAAGAATCATGTCCACCAGGCTGCACAATCCGAAATTGCTCTGCTGGCCAGTTTGGGGGATGGCGTGGTGGTGGAAAAGTAAGATTTCTTTACTGTTATTATTGCCACAGAATAAGCTCTAATATGAGCTCTAGCCTAAACTACTCTAGAGAGTTAGTTTGAGACTAGTTGCAAGCTCAGAATCACAATTCTGGCCTACATGTGAATTCAGGAGAAATAGCATGAGTGTACTTTGCATCACAAACTCACACTGACTTAAAAAACACAAAAGCAACAATTTGGGGTGGGGGATGGATTTGTGGGGGGAAATAGTAGAAAGTGAGCCTCATAAACAGAATGATTTTCTTCTTTTTCATGCCTGTCTCAAGTCCTATCCATTGCTTATATTCTTCTGTGAACTGAACAGTGTGCAAATGGGCATTTCCTTTTGCATCTGCTTCCTTTTTCATATAATAAGATGGAGAAATCTTTGCAAGGTTGGGGTTGCATGCATTCTGTTGGGGCTTCTATCCCACAGCCAGTAATAGGAACATGTTTTTTTTTACATGTATAAGGCAAAAGGAAAGATTACAATCATGCCTTTTGAAGGCATTCTGCTAAGCACAACCTGCCCTCTCCTCAACTCTTCATGATTTAATTGAAGATGGTGAGGAAGTAACCAAGCAGCCACTAGCCGCAATCAAGAGTGGATAGTGAGACCTTAATTCTGCCTGGGTTCCTAAACCTTCAGAAGAATAAGAATAGTGGTTAATCAAGTCATGGTCAAAAGAGTTGGGCTTTACTGTTTGAAGTTGACTTCCTACAAATACCGCAAGTATAAAGGAAACACAAGCATTTCCTGAATGCTTAGTGTGAAGCGATCTGAATTTCAGACCAAAGGTAATGGGTGAAATCCAACATAGTATGATTGAAAGGCAACTCACACAAGAAATCTTTCTCTTCTCCTCTTTCCCCCTGCAGCTTCCTGTACCCTGCCATCCCCCAAAAGCTCTCAAGAGCATTAGGGGAATCTATTAAACATATGGACTGTCTTTTACAGCGTTGCAGTGAGATGGGGAATGGCCCAAAATTGGGTAGAGGAATCTTGTACTGCTTTTGCAAGGTTCATGATATCAGCCTTCAACTGCAGCCTTGTAAGACACAGTCCACAATGTTCAGTGTTCCGTGTTCACCCTCTTTTGTGGGGTGCAGAAGTTGCAGGGATTAAGAGGGGAAAGAAAGGATCTGTTGAACAATATTGGATTTCACCCAATGCATATATGTGGCTCAGAAGAGTACGAGGTTACCTTAGAATTGGTTGATGCCTTTTACTGGGTAGTGGGAATACATTCTGTGGACATGTATTGATGCACTGCGTTTTGAAAATTTATCACATTTGTATTCCTCCTCTTTCCTTAAGAAACTCAGGACCCGTGTGGTCATTCAATTTTATTCTCCCACAGTTCTGTGAGGTGGGTTAGGCTGAGAAAGAGTGACGTGCATAAGGCCTGCCAGTGAACCAGGTCTTCCCAGTTTATATCCAGAATTCTCTCTGCAGCACAACACTGGCTTGTGCCACTCTCACAGGCAATATGTGAAATAATTTAGCAAATTGGGGAAAAAAAGTCGTTATCAGGAACACAATCACTGAGCAAGCTCTCTCTTTCTCTGAGGTGGATGAACAGTCACAGTTTTCAGTCTTGCATTAATCTGATTTGCTAAGCCTCCAATAAGAAGAAATTTTGAAATCGCTGATATCTAAGGCGGATTTCCCCCCCATACTTTTATTTGTTTCTCCTCCAAGTATGAGGAGAAGGGTTAAATGGATTATGGTCAATCCAAGTTTGAGTTTCCAAAAATCCATTTCATCAGATTTCCCATGTGTTGCTTCTGTTCAATGGGCTGAAATAGTTATGTGAATCCACACTGATACTCTTCCACCTTGCATTGTATGCCATGCGTTTCAATTTCATGTAGAATAAGACAATTTTAACATTTAAAATGCAAATCTTTTAAAATAATTTTTTTTCTCTGCCTGTTCCTTAGCTCTTATCTGCTTCTTCTAAGTTCATATAAGCTACCAGTTTTGAACAACTCTTAAAAAATACATCTCTCTCTCTCTCTTTCTCTGAGGTGGATGAACGTGGGTTTTGTATTGCTTAACTTCGAAACAATCCTATTTTGTAGGAGTATGTATGACAAACTATTATGTAAATTTTTTTCTACATCACAACCACATCCTCCAACGCATTGCAATGTTATCTCAGCTCCTTCAAGGTCAGCAGCCCAAGCTGTCCAGCGCTTGTTGTATTAAGCTAATCAGACATAACTCATAGGCATACACCTCATTAGTTTAACGTACAGTTACATTGACCTAAGATAACTTAATTCCAATTTGTCAAATAACCTACATTTTAAGAGAAAGTACTAGAAGCTTAAAAACTAATTCGAAGTTAGCAAACTTGCAATCTGTCATGTACTTATGTGCAATATAACCTTCACAAACAGCAAATAAATCTATACTTAACCAATACAGCATAATGAAAAGGTGACAGCACTGTCTTTGCTATTGGTATTTGATTACAGTGAAAATAATTCAGCAAGTTTTATATAGGTGCAAGTTTTAATACAAATAAGAATGTGGTGGTAGTAATCCAACTGAAGTTAAGCACTTGGAAGTCACATTGATTTCAGTGGGCAAATTACTCATCTGCTTAACATTTTCCTACAGAAATCAGTAGGACTTCCAAGAGCACCTTTGATGGATCACACCATAATAATAATAATGATTATAAAAATAAAAAAATGATTATGTCATGCCAGATAAAGAAATTGATAGCAATTGAATAAAAGGGGAATTGTACTGAGTATGGGACCACTGCAGAAAACTCACCCCATGGTGAGTTTTCTGTCCTTTCCCAGTAACATTTAGGTATGTTTACCCATGTTATAATGTCATCATGTCATGTGTTTTATCTGCCACTACCAGGTGATAGTCAATGATGTGAAGCAGGAGCAGCAAAGCACATGATGTAATAACAAGCAAATGTACCTTGTAGGAGCCTACATTGTACTCCTTTCGGCGCCAGGTGAAGACCTTTTTATTTTCCCAGGCATTTTAGCTTTCTAAATTTTTATCTTTGCTGTTTTAAATCTGTATTTTAAACTCCTGTACTGCTGCTAGGTTTTATTGTGGTTGTATTGTTATATTGTGGTTTTAATGTTCTATATATTTTAAATTGTTTTATTGTGTGTTGTTTGGTTTTAGTTTTTGTGAACCGCCCAGAGAGCTTCGGCTATTGGGCGGTATAGAAATGAAATAAATAAAATAAAATAAATAAAATAAATAATAAATACCTAACATTTTGGTGAGAGGCAGGAAGAACTCAGCAAACGGCTGCTGTTTTTTTGGTAGTCTTCTCATGTTGAACTAAAGTTTTTGCATTAGATAGGGATGGAAGAACCAGGGATGCTCAAACTTGCCAAGATTCTCTGAACTCCACTTTGAAGCTCAGTTCACCTTGTTTTTGTTTGTGACCAGGTTTTTTTCCCCGTTCATATGGGAAAAGTGTGCATTTTGAATGGAAAAACGGTGTATTCTGGCACATTTTTCAAAAGTGTGCACTTTCCCATTGACTAAATGACCTTGGAGGCATGTAAATTACGCATATTCATTTCCCAAAAAGATTGCTTTAGTATTGTGCTTTAATATTTTTCAATATTTGTTCAATCAGTCAATCAATCAAGGATTAACATGGATGTCAAATAATTGTGGACATTCTCAGTTCTATGAAACATTTGTGTGTACCTGTGTGTGTTTGTGTGTGTATGTGTAGGGTGAATGGTTTACCAGATCACTATAAGGCTCCACGCAAGAAGAGGAAGCAGGACTACACTGCTGGCCTTGCCCTTGATGGCAGAACAACTCTCCACCCCTCCCTGAATGTCCATGTGTTGAGTGTGGATGTCTAGAAAAAGGAGCCTACGTGCCTAGAGTTTACGTAACTGGGGTTCCAGATCGTGTGGAAACCTACATGTGTAGGCTTCCCTGCTGAGGTGTCCATGTCTAATGCATGGACATTGGGGGCAGGGATAGTTGCGACATTGGGAGCAGGGCCAGCAGCGCAGCCCCACTTCGCCTTCTACTCATGGAGTTCTCTTCACTCATATAACATGTGAAAGGAGCTCATACCTATTCTGCTGTTATTTACTGGCTGGGTTCACACGATCTGGGAAGGCAAGTAAGCCACTGTAGCTTATTTTCCCACCCCGTGCATGCCAGTTGTGTGCTGCGTAATTACCATAATTAGGCTTTTAGCTTTGCTGTTTTAAATCTGTATTTTAAATCCCTGCATTGCTGCTAGGTTTTATTCTGGTTGTATTGTTATACTGTGGTTTTAATGTTTTATATATTTTATATTGTTTTATTGTTTGCTGTTTGGTTTTAATTTTTGTGAACCGCCCAGAGAGCTTCGGCTATTGGGCAGTATAGAAATGAAATAAATAAATAAAATAAAATAATTACCCTCACTGGGTGCGGTTTGTCATGTCATCCAAACCTCGTGAAGATGTGTGGCGGGTGGGTTTACAAGCCCCCCCCCAACCCATGGCTTGTTCTAGGGTTGTGGGGTGGTTTGTAACCCACCCTCCCTAGGTTCGGATGATGTGACAAACCATGAAGAGCAAAGGTGATTATGGTAATTATGCAGGCACGCCGCCGGCATGTGTGGAGTAAGAAAATAAGCTACAGTGGCTTATAAGCCTTCCTCGATTGTGAAGAATGTTATGAATCATGAAGAGAATGTCATCGTAAGAGCTTACTGACTAGTAAGATCTTTTCCTGCTTCAAGAGCATGAAGAGTTCTGCTGTGGATCTTACTTTCCATTGGGTTCACTGTCCTCCTGATTTTTCCTTCCATGCAAAAGACTTGAAGCTAGCAGAAAAGTCAGTTTGTCAGGCTTTCCCCCTTCTGCTTTGTCAGCGTGTAGGGAGTGGAGGAAAGAAACAGTCTTCTGCTCTCAGTGGTACTGGGGGAGCCCACGTGGGCAATTAAGGTTTGCTGAGATTAATTAGTTAATAATTTGTCAGCAAAAGAATGTGAGGTTTTCAGATGGCAGGAAAAATTGTAATGCAAAAAGTACATATTCCAGAGTTTCTAAACTAAATTCTTAAACTTTAGTTGGGTGACAATGAATGAGTGAGCTATGATGAATGGATCACATCACAGATAATGCATATGATTTTTGCAAACAGGAGTAGTGTTATGTGTTAGACTAAGTTTAAAAAATATATGCTATAGTTTCTTTTTTAATATACAGCTATGTGTCTTGATTATGTGAAAATAAGCTGAATAATATAGAAATAAAATAAATACAAGACACTTTAAGAGGATAAACTATACTAATTAAAAATCATAAAAAAAGAAATACTGAACCACAATGCATGATTTCATTACACTTTAGTGCTAGCAATGTAAATACCAATATATATAAATTGAGGTACACATAATACATTTGAAGAAAAACAAAACAATTCCCCAGATTCTTTAAAAACCTAAAATGGATGAAGCAAATATGCTGGAGTTTGAAAAACAAAAACCACAATGCTTTAATTTTCTTATTAGGACAGATTTTTGAAATAATCAGCAAAACCTTTACACATCAATAATGACTGTAAATCCACAAGAGCTCTGAGTAGCCATTCCAGTAGTTGTAGACCAGAATATTATTTCTGCTTTTGTTAATCAGCTAGTGGTATATATACCTTTTAACATAATTCTTAGTATCATTATGTTCAGAGTCTTGACCTGATATGTAACAGAAGGCTCTTATTAGTATGCAGTCATCTCTGTATTGTAGAATTTAATATTGAAGCTAGAATGAGCCAGTGAACAGTGTTCTAGGACGTAATAAGGAAATGCTATCAATTAATATTTCTCTATCCAAGACTGACCACAAGAAGAAATCTGGACAACTTATATTTGGATAATGCAACAAAACTTAAAATATAGGCCCAGCGTTTTGGGTGAATGTGAGCAATCATTTATCACGTGATAACTTATTGCATTGTACATGTGTAACTCCTTAGCAAGCTGATAATTTGTCCAGGTTCATAGGTTTTGGAACTGATGTGGTTGCTGCATGTTAACATTCATGATTTGGTCCCACACAGTGCTTCGTATTTGCACAAGTTGAATGACAGGAGCAGGATCACATAGGTAAAAATGCACCAGTGCTCCATCCTGGATCAAATATTTGATGCTGGTATGATTCTTCCTGTGTTTTCTTGACATTGTATTTGATTTCTGAATTTCTACATTACTGGAGCAGCAAGGGTGGAGCTATGGGTTCAGGGAGACACATCAACCAAACAACTCCCTATTACATAACAATCAGATGTCTGTATTTTCCTGCCAGATGGTGAGGGGTTTCTTAATACATCTTATCAGAAATCCCAGAGTGGTAAAATTCTCTTTGCTACTTGGCATGAGCATACATGATAAGGTTTTCTCTGCTTCTGAATATTCAGAATTCAGAATGTTTACATTGGCAATACATTTTGATCAATCTATTTATCTATTTGATACATTTGCCTTGATTTGCACTTAATTCCATTCAGGACCAGTTCTTTCCCCATTTAATTTTGAGTAATTGGGACAATGTTTTGGAAGTTGCACTGTATTTTTTTTTTTTTTAAATCATAAGCACACTGAACAAATGCAAGACAAAGCTTTTAAGGGGAAATGTGTAGGGAGGTTACACTGGAACAAAAATGTAAAGAAAACGTGTCACTTTATAACTGAAAAGCTACCATCTGCCAACATTTTTATCAGCAGCAAAGCTTATTAAAGCAAAGTGAATGTTTAAAATCATACTGATGTCTTCCTGAATAATTTTCAGGTAGTCTATTTGGTTACATTATTTTCCTCCATTTTCCAATGGGGAACCTTACTCTCTCATTATCTGAAAACTTATTTGAATTACTGAACCTATAGCTTGATTTTAGAAATGTGCTTAGCTATGATACCCAGAAAGTGGCTTGTGTTACACTATTATTGTGCAGAGATGTCACACAGCTAAGTTTTTATATATCAACCCCCTCATGTAATATTATTGGTGTTGGGTTATCAGTACAAGATAGGAATTCTACTGGTGTACCCCACCCCACTGCTTAACAGTCTCCTTGCCTGAGTTGTGGAGATTAGCTTGGTGATAGTGTTTGAGGTCTCCAGGCTTACTGTACTGGGGAACTCTGACATCCACACTGAATCCGCCATGTCTGTGTTGCTAAGTAAAAGGTGAACTAGTTACTTGAAGTTGGATAGATCAATGCCTCATAAGGTTTAGACTTGCATTGGCCTTAAACACTTCTGCAGGGGTGTGTGACCTATTAGAATGGTCCATCCTTGAAGACTGAGATTGGGGTTGAGGTGTCATCAATATGCTGATGATACCATCTATATCTCTCTTTTCCATCAGATCCCAGGAAAATTGTAGAGGTCAGGGAAGGGTGAAGAAATTGAAGATTAATACAGAGAAATAAGCTTGGTTGGGGAAACAGCTGGCCAAACTTAGTAAAAAAAACAACCCAATTTTGGATGAAGTTGCATTCTGCAAGAATCAGGTTTGAAACTTGTGAATGCTCCTGGATATGGCTCTGTTCGTCATGAATGCTTGGTTAGAAGCAATTGTATGATAGCCTAACCAATTGTATAATTGCCTTCCCAAACCCGGTGCCTCCCTACTCCCAGAATCCTCAGAATTCAAGATTTCTCAGAATTGTAGCCCAGCACCTCTGGAGAGCACCCGGTTGGGGAAGGCTATGGTAGATAGCTGTGGCCTTTCCTGAAGAAAACAGACTAGCCACTGTCATTCATACCGTAGTAACATCCAGATTAGACTGTTGTAATATGTACATGAGCTCTACATAGAGCTGCCTTTGAAGAGTGTTCAGAAACTTCAGCTGGCTCAAATACAGCTCCCAGAATAGTGCTTGCTATATAAAGCATATAACTTTGGTATTGTTCCACCTTCATTGTTTCCTAATCTATTTCGAGACCCAGTTCAGTGTCTGATTTTGTATTTTACAGTCCTAAGTAGTCAGGGGATGGAATATCTCAAGGACTACCCAAGCACTAAGAGTCCTGTTCTGTGTGTTACCTGAGGTGTGGCAGATAAGCATATGAGGCAGGCTTTTGCAGATGTGGCACCTAGATTGTGGAATGCCATTCTGAGGGAGGCCTACTTGGCCCCATCACTGCTGGCCTTCCTTTGCTTTGTCAAAACATGGCTGCTTCAAAAGGTCTTTTGAGAGAAATACAGGCTGAATGCCACCATTCTATGGTGCTTCTGAGCTGTTCTTGCTTTTCATCCTTTCTTCTTTTTTTAGCAAAGTGTATTTTAAGTATGTTGCTTTTTATAATGGACTTAGAATTGTCTTAAAAACCATTTACGGTATTGGGAGTCTTTTAGATCAGGTATAGGGAACCCTGCAGGCAAGAGTTCTCCATCTGGCCTGCCAGCATTTTTCCCAGGCCAGGTAGAAGCTCTTATCTCCGATTAGCAGCTGATCTGAGATATGAGCTTTTTCCCAGCTGAAGAACAGCTGGTCGGATAGAACAGTTTTCCCCTACTGCACGGTGAGACAGGGAGACTTTCTCAGTACAGAGCAGGGGAAAGCATAGGAGCACTTCCTCAGATGATCTTCATAGGACAGCTGAGGAATGAGACTGAGAAATACCCTTCCTGATCTGTATGGATCAGCTGAAGGGGGCAGGGTTGTATGTGTGTAGGAATGCTGTGTGTGTGTGTGTGTATGGGATGTGAGAGAATAGGGTATCCATGGCCATTTCAGGCTCTAGCCATGCCCACTGCAGTCTCAGGTGTCATTCTGGCCCTCGAGGTTTCCCACACCTGTTTCCCATACCTGTTTTAGACAGAAAGGTGGAATATAAATATTTTAAATAAGCAAACTCCAATATGTCAAGTACAAAGGCTGGCATAAGTTCTGTGTTCTCTGAATGCCTTTAGGATGGTAGTTTCATGTTCCCTCTATGCCTTCTATTGGTACGCACCTTCTCCTCCTATGGAGGGCGAGGGGACATTTAAGAATGTATGTGAACATGGCCTTCAAGGAGCAGTCAAAATGAGACTTCAGGCTTTGGAAATATTTTTTTCCCCAAAATATGGGAAAATTATTAGACAAATTCATTGAGGATAGGTCTATTAATAACTAATAGCCATGATATTTAAATGGAACTTCCCTGCTGAGAGAAAATATAAAGCTTTGAATACTAAATATTAGGAACAAACACCTGTAGGGGGAGGCTGCTTCCTTCATGCTTGCTTGTGATCTTCTCTGAGGCACCTTGACTATGTTGTATTAAATGAACTTCAGTCTTAATCGTGATTTTGCTGGTTCGTAATTACCATGTTTGGAATGAAATTTTAAGGTAAAATGATATGATATAGCCAACATTAAGAATCAATTTAGAACTCTTGGGGATCTTTTTTAACAAAGAGGATTCTCCAGTGATGCTCATAATTGCTGATGCAGTTACAAATCAAATTGAAGGGACCTCTTCCATCAGTAATTCTTATGTCCATATCTGGTAATCATGGATGACTGTTGTCAGTGCAGTAGCACCAATCCTCACT
Organism: Heloderma suspectum; assembly: GCF_057233095.1. Classification (NCBI taxonomy): domain Eukaryota; kingdom Metazoa; phylum Chordata; class Lepidosauria; order Squamata; family Helodermatidae; genus Heloderma; species Heloderma suspectum. Next base: position 169,123,892 of record NC_139458.1, on the reverse strand, counting down.
CTACTGCACATGTTTCACTTATTGAGATGATTTTTGAGGTTGTACCATTATACCAATCTTTGAGTTGACCTGCTTATTTGCTGGGACAGTGGTTTGTATGACCAGGTCATTAGGGACTACAGCCCAATTAATACTTCACTGCTGCTTGGGTGGCACTTGAAAGCATCTTCCGTGTGATTGGGGCACATGTCACAGTGCTAATGATCATAAGCAGTACTCACAGGTCTCTCAATTTGCATGGTTACTTCCCATGCGAAAAACAATGACCCTTGTATAAATCATGAGGAAGAAATTGCCCAAAAGGTTTGACAAAGAATACTGCTGTGTGTGTGTGTGTCTCATCAGACTGCACTGTGTTAGCAGACTGAAAACTCAAATAAAAAAAAGGCTTTTTAAGGATGTATGTGAACATGGCATCAAGGAGGGGTCAAAAAGAGACCTGTAGGCATTGTAAATATTTTTTTCCTATCTGCAAATTTCCTAAGGAATCTTGTTTGCTTTAGAAATGTCTGAAAGGCTGAAGTGATCGATCAATTGATAGATAGATAGATAGATAAGATAGGGCCAATCTAAACGGAAATGCTTTGTGAAATGATTTGGACAAAATATGCACTGTCACAGAAGTGAATTAGCTCTTTCCACGGTACACACAGTGCTGTATTCCTCCGCTTTTGCAGCACATACGGGAACTGAAGCCATATTTGTCGGGGTGGGTGGGCGAGTCCCACTGCAAGTAGAAATGAACATCAGCAATTGCGTAGGTGCGGGGCAGCCAATGAGCAGAGGCCTGCTCCCCCTCTCACGTGTTCAATGAAGTGCAATGGAGGACTTGCTTACGACTATACCCCACATACATATACACATTTATGAGGTGGGCAGGCAAGCAGGCAGCTGCTGCTGCTGCCCGGAGACTGAGCAGTCTCCGGGCAGCAGCAAGAGCAAGAGGCACTGAGAGCAGAGAGCGGGGAGCCAGCGAGGAGGGAGAGCGACTAGCACATTGTCTTTGATGTATATTAACTGCCCAATCAGCAGGCCCCCCCCCCCCCGCAAACAAACACGGGCTCAATGAAGTGCTTCTGAGTACATCTGTCCTGGCAGGCACCCTTTCTTAGCTACACAGCTTCAAATCAACAGGTGTCCACCATTTCTCAGCTGTGCTCCTTCATAGCTGCACAGCTTCAAAACAGCAGGGCTGGCTTCCACCCCCACCCCCACCCAAGCCCAATCGCTGTTGAAAGTGAGAGGCAGCGACTGAGCCAGCCTTTCTCAGCTGTGCTCCTTTGTAGCTGCACACTTTTAAAACAGCAGGGCTGGTAAAGTGGAACTGAAGGCAATGAGTTATTTCTGTTTACCCCTCTGCTCTCCCCACACCCCCGCCCCATTCTCCTTTCCCTTCTGCCAATCAGCGCCGCTTCCACCAGCCCGCACCGAAGCCAGCTAAGGTCACATGGACACCCGAACAGCACTGAAACCTCTGTGACAGGAAATCTGATACAAAATGAGTTTGAAAAAAATCCCGGATTTAGGGCAAGAAACACTGGGCTAGCTACAGAGAGCAACGTGCATCATCTGACACTTATTGATTTGGGAGTGGAGTAGAACTGGAGTAAAAGCCCCATGTAGATGGGGCCATAGAGTCTATAGAGTGTGAGTGTGTGTGTGTGTGTGCGAGAGAGAGAGAGAGAGAGAGAGAGAGAAATGGAACTTTGTCATTTATCTTAATTTCATTGTATTTCTTATAAGATACGGAAGATCTTAGTTGTTCAAATTTGGGGGCAAGCACAATTGCGCTCATTTCACATGCCAGCAAGGTGATGCTCAAAATCCTACAAGCTAGGCTTCAGCACTATGTGAACCGAGAACTACCGGAAGTACAAGCTGGGTTTCGAAGAGGCAGAGGAACTAGAGATCAAATCGCCAACATTCGCTGCATCATGAAGAAAGCAAGAGAATTCCAGAAAAATGTCTATTTCTGCTTCATTGACTACGCTAAAGCCTTTGATTGTGTGGATCACAACAAACTGTGGCAAATTCTGAAAGTGATGGGAGTACCGGACCACCTTACCTGTCTCCTGAGAAACCTGTACGAGGGTCAAGAAGCAACAGTAAGAACCAGACATGGAACAACCGAGTGGTTCAAAATTGGGAAAGGACTACGACAAGGCTGCATATTGTCACCCTGCTTATTTAACTTATATGCAGAGTACATCATGAGAAACGCCAGGTTGGATGAATCACAGGCCGGAATTAAGATTGCCAGGAGAATTATCAACAACCTCCGATATGCAGACGATACCACCCTAATGGCAGAAAGCGAAGACGATCTAAGGAGCCTCTTGTTGAGGGTGAAAGAGGAGAGTGCAAAAGCTGGTTTGAAACTCAACATTAAAAAAACGAAGATCATGGCATCTGGCCCCATCACTTCCTGGCATATGGAAGGGGAAGAAATGGAAGCAGTGACAGATTTTATTTTCTTGGGCTCCAAGATCACTGCAGACGGTGACTGTAGCCATGAAATTAAAAGACGCTTGCTCCTTGGGAGGAAAGCTATGGCCAACCTAGACAGCATAGTAAGAAGCAGAGGCATCACCTTGCTGACAAAGGTTCATATAAACAAAGCTATGGTTTTCCCAGTAGTAATGTATGGCTGTGAGAGCTGGACTATAAGGAAGGCTGAGCGCCGAAGAATTGATGCTTTCAAACTGTGGTGCTGGAGAAGACTCTTACGAGTGCCCTGGACTGCAAGGAGGTCAAATCAGTCAATCCTGAAGGAAATCAACCCGGAGTGCTCATTGGAAGGACAGATCCTGAAGCTGAAGCTCCAATATTTTGGCCACCTAATGCGAAGAGAAAACTCTCTGGAAAAGACCCTGATGCTGGGAAAGACTGAAGGCAAAAGGAGAAAGGGACAGCAGAGGATGAGATGGCTAGATAGCATCACGGACACAATGAATATGAACTTGAGCATGCTCCGGGAGAGAGCGCAGGACAGGAAGGCCTGGCGTGCTATGGTCCATGGGGTCATGAAGAGTCGGACACGACTGAACGACTGAACAACAACAACAACAACAACAATGTGATACATATAAGTAACACTATCTCAACAGATTGGTTGGGCATAAAGCTATTGATCTGTACTGAAAACACCAAATAGCCAGAAAGCCTTTCTCTCTTGATTTATATACCATATATATTCTCTTTATTTTTAAGAACAAGCAAACCAGACTTACGCTCCATATCTAAAATATGCCTCAGGTCTTAGTATCATGTTAGATATTTCAACAAAATAATCCATGTTCTGACTGCACACCTCAGTGCTGTCTTAGTATGTTGCTGGCTTTTACAGCCATCAGGGTTTTTTCGCATATAGCTCCATCAGTTAAAATAATGGCTTTTCTCCCTGTGTAAAAGCGTAATAAGCATACCGTTTGTCTTTTAAAATACAATTGTCAACTTTTAAGGGGTAAATATGTTTTGAATATTTACCCTGGAGGCCTTTAAGGGCTGGAATCTGTTAGAAATAAGAACTTTTATCCATGTGAAGTTACCTGAGGGGTAGTATAAAATGTAATGTGTTTTGTTCCTTCTCTTTTTAAAAAAATGCTACAAGACCTATTAAAACCATACACTTGAAGTTCTGCTGTAACATTTAACCCTTTTATATGTACATGACCACGTGTTCATGCACATACATACACTCATGTCTTTGTGAAGTTCTTGAGGACTATATTTTAAAAGGCAGACATTCTGAAAGTTGCTCCTTTATCAGCTCGCCCTTGCTGTGATGTTTTGAGCATTTAGATAGCTTTTTGCCCTGATCCAGAATGGAGAAAATGCATGTTTTCTGCTGCATTGGGAACCATGTACACAAAAGGATGATACTTGCATTTTCCAAGCTTGAATCTTTGCATATAGAGAGATGCTGCATGTATAGGTCTTTCAGCACTTTGGAGTCTGGGGGACTGACTCCAGTTTAGCTTTTCACCCTTCACCATCTTGGGATAGGGAAACAGGCTTCCCATTTCTTTGAATGCAATCAGTCTTTTCAGATCTGATATTACCAAGGCAGATTTTTTGTGCGCATAGGTCACTGTCTTTTTTTTTTTTTAACACCGCAGATCTCTTTTTGGGGATCTTAACTTTAAAGTAATACACAGCGCGTGGCTAAATATATTTCTAATATGGATCCTTGTTACAGGCCTGTGGAAAAGAAGTCAAAAATAGATATTCTCTGAGGGATATTGTACTTTTCAATTTCAAAGCTTACATCTAGAATTCTTATTGGAGAGTTGTTATACCCAGGGATAACTGCAAATCACAGAACTCTGTGGTGTTGTGGTTAGCATGTTGGACTAGAACTGGGGAGACCCAGGTTCAGATTCTCATTCAGCCATGAAACTCACTGAATGACCTTGGGCTAGTCACATTGACTTAGTTTGCATGCCACAACAGCCCACTGAGGGTTAATTTACCCTTGAGGAGCTGCAGCGTGTGCTAGCCAGCATTATAAATATGCAACCTCCGACCGGGGGTTGTCGGGAGTTGTCGTGTCATGCGAACCAGGCCTGCTGAGGTTATTCAGGGTTAAATAACCCTTGCATAAACCTACAACAGACCGTTGAGCCACCTTCAAGCAGAGACTCTAGTATCTGAAGAGGCCTCCTAGCCAGATATGCCCCTGACTCTGAGTACTGTGATTGGGTCCAGGTCAACCCTGGAACTTCCCTGAGCCTGGGCATTTCCTACCTGAATTGCCTCCTGCTTCCTGCTCTACTTCTCCTTGGATTGCCTCCTGCTGCTACCAACCTATCTATTCCTGTGCTCTCTCTAGTTCTTGCTCTCTCTCTAAGCCATAGCTCTCAATCCCTGTTGATACATATTACCTGATGCCTGGCTTAACTCCCTGGGCTATATAGGATCATAGAATCATAGAATCATAGAATAGTAGGGTTGGAAGGGGCCTACAAGGCCATCGAGTCCAACCCCCTGCCCAATACAGGAGTCCAAGTCAGAGCATCCCTGACAGATGGCTGTCCAGCCTCGTCTTGAAGGCCTCCAGTGTGGGAAAGCCCACCATCTCCCTAGGGAATTGGTTCCATTGTCGTATTGCTCTAACAGTCAGGAAGTTTTTCCTGATGTTCAGCCGGAATCTGGCTTCCTGTAACTTGAGCCCATTATTCCGTGTCCTGCACTCTGGGATGATCGAGAAGAGATCCTGGCCTTCTTCTCTGTGACAACCTTTCAAGTACTTGAAGAGTGCTATCCTATCTCCCCTCAGTCTTCTCTTCTCAAGGCTAAACATGCCCAGTTCTTTCAGTCTCCCTTCACAGGGCTTTGTTTCCAGTCCCCTGATCATCTTTGTTGCCCTCCTCTGAACCCTCTCCATTTTGTCTGCATCCTTCTTAAAGTGTGGTGCCCAGAACTGGACACAGTACTCCAGATGAGGCCTAACCAGTGCTGAGTAGAGGGGAACTAGAGGGGAAGAGAGCTTCGTCTATTGGGCGGTATAGAAATAAATATTATTATTATTATTATTATTATTATTATTATTATTATTATTATTATTAACAATAACAACAACAACAACTAGTACTTCCCGGGATTTGGAAGCTATGCTTCTATTAATGCAACCCAAAATAGCATTTGCCTTTTTTGCAGCCACATCACATTGTTGGCTCAAATTCAGCTTGTGATCGACAACAATTCCAAGATCTTTCTCGCTTGTAGTGTTGTTGAGCCACGTATCCCCCATCTTGTAACTGTGCATTTGGTTTCTTTTTCCTAGGTGCAGAACTTGGCATTTATCCCTATTAAATGTCATTCTGTTGTTTTCTGCCCAGCGCTCCAGTCTATCCAGATCACTTTGAATTTTGTTTCTGTCTTACAAAGTATTAGCTATCCCGCCCAATTTTGTGTCATCTGCAAGGAATTCCTGTGTTGGGTTCCTGCTGGGGCCTGATCCTGCCAAAGCTCAATGTGTACCTTTAGTGTGCTTAACTGTGTATTGAGCTATATTATGAGTCTTGAAGTGCAGGTTAATAATACCTTGGCGGGAGAGGAGGTATCCTTATTTCAGTGATAACAAGCAAAGGGAGACATTGCAGTGGGGGTCGGGCAAGCCAGCTAGGTAATGGGGGAAGGAGTAGATAATCAATACCTATTCCTCTTTGCAGTCTGTCCTCCAGCCACAAGGACTTGAATAGTCTTGCCAAACTACTTCTAGAGGTTGCTGCTGTTCAGTGCTTGGTTGGTATGTAATAAAACATCTATCATGCATGACTTCATTATGGATTAAGGTACCAACTGGAGTGGATGAGCTGGGTGAAATTGGTTTCTCCCATCTGAGTCTGCCTGGGTTCTTCTTAGTGCATAACCATCATAGACTTGAAATAGTGCAGAACAGGTGTGCAGAACAGGTTGTGCAGAAAGGTGTTCAGAGAACCACTTAGTCCTATTTTGTGGAATTAATTTCAGTTGTGGCCTACATGTCTATTGAACACTTGTCCATCTTGGCTTATCACATCTAGCAGAGAAAGGGGTGATAAATTATTCTTTACAAGAGAAAGTGGTCCTGGCCCCACTTGTACTGAAACAGTTTAACTGGCTTTCGGTTCATTTCTCGGCTCAGTTAAAATGCCTGAGCTTACATTTTAAAGCTCTGCACAGCTTTGAAACCAGGTACTGGTTGTGCTGCCTTTGCCTGTACCAGCCCACCTGATCACCGAAATTGTCATCTGGGGATCTCCTTCGAATGTCCCCACCTTCTAAGTTAAGGTGTTTTGCAACTGGGGAGACAGAGCCTTTTCAGTTGTGGTTCTCCACTTTTGGATGCCCATTTCAGGGAGGTTTGCCTGAAGCCTTCCAGGGTTTTAAAACTTGTTAACTTTTTTTAAAGCAAGGGTGGACAACTCATGGTCCTCACATGTTTTGGCCTACAACTTCCATCAGCCCTTGCTAGCCCAACTAATGGTGGGAGATGATTGGAGTTGTGGCCCTCCAGCTGTTCTGTTCTACAAGTTGCTCATCCCTATCTTTAAACAACTGGGAAAACCATTTATTTCCTCTGCATTATTTATTTTGTTGCATGTTGTCTGCTGTCCATTTTGTTGTTTTATTTGTTTGGTTGACTGTAGTATGTTTACTTTTAATTGTTATCCTGGTAAACCTCTGTGCTGGAGATTGTGGGAAATAAAATGAAGAAATAAATATAAATACATAAATACCAGTATCTCTTCCCATTTATCTCTTCTTCTCCATCAGCTCAGGTATTGCAGAAACACAGGTTTTTCTAAGTAAATGTAACTTTGCATTGTGTAAATTTATACTCATTTACCCAGTGTGTAGACTTATAATAATATTTATATTTCCTATTTGAGAATGGTTGAAAAATTTAGACACCCCCGCCCTCCCCTGCTTGAATGCAGCATCGATTCTCTGTTCTTTCCTTCAGAGTATGCATTGTAAGACTGGAGTTGTCCACTCAGTCAGAATCTTGGATTTAGGATATGAACCTCAAGCAATTTATTCTGGCTGTAGTCCATTAGTTACACTACATGCTAATTTTAGTCATTTGAACTACATGCTAATTTTAGTCATTTGAACAACATAGGAACATAGGAAGCTGCCTTATACTGGCTAGCCCATCTAGCCCAGTATTGTCGATACTGACTGGCAGCAGCTCTCCAGGGTTTCATGGGGGATTCTTTCCTCACCCTACCTGGAAAAGCCAGGGATCAAACCTTGGACCTTCTGAATGCAAAGCATGTGGTCTATCACATTGAGCTACACCCCCTCCCAAGCTTGCATACTAGTCCAGTTTTGCTTTGTGTAATTGTGCTGACCATAGAAACAAGATCAAAGAATGGGGGCAGTCATACCTGTCTCATTAAAAAGGACTAAAATACTGATAAGAGTCGTATAATGATGGAAATAAACTTTTGTATTTGACCTTACCTTTACAGTATACATTCATTTCTGTCCAGCATCCACTAGCAACGAGTTCCATTGATTTAATCATATTCTGCATTATAATTAAACAGAGTATATTATATATTTAAGGAATGTATATAATAATGTCAGGGATTTTATTCTCATAATTATATGATATCATTATATACTGTTCTCTGTATATGCAATACTGTACCATAATTATTATTCAATTACAGTTCTGAAAACACTGCAAGTATCTCTTAATATGTACACTCAATTTGTTTTTCCATTTCTGAATACTCTATGTTTCTTGCTTGTGTTTATGTGATGGGAATTATTTATACCTATACATATTTTTTCTTACTCTTTTGTATCCCTACCAGTTTGCAAAAATCCTCATTTCATATGCTACATTTGGCCACAGCTGTGCATTTAGATGTCTCTATTGAGCTGTCCACTTATAATAGTGAAGCCTAAGGCTATATTCACCCAGCTGGCTCACAGAGGTGAAGAATCAAGGCTGGCTGTGTGTTCTGAGAGTCAGGAATTCAGCCTTGGGGAAGGGCAGGAAGGGTACTTCTACACTTTTCTGCCAAAATAAATTGTTTTGTACTAAGGAAGTTGCCGTTTGTACTCAGGTTTACATAAATACCAGGGTTAGGTAAGGCTGCTGATCTCATGAAGGTTTTATAGTGAATCTGCTGACTGCCAGAGCCCAACTTTTAAAGACGCTTAGCCTTCCAGATCACCACCCTGGTAAAATCATGCATATTGTCTTGGAGGGCAGATTCTGTACTGTAGGGTAACTCATTTTCTGTCCCACCAGTTTCTGTGTAATGATATTGTAGGAAATGATAACATTGTATTTTAATTTATAAAATAATCTTGTAAAATACAGGCCAGGTGCTATATATTGCAAGATTTTGAGTATTAATATTTTAAATGTAGGCATTTGGAATACATTAGAAAGTAATGAGGCTATATTATAGCAGTGGTATCCTATACAAATGTACTGTTCAAAAGTAAGGCCCTTTGCGTTCATTAAGATTTGCTGCCGGATACATTTGGTTAGGAATGCAGCCTAAATCTATGAATTAAAGGGTATATATTTGCTATAGATCCTGTAAGTGCATAACATTTAGCATCTTTGTAGCATACATGATATATAGCTGACTATATTGGAAGTGTCCTGTTGGAGAAGAACATTAAGTATATTTTGGTTCATAAAATTCCATCTCTTCCCACTCTGCTGCTTAAGTTTTAAGTTTTAAATTTAATTTATGCTGGTGTAATATCTTGAAGTCCCCTTCATGGATCACTGCCTTGTTGTGGCGAAGGGGCTTGCGTAACTCAGTGAAGCCATAAGCTATGCCGTGCAGGGCCACCCAAGACGGACAGGTCATGGCAGAGAGTTCTGACAAAATGTGGTCCACTGGAGAAGGAAATGGCAACCCACTCCAGTATTCTTGCCAAGAAAACCCCATGGAACGTATCACAAGGCTAAAAGAGATGACGCCGGAAGATGAGCCCCTCAGGTCGGAAGGTGTCCAATATGCTACTGGGGAAGAGCAGAGGGTATTTCCAAGTAGCGCCAGAAAGAGTAAAGCGGCTGGGCCAAAGCCGAAAGGACACTCAGCTGTGGATGTGTCTGGCGGTGAAAAGAAAATCCGATGCTGTAAAGAACAATATTGTTTAGGAACCTGGAATGTCAGATCAATGAATCAAGGTAAGCTGGAGGTGGTCAAACATGAGATGGCAAGATTGAACATCGACATCTTGGGAATCAGCGAACTAAAATGGACAGGCATGGGCGAATTTAATTCAGGTGACCATCATATCTACTATTGTGGGCAAGAATCCCTTAGAAGAAATGGAGTAGCACTCATAGTCAACAAAAGGGTGGGAAAAGCAGTACTGGGGTACAATCTTAAAAATGATAGAATGATCTCAGTACGAATCCAAGGCAAACCATTCAACATCACAGTAATTCAAGTCTATGCCCCAACCACTGAGGCCGAAGAAGCTGAGGTTGATCGGTTCTGTGAAGACCTACAACACCTTCTAGAACTAACACCAAAAAAAGATGTCCTCTTTATCATAGGGGATTGGAATGCTAAAGTAGGAAGTCAAGAAATCACCGGGATAACAGGCAGGCATGGCCTTGGTGTACAAAATGAAGCAGGACAAAAGCTAATAGAGTTTTGCCAAGAGAACATGCTGATCATAGCAAACACTCTTTTCCAACAGCACAAGAGGCGACTCTACACATGGACGTCACCAGATGGTCAATATCGAAATCAGATTGATTATGTCCTTTGCAGCCAAAGATGGAGAAGCTCCATACAGTCAGTCAAAACAAGACCTGGAGCTGACTGTGGCTCAGATCATGAGCTGCTTCTTGCAAAATTTCGGCTTAAATTGAAGAACGTCGGGAAAACCACTAAACCGTTCAGGTATGACCTAAATCATATCCCTGATGAATATACAGTGGAGGTGAGGAATAGATTTCAGGGATTAGACCTGATAGACAGAGTGCCTGAGGAACTATGGACGGAGGTCCGTAACATTGTTCAGGAGGCAGCAACGAAATCCGTCCCAAAGAAAAAGAAATGCAAGAAAGCCAAGTGGCTGTCTGATGAGGCTTTACAAGTAGCTGAAGAAAGAAGGGAAGCGAAAAGCAAGGGAGAAAGGGGAAGATATACCCAACTGAATGCAGAGTTCCAGAGAATAGCAAGGAGAGACAAGAAGGCCTTCTTAAATGAACAATGCAAAGAAATCGAGGAAAACAACAGAATGGGAAGGACTAGAGATCTCTTCAAGAAAATTGGAGATCTCAAGGGAACGTTTTGTGCAAAGACGGGCATGATAAAGGACAAAGAAGGCAGGGACCTAACAGAAGCAGATGAGATTAAGAAGAGGTGGCAAGAATACACAGAAGAACTATACAGGAAAGATCTGAATGTCCCTGATAGCCATGATAGTGCGGTCACTGAACTTGAGCCGGACATCCTCGAGAGTGAAGTCAAGTGGGCCTTAGGAAGCATTAGTAACAACAAAGCTAGCGGAGATGACAGTCTTCCAGCCGAGTTATTTAAAATCCTAAAAGATGATGCTGTTAAAGTGCTGCATTCAATATGCCAACAAATCTGGAACACTCAACAGTGGCCACAAGACTGGAAAAGGTCAGTTTACATTCCAATTCCAAAGAAGGGCAACGCCAAAGAGTGTTCAAACTACCGCACAATTGCGCTCATTTCACATGCCAGCAAGGTGATGCTCAAAATCCTACAGGCTAGGCTTCAGCAGTATGCGAACCGAGAACTACCGGAAGTACAAGCTGGGTTTAGAAGAGGCAGAGGAACTAGAGATCAAATCGCCAACATTCACTGCATCATGGAGAAAGCAAGAGAATTCCAGAAAAACGTCTATTTCTGCTTCATTGACTACGCTAAAGCCTTTGATTGTGTGGATCACAACAAACTGTGGCAAATTCTTAAAGTGATGGGAGTACCAGACCACCTTACCTGTCTCCTGAGAAACCTGTACGAGGGTCAAGAAGCAACAGTCAGAACCAGACATGGAACAACCGATTGGTTCAAAATTGGGAAAGGAGTACGACAAGGCTGCATATTGTCACCCTGCTTATTTAACTTATATGCAGAGTACATCATGAGAAATGCCGGGTTGGATGAATCAGAGGTCGGAATTAAGATTTCCGGGAGAATTATCAACAACCTCCGATATGCAGACGATACCACCCTAATGGCAGAAAGTGAAGAGGATCTCAAGAGCCTCTTGTTGAGGGTGAAAGAGGAGAGTGCAAAAGCTGGTTTGAAACTCAACATTAAAAAAACTCGGATCATGTCATCTGGCCCTATCACTTCCTGGCATATAGAAGGGGAAGAAATGGAAGCAGTGACAGATTTTACTTTCTTGGGCTCCAAGATCACCGCAGATGGTGACTGTAGCCATGAAATTAAAAGACGCTTGCTCCTTGGGAGGAAAGCTATGGCCAACCTAGACAGCATAGTAAGAAGCAGAGACATCACCTTGCCGACAAAGGTCCGTCTAATCAAAGCTATGGTTTTCCCAGTAGTAATGTATGGATGTGAGAGCTGGACTATAAGGAAGGCTGAGCGCCGAAGAATTGATGCTTTCGAACTGTGGTGCTGGAGAAGACTCTTACGAGTCCCCTGGACTGCAAGGAGGTCAAATCAGTCCATCCTAAAGGAAATCAACCCTGACTGCTCATTGGAAGGACAGATAATGAAGCTGAAGCTCCAATATTTTGGCCACCTAATGCGAAGAGAAAACTCTCTGGAAAAGACCCTGATGCTGGGAAAGACTGAAGGCAAAAGGAGAAGGGGACGGCAGAGGATGAGATGGCTAGATAGCATCACGGATGCAATGAATATGAACTTGAGCACGCTCCGGGAGAGAGCGCAGGACAGGAAGGCCTGGCGTGCTATGGTCCATGGGGTCACGAAGAGTCGGACACGACTGAACGACTGAACAACAACAATATCTTCAAGTGCACCTTTTCAAAAATGCTGAACAAACTTCTGTACTTCTTGTTTATTACTTGAAACTGTTGGGCAGTATCTATTGCTGCCGTTCTGCATATGCAGTTGCTGTAGTGCTAGTGTAAACAGTGTAGGCTAGTGTATTGGTAGTGCCAATAGCATAAGCTGGTGCAACAGGTTTCCTTGGAAAACCTATTGTGTCAGCTTACACTATTGGCCTTATACTAGAGGTCGGTTATGCTAGTGCTATGTCAATTGCGTAAGCAGAGCAGCAGCATTCAATACTGTCCATTGTGTATTCATATGAGATGAAAATTATATGATTATGGAAGGTTCTCGGCATGAAATTGTCTCTCCATGTGATCAATCTTGCCTTCTGACCACAAGAACCAGACACAGAAATTATTGTAGCTGTACTGATGTACTGACTTGCTCAGGGTTTTTTCCCCCGTCAGGTCAATAACCTTTGTAGGACTATGTTGCACTATCATATAGTGGTACCAGCAAAGCAGCTAGTATGTACTGACATGTCTATATTTAATACATGCTATACATTTAGTGAGGCAAAGACAATACGTGACTGCTCTCTACCTTCCCCCTTAGTTCACCAGTGAAATACTATGTGTAGATCCCACAACACACCAGTGGAGTCTCATTAATGGGGTCATGTGTTTAAAATCAGGCTGAAGGTTTCTGGTATTTCAGTAATACTTCACACTGTTTATATTTTACATTGTTAGTAAAGTTATTCTCTGGGCTTTTTGCCTATGGAGGAAAATAAAAGATCAGAGAGAAAATGTCACGTGGCATAGGAAAGGCCAGTATATTAATGGTCAGATGTTACCGGGTTTAGTTCAGAGAAATCCTGAATCATAATTATGTAACTAGATGGATGTTGGACATTAAAAGAAGAAGATAGTTCATTTGATTGATGGTATTTTTCTGTGCTTGTGACATTTAAAATGGATTTTAGGGGTAGTGGGTTAGTATAATAGGTTGTTGTTTTATTCTGGTTAGCTGAAGAATATAGATGTTTTGTAGACATGTTTTACATCTAAAGGAAGGGAAAAGCTTCTCTTGAGCTACACAGATGTATCTGGTATCCTTTCAAGAAAAAATCAACATGGTCAACAGCAATTTATGTTTCTTAAGTGTAATGGCAGAATTGGGTGTTATAATTGCTGTGTTGCCATTGAAAATAGCATCCCTACATCTCCCTACTGCTGTGGTAGTATGTCCTAAAACAAAAGCATAACATGATGTGTTCTGATGGCATCCAAGTGACTACTGTAATGTCTAAATCTGCCATTGAAATCTTAAAGTTGGGGACCTCAAAAGCCGAATACTTCGACCTCCTGACAGTGCAGGAAATGCACTGCTACTGCATCCCTGATAGATAGCCATCCAGTGTATCCTTAAAAACCTATAATGAAGGAGAGTTCACCACCTTCTGAGGCAGTATGTTCCACTCCAAACTGTACTCGCAGGAAGTTTTTCCTAGTGTTTAGTCGAAGTTCTCTCGTAATTTGAAACCGTTGCTCTGGTTCTACCTTATGAAGCAACAGAAAACAAATTTGTTCTGTGGAGAATCAATAAAGTCTGAGGCGAAAGATTGTTTAAATGAGGTATGCATTAAAAATAAATGTGCTATGTAATATAATATTGTCTGGATTGTGTATAGTTAAATGTGAGAGGTTAAAAGGTTGGCATTTTACCTCTAACTGAAGCCCAGCTTACTGTGAGGTAAGTTAGGCTGAGGGTCAGTGACTGGCCCAAAGTCACCCAATGAGCTTCATGGGCAAGTGGGGACTACAACCCAGATCTCCTGAGTCCAAGACCGATACTCCAACCACTACACCATACCGGCTGTCATTGTATGTGAGGCCTACATTTGGCAGCCTTCTGAGTGTCAGGATAGCTGTTACTTGTTACAAAGGAAGCAATTATAGGTCTTAGTGGGTTTAGTTAGGTCCTGTTGCTTTTACACTGGACAGTAGAATAAAAAGGGGTAGGCTGTGATAGGGAACGTTTTGTTTACTCTCATTGGCTCTCAGGTATAGACCGGTGGATGGGCAGTCAGGTGTTAAAATGTATTGGTCAGAGAGGGCAGACACAATACTGTCCAGGGGCACTTTGGACAGTCAGGCAGAGAAGAGCCTGAGAGAGGAGAAGGCAGCAGCAGCAGAACCTAACTGGATAGGCTGAAGAAGACAAAGAAGAGGAGCTGAAATCACAGAAGGGAGAAGCTGTGAAAACCTGCTGGGAGAGGAAGACACCAGAAGCAGTTCTACAGGGAAGCTTCTGGCGAGATTGTCAGCTGAAGGCTGAGGGACGTGTCGAAGAGGCAACTGAGACACTTCTGTTCTGTGACCGTGCCAATGAGTCTCCGGCCAGAAAGAAGACGTGAGGTGAAGCTGAAGCTTGCTTGCCAGGTGAAGAATAGAAATCTCAGAAAGTTATGAGTCTACACAGAGAGGCAGCTGAGAGATGCCTATATCCTTAACAGGGAGTTCCTGACCAGAGAATTTCAGGTTTAGACTTCTGAGTTATTCTGTGAGGCCTACCGGATAGCGGTAGGAAAAGGGAAATTGGCAATTGGTTTTTATTAGGAAACCGAACTAAGAAAACATAGTAACTGATTCCTTAAAGTAAAAGTACCATTTTAAGTAAGAAACAAGTAAAGCACATTGCTAATACCTAATCTGTTAAATAATGTTAACTTTATAAAGTGCAAATAAGCTTTCAATAAATAATAATATTTTTAAATTTAAAGTGAATCTCCTTGTCTGTTTTAACCTGCACTGATGGCCTAAAAATTACTACTGATTGTGTAATAAAGGGAATAAGGGTTTATTAAGAATTTAATGGTGGCAGCAGTAATTGAAGGGTAAGAAGAGCAGGTTCATTTATTACTATTTATTTATGTATTTATTTATTTCATGTCTATACTTCCCAATAGCCGAAACAGTTCACAACAATTAAAACCATAAAATACAACATGTGATACAATATGAAAGTTTAAAACTACAATATAAAATAAAAGTAAAAGCCAAAATCAAACCTAGCAGCAATGCAAAGATTTAAAATACAGTAACAGATTTAAAACAACAGAAACTGAAAGACTAAAATGCCTGGGAAAATAAGGTCTTCACCTTGTGCCAGAAAGAGCACAATATAGGCACCAAGCAAGCCTCTTTGGGAAGCTCATTCCACAACCGGAGTGCCACAACAGAAAAGGCCCTCTTCTTAGTAGCAACCCACCTCACTTCCTTTGGAAGGGGCTCTTGGAGAAGGATCACTGATGACAATCTTAGGGTCCAGACACGTGTATATGTGAGGAGATGATCCTTCAGATAACCTGGCCCCAAAGCCATTTAAGGCTTTGAATGTTAATAACAGCAGTTTGGATTGAGCCTGGACATGGACTGACAGCTAGTGCAGCTGGAAAAGTACTGGCATAATATGACCACGTTGGTCAGTCCCTGTGATGAGTGGAATTTTCCACAGGTGGTGGAGTAGGATTCTTTCCACATTTCATAGCCTCACAGTGGTATTATAATACTTCTGTATACGGTGACAGATTGGTGGGATAAAATAATTCAAAGTTTCCAGTCATTCACAGGTGGTTGTGGTAGTGACACTACAAGCAATAGAGTAAATTGTACTTCACAGGTAGCGGAGTGATATCGTTATTTCCATGTGCTCCATCAACTATGTAATAGCCCTTCAAATATTTGAATATGGCTATGATATTGTCTGTTAATTGTTTATTCTCCAGTCTAAATATACCCATGTTCTTCATAGGACTTGGTATCTAGGACCTTCACCACTTTTGTTGTATCCTCGGGAAGAGTTTGAGTTTGTAGATTATTTATTTATTCATTTATTACATTTCTAATCTACTAATGTTCTCTGGGCAGATTACAAGCAGTTAAAAATGCCATAGAACAGTTAAAAATATAAAACATAATACAAATATTTAAAAGAATAAAATATGATACAATGCAAAACAATAAACAGCACAGGAATTGATAAACAGCCATAAAAATTTAAAACCAGGTCTCTGAAATGCCTGGGAGAAAAGAAATGTCTTTGCTTGGCACCGAAAAGATAACATCCTTCTTAAACTATGGTGTTCGGAATAGAGCACCCATATGGGGGTCTGACCAAAGCAGAATATAGGTGCCATTGCTTCCTGGAGCCTGGACACTATACTTCTCTTGATTCATTAGTGCTTTTAGCCACCATATCACACTTTGCTTGTAGTATGCTAAAACCACTAGATCCAGTTGACATGTATTTACTGTTGTCAAGCTAGGTGTCACTATATTGGTACATCTTTCTTTTCCTACCTAAATGTAAACTTCACACTTACCTCTGTTGAAATTAATTTTATTCGTTTTGGCCCAGTTCTCCACCTTGTCGAAATGATCTTGAATCCTGTTTCTGTCTTCTAATCTACCCCTGTCAGTTTGGTATCATCTGCAGATTTGATAGGCATCCCCTCTGCATTTTGGTTCAAGTCATTTGCAAAGATGTTGAACAGCACTGAGCCCAGGACAGAACCCTTCAGCGCTGTAATTGTAACATCTCTCCTGGTTAACAAGGAGCCATTGATGAACACTGCTTGGGAACATTCCGCCAACAAACTACAAGTCTACTGAAGACTAACATTGTTGACCCCACATTTACCAACTTGTCAACAAGGATATTGTCTTCTTTGATTTCTATAAACTTACTTTAGGGAGGAATTATTGAATACCATGGTTTTGGTATTCTTTAACTTTTCAGAAGAGCTAGTGATTCTCTTCCCCCACTCTACCACATGCACAAACGTGATCAAAGCACTGAATATGTACTTATTCTATACATAAGGTTTTATATTTCATTATATATTATAAATATATGGTGGTGTGGCAGTTATCTATTCTGAATTCCTTTCTATCTCTGAAAATTTATTATATTGAATGACATAATCGTGTTTGTATCCCTTGTATTTGTTAGGACCATGTAACTAGGGAATGGCAATGATAATTTTTGTTGTATGCCTTATTCTTGCCTTGGGTAAGACAATAATATACAAAAGCTGGAGTGCCAGCAATTTGAGGAGTATGTCATAGAAAGGCTTCAAAATAAAATTTTTAAAATTGGGAGATTTCAATAAGAGACTAACAATACTAGTTTAAAATTATTTCCTGCCATGGACTATTTTTATCTTTTTCTGCCCTTTGACATGGCAGCCTATTTAACTATTTTGAGAACCACCTTTAATCAGATTAAGGTCAAGGAAACGGATAGTTATCTGTTTGGCGTATGCCTTCTGCTTCTGTTTCTTATTTAGTTACAAGACAGTTGTAAACTAAAATCCTTTAAGACACATTTTGCTTAAATTACAGGACGACAGGAGCTTTTTGTAAGCCTTCGATTTTTGTGCTAGTATTTCTCACCATATATGCCCAGAGTATGTTACATAATTACATTGTAAATTAAAATAAACGTTTTTCTCAAGACCCCTGCATCTACATGTCTTCAATTATTAACCAATTTCTTGTTTCAAACAGTAGTCTTAGGAACACTGATACTGAATATTATATACAGACACACACACACACACACACACACACACACACTTCAATAGCTCAGCATATAATCTGGAGTACTTTCACCTGGCATGCAGCACACTCCCCCCCCCCCCAACAACTATGCTCATATAGTGTATCTTTTTAGTGCTAAACCAAAAATAAAGGAAAACTCTTTTAGTAAAGGGAACCTAGCCCCCT
The DNA here is from genome assembly GCF_057233095.1 of Heloderma suspectum. Taxonomy (NCBI): domain Eukaryota; kingdom Metazoa; phylum Chordata; class Lepidosauria; order Squamata; family Helodermatidae; genus Heloderma; species Heloderma suspectum. Next base: position 169,105,660 of record NC_139458.1, on the reverse strand, counting down.
CCACCCAAATCTGAAAGCTGTTCATTCAGCATGACCTTCAGCCTGAATGTCTTCTGTGGAATGGACAGCTAGGAACAGTAGAGGACCCGGGCTGCACCAGCAGCATTCTACATATATTTTCTATCAGTTTGGCAGTATATCAAATGTAGTTTTAGACTTTCCAAAATCCCAGTGAGGATGCTTTCTAGTTTTAAGAATGACGGTGTGTTGAAGAATGTTCTAAACTGATATGAATAAGTGGCTTCCAAAGAGGTGTAATCACAGTATCACACATTATGATTATCACTTTTTTCTCTTCTGTACAGAGTAGGAAAAATGTCATCAATGAAGACTCCCTGAAAGGTAGCATCTCACAGAATCTGTTAGATCAGGGTATTATAGTATCCGGTACAACTGTCAAGACTGTGTAGTATTATGATAAAATCTAGCTTCTTTGAACACGTCAGCATTCTACCAGTGCAGACTGATTTGAAGTGAATAAAATTCAAAAATAGAACATCTCTGTGTCTGTATCAAGTTAATACATCTGGTATACAATTAGTCATTCCAAATCAAATTGCTTTGTGGAAAAAATGCTATGCACTGTTCCAACTTTCCTCAGTATGTCTACCTTTCATTGCTTTAAATAGTTGGTTTTATGATTACAATATTGGTTGAGCTCCAGACTTAGTAAATTAGAGGACTATAAGTAAATCTCTATTACCTAGCTAATTTTAAGATGTTGACTGTAACTGCATCATACATTATTTGTTAAAGTGTCAAAATTATATTTTCCCCATGCTTGCTTAGTACACATGTCTGTAAACATCTTTGCCGACTACTTCTCCATGTTCAGGGAATAAACTCTTCTGAAACACAGATGATTGTGGAAATTTAGCTCAAATGGTGTGCTAGAGGAACTGCTTTCCACTGGAACTCCAGCTCTATTCTGCCGGAAGACAGGCTACTTACTGTCTGTCTGGTACAGATGATTCAGAACTAGCATGTTTTAACCAAAATAAACAAGAGCCAACGATGGATAATAGGGACAGTTCTATATAGTGGAGTAGCCAATGGTGATGGACTATGGGAGTTATAGTCCCAAAAAATTGGAGGGCTCCAGGTTGCCCATCCTAAAACTTTTCTTAGATTGCAAAGTGAAAGAGGGTGTTTCCCACTGGCAGTTCCGAATGTATATATGCTTGCAGAATGCAAGCAGTATTTACTAGTAAGGTAAGCATATGATGGTGGTTAATATATAAATCTGTCTCTTGTTTTTCATGAAAACTAGGTAGGTTCTGGTACTTCTCTCCCCCCTTTCTATACTTTTAATTGAGCCCACTGTAATGACATTTGTGTAATAATGACTTGTCCAACAGCTTTTATTGATCACATTTGATTAAAGTAGAGAGCATTTTCCCCAGGAAAAAAAAAAAAGAATTAGGCAATCAAAGCAATTTGCTTTAATTTTGTCTTAATTTAAGTATAATAAAAGTAGGAAATCTAATGTCATCAGAGCCCATTTATAGCCTATGAAATAATTGCATTGATAGCACAGCATGATGCTAGAAACTTAGAGATGCAAGAAAAGTTTAAAGAAGTCTGATTCTGTATTTTAAATGCATTGGGTTTTTTGTTTGTTTCATTTTCCTAAAATGTAACACATTTGCCTTTTAAATGTTGCCTGCCTTTTAAAATGTAATTGCCCATCTTTGATTCAGAATCCTTACAAAAAAGGTTCAACAGGCTATCTCTAAAACTTTTATCATTAGTAGTGCTGTTATTATAATAGGAAGTCTGCCTTAAAATAGTCTCATCTGGTTTAACTAAAATCTTTACATTACTTGGCAGTGCTTTCTTTTGTACATGGTTCTTAGAGATCATTGAAGCTCAAACGGCACAATGCAGATCATGCAAATCATCCTTGCGTTGCTGGTGTACAGTGGCCTGATTGAGAGGCAGTATGCATGGCTCATGGGCCAACCACATGAAAAGAGTAATTTAAAGACCAGATGAGCGAAAGCTGGACTAAGTTAGGCTGATGTGTGAGCTTCAAAGGTTATAGAATAGCATCCTTATTTAAAATAAAAATGATTTTATTAATAACACCTGAACTGAGTTATTACTCAGGGAGGAAACAGAGAGGTACATGATGTTAAATGCATACCATACTTAACACAGAGGGAATAAAGATTATTTTGAATTTGGGTATGTGCGCCCTGGTATAGATTTGTATATTTCCCTGAAAGAGGTAGAAATAGGTAGCCATTTTCTTTTCATTGCATGGTGTTTTGGGGGTCTCCAAGAAACTAAGTTGTTTTATGTGGTTTAACATGAACGAGAATCTGTTGCTCCTACCACACTTCAGACAATGCAGAAATTTAGCTTGCTGAGACTAGTAGATGCTAGTAGATATAATAGCTTATTTTGTACTCAGCCTCTTGAGACAGTTGAGGTGCATGCCCCATGATGATAAAAGTCATGGCACAATTGGAGTCGAGGGAGTGGGGTGGGGGGTTCATAGAAAGGAGCAATGCAAAGCCAAATCCTGTACTTATGAATCTTCTCCAATATATATGACAAGTCTGGCTTGTTTTCTTATCCTTATCCTTTCTGATCCTTATGCTACTTTTATTTTTCCAAGTAAAAATGAAGGATGTTTATTCCCATAAGGAATGCAAATTATACATTAGGTTTTTAGAAGAGAGGAGATTGCCCAGTGTGTCATTAGGATTGTATCTTCTAAAAAAAAAACAGTCGAGAGGGTTTCTCGTTTCTGCAGTGCCACTAGAGGATCAATAATAAACTGAATGTATCAAACATACATTACATTATAACATTTGGCACTTGCTGAAGTAAAATCTGTGACTGAAGAATTAAGGTTAACTTAAGTTTTTTTCTTTTTGGTAAGCTATCATTGTTGGGTGGGGTATGGTGTTTTGCAAAACTGCTGATCTCACTAGGCAAAACACTGTATGCTGCATATGTAAGGGAGTTGACAGAAATTGCTACCAGCATAATAGCATAACCTAATTTGTTACTTTAAAAGGAATACTTATAAGAATAAATAAACTAAATAATAACAAGATGTTATTTTAGCTACTTGTCACCATTAGCAACAGGGACTGTTCTTAGTTGAGAAATCCATTTTACCTAGAGAAGATTCTGGAGCAGATGCGATTGTATACTACTTAACTCTACTTTGTGAAAATACTACAGTTACTTTTAAAAATATGAAACACAGAGATCATAAAGATGAGGAAAAATCTAGTCATAAAGTATTTAAGATTGGGTATTATACGCATCAGTATTTCAAATAAATAAAAGTTTTTATTGCATTATCAAAATCATCAATCAAAATGTTTTATAATCACTGATGATTTGGGAAATTTGCAACATATTTCAGAAGCATTGGAGAAAATATTCTAATCCATATATTGACTTTGCTGTAACAATACTGTTGTGAGTAAATAGTGGTCTCTTCCCCCATGAAATATTTTCAACCAGTGATTATTTGTAACTTAATCTCAACCCTGAAAAAGCCTCCACTTCAGTCACCTGCTCAAGGTAGCTTCCCCTCTTCCCTATCCAACATACAAGTGAAACCCTCTCTATCTAGACTGCAGCATTTTACAAACACAGGGAAGGAGTAAAGCTTGCTGTAACAGAGCACTGCCTTCCTTTCCTTTGCTCTGTTAAATGCTTCAGAGCAAGAATTATTTATTTTATTTATATTGCCTTTTGTACCCCATCTTTCTGTGACAATCACACTCAAGGAAATTTCCAACTCAAGCGTGCTTGAGGAAGCTTACCTTGGCTCTAGGTAAAAAATATACGTATGCCCACTTGAATAAAATGTTCTTAACAATCTGTTTTCAAACCATGTAAAGAGAGGTGAGATGAACCTTCCTTAAGAGGCTTTGCCACAACTAAAAAGGCCTTCTCTCTCATCCGCACCAACTGTACTTCTGCGGAGAAGGAATGAGTCGGGCCTCAGAAACTGAATGCACGTCTTGGGGCCAATCTACATTGCGCCCACCATTGCAATGAATTCGGTGTCCCATCGGGTTAAACACTCTCGCATTAAAACATGATTATTCACATTCATCCATTTTCCCCGTTGCACTGCTTCATTGAATGCGCAAGCTCGGTTCACACTCGAGCACTGTGCTGTTTTCCTGCACGCGCTTGTCTGATCTCAGATGCTAAGCGGGGTCGGCCCCGGTCAGTAGTTGGATGGGCGACTGCCTGGGAATCAGGCTTCCTATCCCCCACTCCGGATGGTTTTTTTTTAAATTAAGGCGTTATCCTCGCAGAATCGGGGCTTCTCCGCGATGTTTTTTTTTCTAATTGAGGCATGATCTTCGAAGCTTCAAAGTTGTGAAGCTTCACAACTTCGAAACTTTGAAGATCATGCCTCAATTAGAAAAAAAAACATCGCGGAGAAGCCCCGATTCTGAAAGGATAACACCTTAATGAAAAAACAAAACATCCGGAGTGGGGGATAGGAGGGGGTAAAACTTAGTCTCATTTGAGGGGATACAACAACCCCCTCCTCAGTGCAGGAATCCTGATTCCCAGGCGGTCTCCCATCCAACTACTGACCGGGGCCGACCCCGCTTAGCATCCGAGATCAGACAAGCGTGCACACATCCAGCCCTTTGCTTGTTGCTGAGGAAACGGGGGCTGCTAAGGAAGCTATGTGATTGGTAGCCGGAAGAAGACATGGGGCTGTCGAGACCTGTGATTGGACAGGAGGGAATTACAAACACCGCTCCATATGGACAGGCGGGGGAGGGGACTATGACTGGATATGGTAGCGAAGGCGGAAAATCAGAGCACATTAAGGGAAAATACCGGGATATTGGGATATTGAAAGCGGGAACATGGAAGTGGGAAATTCCAGTTCCAATTCGAGGCAGGTACTGTGTAGTGTGAAAGGTGGGCCGTGAAACCTCATTGGAAGCAAAAAAAGGCGGTAAGTTTAGATCCAGCCTTGGACAGATTGTGAGCATTTTCAAATGCTATGGGAATACTTACGTTTTCCACTCTGTTCATTTTGTCAATTTGTAAGTCATTGTTAAAACATGGCAGTCTTTATGAACTAGCCCTTAAACAACGAAAGACTAAAAATCAGAAGCATCATTGATGCCAGCACTAGATGGTGGCCCTATAGTCTATAATTTGTAACAGTCTGTGGGAATATACAGTCTCAGTTTTCAAACAACCGTCTTTGAACTGTTCCTTGTTCTTTACAGTTTACCTAAAAGAGTGAAGCAGAGGAAGAATATATTCCATTTTATGGCTGTGTGTGTATGTGTTGTAAATGTGTGATGTGTGCATGCGTGCGCACGTGTGTGTACACACAAACATGATCAATTTATATAGTAATAACAAAATTATACAGGAATATTCAAAAAGAGCTCCCAAAAAGATGTTTTGGGACCATCTCTTTGAATGTCCTAGTTTTTAAAACAAACAAACCTAAAACATATTTCATTTACACACAATTACTGCATTTTCTCCTATTAACCAGTATTATGTATACCTATTGCAAAGTTCTTTGTCAGCTATGTATTTTCAGCCATACTTCTGCTAACAAACTCCACATTGCTTGCTACCGACAAACCTGTGATAGGCATCATATGCCTCCAGAAAAAGAACTTCCTCAAGCAATATATCCACATGGCAACAGTTTGAAGAAACAAGCATTTTCTTTCTCTCCTTCTCTCACATGTTATATTTTGGCACATCATAGGAGCAGGTAGCATATCCACTACCTGCTGTTGAAAGTGTTGAAGATACTGAATTATTTATTCTATCTCTCTACACTATCCAAAACCGTTTTGGGTAGTTTGACACATCTCGGTCTTCCATATGGATACTTCATGGTGACAGAGTTGCCAGCTGCTCAGGTTTTGTAACAGTCTCAGATTTTCAAGGATTGTCTTAGCTTTCTTGGGAGAATCCCCCCCCCCCCCCGCCATGTACCTTGTACAGTGGGGTACTGTTTTATATGGCACTCATTTGAAGGAGAGTGCCGTTTGAGTTAAATAATACTGATTAGAAAGTTCAAATACTCTGAAATTATTTTCTGCTAAGAAAAAGCAATCTGAATAACTTTAGGATGAGCAGTTATAGCTAGTATTAATTACAAAATAATGTACTTCACCACATATAAATACAGATAACCCATCCTAAACATGTATGGCTTGAACAGGTCATACTGTTTAATTCATTTTTTTCAGGTAGTAATAGCAGAATGCTAAACCTGACACTTCTAGAATTCAGTGCAAGAAATACTCAATGTATATAGTGATTTTCATTAATTGTACATCATCCCCAGTTCTAGAGATTGATATGTATTTTACCCTTTTTTTCACAGATTATTTTAGTTGCTTATCCTACTCACATATATGCTATGGCTTGGATAAGTATCTGGACTGAGCAATGTATTGTACAATGGAGATATGCCAAACATTTCTAGTGTAATGTAGCTAAGGTTTTTTAAAGACAGATTTGAATAATAGGGAGAATGCTTACTGCTACAAGACATGGTACTTCTGAATTTTGTTAGATTGGAAGTCAATGGACCACATGCACTGTGAAATATATCTAATAGTATATCTAACACATGCTATATCTCAAGTCTTAGTTGAGCACAACAGGCAGGGTCCAGTATGAGGGCCACTCCTGTCTAGTGGAAGGCCTGGTAGGACTTAGTGACATTAGTGGTGCTTTGGTAATTTTGCATGGTTTTTGCTTCTCACATCAGAAGCATCTTAAAACACCTTGTTTTGAAACTATTGTTATGAGCTTAGATGTCTTGTTTTACATGAATGAGCCTATAAATATGGGTTTTCCTGACAAAGGTTGGGTGATCTGGGATTTTAAAAAGGGGCTTTAATGATCCTTAATAGCCAGGAATTTCTCTCCAACCTTTGTGATATGGTACCCATCAAGGTTGGACGAAGGATAGATACACAGGTAGAAGAAGAGAGAGACAGAGGCTGCATTTGCACAATCACTACAGCCCAGTGTAACTTATTTTGATTATTCAACCCTGCAGCGGGTTGCCATAGTTTTCCATGTCAACCAAACTGCGCAACAAAGTTTGTTTGAGCATTAAACAACCCTCAAATAATCCAAGGTCTGTTGTATGGTTACTTGAGGGTTGCTTAACCTTCGAACAACCCCTGCCACCTGTGTTAGGACAACATGACAAATGTTGCAACCCCCACTGGGAGTTAAATATTCAAAATGGCTGCTGGCACATGCCATGATGGACTGTGGTGATCATGCAAACTGGCCCAGAGAGTGAAGGGTCATTAATTCATTTTATTTGAAGATGAAGTACCATGCTCTCAAGCTGTCTTTGAAAACCTGATGCAGGATTAGCAGTTGTGCTGTCCGTCTTGGAATATGATTCCAGAGTGCCCTGCTCGTATATTAGTAAAGAAACATTACAAAGATACCATAAGGCTCTGATGGTTTTTCACACCCAAAGGAAATTAAGCCCTGTAGTGCTGCCCTGAACTTCTCTGTGCTCAGGCAAGGAGGGGTGCTTAAATACTATAATATGCTATCATGCTGTTTTAGTAGAAGATGTTCTAGTACAACTTCTGTAGATGCCCTCATTTGATTTGATTTTTGGTCAAGTTCTCCTGTACATCCTTCTGCCTGCTTGCCACCACATAATTGTGTCTAGATTACAGGTGCATGATTGACTGGAGAAAAGATTTCCAGATTTTGGATACACATGGCAGCAATTTGTATAATTATAATGGCATTGGGAGTTACTGCCATTACAACCCCATTTCCACTTGCCAGGCTAGGAAGGTGGTTTACATGATAGAGGAGTAGGCACCATGCACATAACATAAAATATGAGCCAAGTGTTCCTTATGGAATACCTGTGCACTTGAAATGATGGACATATACAGAGCTCCTCATCCCCTTAACACATCCCCTTAACACGTTATATTATGTGCATGATGAAGGGCCCTTGACCATTTCTCTATCAAGTGAAGAGGTTTACTAATTTGGTACATAAGAACTGGGCCACCAAAATCTCTTCCTGAGTGTACTGCTGGGTCACATGTTCCTATGATCATATGCACAAGCATGTTTTGGAATAATCACATAGAGAAACATGGCTGGCAGGATTCCTGCAGTGAACCATCCCTTTGACGAAAAAAATCATCTTTATTAAAAAAGGAACAAAAAGAAGAACATACATAATTACATAAGAAGATTACTAAAGAAACTCACTAATTATACTTCTTACTCTATCACCAATATGCTTGTGGAACAGCTAGAGGAAAATAGTCCAGGTAGAATTTACTTTCTAATGAAAGAAAGAAAATACAAGTTATATAGCATATATGAAGTGTTTATGTGCGATGTGTGTCTTAACAATCTTCATGCACTTTGTATGGCTGTGCTGGCAGAGACTGCTTTCCATATGTGGCCTTGAAATGCTACAGAGCTTTTCTGCACAAGGCATTTATTGTGTGCTCGTCATTCCCTACTCGCAGTTGTTTACAGGTTCTTTAGATGACAACATGACCCTCCAGTTTTGCTTCTGTTTTTCAACAGCACTTTTGGCAAGTTTTTTAGACCAGGGAAAATGCGGTAGTTTTTGTGAAAATTTCCCCTCTTATGTAACTGCTATTCCACTATACCACAGTGCTACCTAGTGGTTATGTAGCAGAAAAGCAGGGAAGGAAACACTCTTCGTCTAGTGCTTGGATCTCAATTCTTTGATGAAACCAAAAAATAAAATAAAATACAGTGGATTAACAGCCTCATGTAGAAAAGCTCTGTTCTGACTCAGCTATATTACTAAAGTGACCACGTAATCACAAATGACCTTTCATAAGCAGGTCTTCCTTAATACTCTTAAGCGTCACATATGCTGTCCCAGTATGTAATCTTTCTAATAAGGTGTCAGGGTGGAAACTGAGCCGATAGAACCCCAGAGCAGTTCTCATTCTGAGGAGGATCAGCAATCCCTGGGAGAGGAGCCAGCTCATCCTTCACAGGCACAGCAGCTGGCAGAGATTCCTCCTGCCGGCATTCCTGAGATAGATAGTGATCCTGGCAGTGAGCAAGTGCGGGAGGGGGGCTTGCTAGACGCTGGATGCAGGGAGCGATGAGTGATGGGGGGCGTGGAAAGGAGACGTAGCAATCCTGTGCATGTTTACTTGGAAGTAAAACCTAGTCTGTTCAATGGGGCATACTCCCAGGTAAGCATGATGATGTTTACTTCCAGGTAACTGTCATTTTGCATATTTAATCGTCCATGAGGCTTATTCATTTTAGTTGAACCCTTGTGCATATGTCTGTGCACAAGATTGTTACCTGTGTGTCATTCTACCATAGATGAGAAGACATATTTGCCTTTGCAAATAAGCTTGTGTATTGTCTCAGCAACAGAAGTTAGTCTAAAAATAAGAGTCACCATACCAATGTGGTATCTCTCTTAATGGATGTAAAGGAGGTAGCTAATGGTGAACCATCAGGCCCAAAAATGAAAATGTGTATCTGCCAGTAATTAAATGTGGCTAAACATAGCTACAAAGGGAGAAGAAAATTATTACCATACTTCTCATAAAACTCAGGAAGCTTGAATGAAGTTACCTAAAAATAAAGGCAGTCTTTAAAGGCTCTTTCTTCAAATCCAAGAAGTCTATCTCACAAATCTTTTTAAAGTTTACTTCTTGATGTTACAGCTTAATATAAAAATACTTATCTGATTAGCTGTTGTTTGGAATTGCTCTTGGAAAGTGATATCAAAACCATACCGGAGGTTTAGCACCATATCTCTGCTGCGACGGTGTACCTCTAATGAGGATGACAATTTTATCAGTTTATTCCAATTGAATGTTAGAATCTTCTTTTCATCAGCACTAAAGTTTCTTTTAGCTCCATTTTTCCTGAACAGTTCTTTGAAACTGTGATAGGGTATCAGTTTTCAGTGTTCTGTACAATACCTTAGGTTCTGTAGGAATGGCTGGTTGAGTATTGCTTATGAGATTTGTGGAGTGCATGTAATTTGTGAGTTCATGTAAGAGTACAAAAGTTATTGTGATATGAAAGGAGTGAGAAAGCTATCTGTAGTCTTTGTGTACCGCTTTCCCTCTATGTGCATATGATGTAATTGTGATTAATGTTTGGGATCATCACCTGGGGAAAAGATTATCAAGATGTTCTGCATTGAGCAGGGGGTTGGACTTTATGGTCTTCTAGGCCCCTTCCAACCCTACTATTATGTGATTCTAAGAAATTGGGTAGGCTGGTGATTTGTGGTACTGGTAACTGTGAAGAACTGATATTGAGAGGGAGAGACCAGACTTCTGGCTTTTGCTGAGGAATACAGCCTTTGGTTGCTTCTACTGAAGAAACCAGGTTGTGTTTGTATGAAAGGACTGTTTGGTTTCTGGGTCTTGGTTTTCTGTTGGCAAGGAGAAGTTTTTATTTCTGTTAGTTGCAATAGACTTCATTAAAATTTAGTTCCTAGTCTGGGATAAAGCCCTGTATGTCTTGTCAATGAACAGTCTCCTCCTTCAAACAATTCCTGGACAAATGAAAACGTATTCTGCATTTCCACCACCAGTAGTTGCTCTACCAAATGGCAGAGATGTGCCTACTTTTTTAAGGGCTAAACTTGTCTTGGAGGGGAATCTTTTATTTTTCCAAATTAATGATATTTGGAATTTGGGTGCTGAATTTGATAGGGCTTTTGGAACTTCTTGAGAGAGAACATGCCCATTTCAGAGTAGCTTATCACTAAACCTGCAATGGCATTTTTCTCTTTACACCTTGTTATGAGCAACATTACCGTGTGTTACAATATAAATTGTTTTTTGATAGCCCCATTAAGTGTAGAAAATTAGTCACATGGGTCTCTGTATTGTGAATGTTCACTACAGTGGAAAGAATAGATCAGCATATACATTCCTTTGTGTGCACAGAACTGCTCTGGCCATCTAAGAACCAGTATTCATGTTCCTCTGGTGTTGTGGAAACCACTGCTGCTTCTCCCTCTTCTGAGATATTGGGTCAAGGTGAGAAGCCTACTCTGTGGCTCTTCTCCATGTTGCATCATCCCATGAAAATTTGAGTTCATGCAAGCAGGAGAGGAAGCGGGGTGTAGGATCCTTGCATGTAGTCTCAGGCTTCTCATGTTGTCAGGTGGTATGGAAAGGTGGGACACACTTGCAATACCTGTGCTGCCAGAATAATGAATAAGCGTACGGGCAGGAGTTTCATGTGTGCATCAGAATGTGCGTGAAGAACTAGTTCAGGATGCATGTTTGTTTCCAGTACAGTACAGTCATTTTGGGGGACCACAGACCCATCATCTCTAGAGTTCAGAGGACAAAACACTATCAGTGCATTCAAAACAGCCAGGATATTTCCTGTGCTCTTATGGAGGGAAAATGGGCAAAATAAGCATTCAGATCTTTTCATATAATAAAATATGTATTAAATTGCTTTTGAGCGATGGACTAATCCACATTCTAAAATAAATGAATGAGTTGCAATCTTAGATATTTACTAGTTATATATTAATATGTACATATAGTAATTACATTGAGAGGAAAAATATTTTTTCATAACAATTAATGTTTGTAAATGTTTATGGAAGTACATAACAAATATAACAAACACATGGACTAATTAAGATGAAAGGGATGACAACCCTTGTGGCTTGTTCTGAAAAATAAGGAACATTACAATAGTAAGACTTAATTATTTCTGTAAACATTTCAAATTAGTTTCCGTATAAAAACTGAATGTCTAAAATAGTTTATATCTTCTAAACCTTTTGACATTTGTACATATCATGTCAAGAATAAATTAATCCTCATTTTTATTTATTATATTATAGACTCTAATATATTATCATTTATTCCTCTATATCTTTGTTTGGATTTTTAAAGTTGCTTATTGTTGAAGCACAAATGGAAAAGCTTTTTGTTGTGATTTATATATTCTCAATATATACAGCATCAAAATATAACTGTTGCATGTTGATTGAATATTAATATACAATTCATAATTGAGTATTAAAGTAACTAAGGGGCCGAGGTGGCTTAGTGGTTAAGACGCTGAACTGAAGACTGGAAGGTTGGCAGGACAGCAGTTCGAGACCCGAGTGCCGCGTGACGGAGTGAGCTCCTGTCTTCAGTCCCAGCTCCTGCCAACCTAGCAGTTCGAAAGCAAGAAATTGCAAGTAGATAAATAGGTACCGCTTCGGCGGGAAAGGTAACAGCATTCCGTGCACCTTGGTGTTCAGTCATGCCGGCCACATGACCACGGAAGCGTCTTCGGACAGCGCTGGCTCTTCGGCTTAGAAATGGAGATGAGCACCACACCCTAGAGTCAGACACGACTGGTTGGGGACACCTTTACCTTTTACCTTCTTTAAGTAACTAATCTTTTATGTTTTATTCATGAATAATCCTAGTTGATGTACAAATACTCTTTTTTAAAAAGAAGAAACATCAAAACAAAACACTGACCCATATCTTCAACATGGACGCCTTCTCAGACATGGGAAGTTGGTGGGGCGGGGGAAGTAGTTTCAGGCCTCTTGCCTATCTTTTGCCAATTATTAGGGGTCTTCAGATAATTGTTATTTAAAATGCTAGAGTATTCCTAGGATGTATCTCTCAAGAAGCACTCAGTCCCAAAGTGTACTTCTAAAAGGGGGATGGCACTTTGTGCTATTATTTCCCTACAGTGTGTTCTCGCCCCACACTGCATGAAGAAGGTAACAAGTGTCCTTTGGCTTGAATTTTTGACAATGGATGGCTATTTAAATCTAAGTACTAAATGCCTTATTGGGCTTGGTGGGAGTTATTGAGCTATCCGTATTTGTATAACTGCCCTTTCATCTGTATAGACCTGCTCTGGTTCCTTTCCCAGTACAGGAACTAGTAAAGCTATCATGGTGTCCTAGTTCTCACTGAAGACTGCAGTTGGCAGCTTTAATATGCCTTTTCTAGTTCATAGAGCAGCAGCAACAGATTAGCAGATACCTGTTATGTTGCATTTCTACCTTACACTGTTGGAGCACTAAACTGTATAATCCGATGAGCCAAGGGAAGCGGGATTGAGCAATACAGTCTCAGATACACTGCTTGTGTACACGTTCCATGCAGAGGTACTTAACACCCCCTGTGGGCAGAAGGATTGGGGCAGGTTTTGGTTTACTTACTTTACATTATTTATATGTTTTCCAATGACCAAAGTTCCCTGAGCAGTTTACAATAAAAAATTGAAACCATAAAACAAAGTAAAACACAAACATAAAATCTGAAACCAGCATAAAACCAGCAACAGTGAAAAACCAAAGTAAAGCCAACAAAAAAGTAGTGCAAACAATCTAAAAAGCACTCAAAGCTATTAGGATTTAAATGCCTTAGGAAATATAAGTCCTTCACTTGGCATTGAAAAGACCATAGTGTGGAGGCTAGGTAAGCTTCCTTGGGGAGGGTATTGGACAGCCAGGGCACCATTACTGAAAAGGCCCTCGCTGTAGTAGCCACCTGCCACACCTCATGGTGTCTGAATGCCCAAAGAAGGGTGTCTGAATGCTATCTTAAGGTCTGGGTAGGTATGTATGTGAGAAGGTAACCTGGCCCCAAGTTGTTCAGGTAATACGTGCACTTTGAATTGGGTCCAGAAACAGACTGGGAGCCAGCGCAGATGGCAAAACACTGGTATAATATGACTGTATTGGCCAGTACCTGTTAACAATATTGCTGTCCAAAACAGGGTTGTAGTTGGTGTATTGGCTTAAGCTGATAAAATGCGCTCCAAGCCACCAAAGTCACTTGTGCTTCCAGCAACAGTGTTGGATCCAAGAGCACTCCCGAGCTGCGATCTCCTCCAAAACAGGTTGAACACCACTCAGCTGGGCAGATAAACTACCCACTAATAGGATCTCTGACTTGTCTCACTTGAGTCTCAGTTTATTGTCTTTCATCCAATCAATTATTGTGCCCAGAATAAAGGAGAAGGGTTACTTGGCAAACAGGTCAGTGCCAGAAGGTCATGGTGCTGCTTGCCAAGAATTGGGTTGGACTTTCATTTGCAGGTGTGCAAATGAGTGATGGAACTAGTGCACCTAAAATCATTCTGCAGTATTGGGCCACCAGAAGTCATGTTTAGGCAGCTGATCATTCTTCAGCAATCCCATGGCAAAACGGAGAATCATTCAACATAAATACTGAGCTATTTTAAAGTTTACATTCTGCAGACCAACGGAGAGGCAAATATGTATGTAGATTTATGTGTATCTAATATAGTACACATGTGCCTAATGGGTATGAAAGTCTGAAACAGTTCATTCACTCGCATATAAGTTTGGACCACTCTATTTGTTCCAATTATGGGCAAATTCTGGTTGCACTGAGAAAGCATGTGGCTGACTATACCATTGTAAAGTACTTGGCATCATTCTGTGTTGATTATTTAGAACAGATGATCGCTTAATAAATGTTGGTGGCTTTTTTGGGTGTGCGTGTATGTGCTGCTAACATGGTACAGAAAGAATGCGCAGAAGTGCATTTCATATTAACATTTTGCACCGTTGATCAGGTTGGATAAGAAAAATGTTAACAGCAGTTTAACTGTACTCTTATTTTGTGAGATAACATGCTAATAATGTAGCTGTTTTAATTTGACTTTAGCAGACAGTTTAAATATAGGTTTCCCTTACAGAGACAAAAGTTGCAATTTAAAGCTCTTTGGTGGTCTAAAAACAGCTTAATTCTCTAGTAGCATGGTAATAAGTACTAATCCAGCTTATGCAGTGATTGTAGTATGTCATGTTTGTGAAAGATTGCCTAACTAGGCTTTCTCTGGATTATTTGTTAATTTTGTCAAAAAATCAAATGTAAAACCTTATAGCATCTTTATGCTGAGACAAACTGTTCAATTTAACTTGTGCTCAAGCAGCGGCTGTCAGAAATTATCATGTTTCCAGTGTTCCCTGTATCACCTTGTGTCCTTACCTCCTCCATAGACTCAGGCATGATAAAGCTCACCTTGTTAGGATTTCTTACTGAAATGATAACCCGAGGGAAAATGAAAGTTGATGTCACATGGAATGACAGCTGACATACATTTATGTCATGGGCTACATTAGAATAATAAACTTTCCTTTCCTTCCCTAGCACTAGGTGATAAGTGGAAGTGCTTTTCATCATGTCCTCCAGTGCCCTGTTCATTAGACAAATGCATGACTCCTCTGTGGGCACATTCGCTGTAACATGTACTGTCAGGTGTTGCTTAAGCTTTAAAAGTGCTGCTCCGTAGCAGTAAGAAACAAACCTGATAGGCAGGTCTAGGTACCTTTAAAACAAACAAGCAAACAAACAAAAAACCGCGAGAAATTGCAAACTGTTTATCACTGATGCAGGAAGAGCAAAATCTTTTTTCGCTATAATTTTAGTTTCTGGATCCCATACAGGAAAGTTAGGCAAAGTAAGATTTAGCAATGAATTGTTTATATCAAAGATTTGCTTCTGCTGCCAGTGTATGTTTGATGAATTCCTTGGAAGAGCCCAACTAGAAAAAGGTCACCAGCCTTGATGAAATATCCTCTACAGCCAGGGTAGGGAAGCTTTTTGCTCCAAGGGCCAGATGACCATCCAGGAAACCTCCCAGGGGCGACATGCCAACAGTGGGCATGGTCAGAGCCAAATGTGGGTGTGACCACCCCACTCTTTCACACATACCAATCACACAGACATGCACACAACCCATCCACACCATTCTGTCTCACATACGCACACCCCACACGCATACTTACTTTTCCCAGCCCCCCTCTCTCAGCTGAGAAGGGGAGGGGCACTGAATTTTTATCCTCATCGTGGTGCACTGGGTGGAGAGGTTTAAACCTCCCCACCCAGCATGAAGCAATGGGGATGAAAATGGCCCCCTCCTCAGCTTCTCTTCCCAGCGATGCTGATTGGAGAGCAATCCCTCCATTTGCAGTTTGCTGCCTTCTCCTGCTATGTGTTGACAAAAGAAGCAGCACTGAAAAACGTTTCTCTCTGATCCATAGAGCTGAAGTGAGATAATAGCTTTCCTCTACCTGATGAGAGGTAGGCTCTTGGGGGAGGCTGGCGGGCTGGATAGAGAACCCTTTCAAGCTGTATCTTGCCTGTTGGCCTGCTCTAGCGATCCTAAAATGATATCCCTTGTACCCAAGCCATAATTCCTGGTGCACTATCAATGCTTGGATCAGGTCCAGTCTAAGATGAGAGGTAAAACATACCACTTGGTCAATTTCCTAACGAAAGGGAAATTTCTGGTTGTCTCTTGGGGTTTCATTGTATCAATTTTGTCCATATTGCTCATTGACTTGTGACAGGAAGTCTCTCCTCATATATGTACCACACAGCTTAATAACAACTGGATCATTTAGGCCATTGTAGTCAAGTAAAATACTTTTATGTCTTCCGGGTAACAGTCAACGCTACACATATGTGAAATGCATAACCATTTATTTGGTTTCTCAAGGCAGAGTTAACTTTATCCCCTCGCTCTATGTGGAGGCTTTCTACGTGGTGACTCAGAGTAAGCATGGATTTTAAATTTTTCTTGCTGTGGCATCGCTCCAATCACATCTGCGAAACAGTGTTGCATATTATATTCTTTGTAGTGGCAGCCGTGCTGGCATGTAACGTTTTTAGACTTTACAGCTGCCTTTTGAGAAGTGCTTTTCATAGTCACTGAATGGGTGACTATAATTGGATCTTGGTCAAAGGATCAGGTTGATAAGTCAGTTATCAAGCTTAAGAGGCTAATTATTGATTAACTGATGAATGTCTAGGCCAGGGGTGGGCAGTGTCTGGGAGATAGGGGACAGATTTCTTTGCCCAAACCCACTAGGGGACTCATCCTGCCGCCACTGAAATTGCTACTACTACTACAGAAATTCCCAGACATCTTGTTTCCTTGCAAAATTGTTACATTTTTGCCTGTGGCAAATTCGGAGGGGGTGGGGGTAGGGGGCTGCAAAAATGACCCACGGAGGTCACATGCATCCCAGGCTGTGAGTTGTCCACCCCGGTCTAGGCAGTCTTTCTGCCCTATGATACCAAAGCTGAGGAAGTTGGTCCAGTAGTGCGCCCTCTTGTTTAGAAAGGAGTCATGCATATAGGAAGTTCAATGGAACATCAATGGATAAGTAGGGCAATATGTACCTATGGAAGCAAGGTTCAGAGGAGAGACAGTATGAGCTGCGTTGCAGGGAAAGGGGATGCTTTCTCTTCCTGGCACAGCCTAGTCTCTGTCCAACTTGTGGCCAAGCAAGGAGGCACCACAGCAGGAGACTGGGGCAGATGTTGGTGGAGCACAAAGTAATAGCAGTTCCTGGAGTCCTGTGCAGTAATGCAGTGTACAGTGGAGCGTGCCTCCACTTTAGTTGCCCCCTTTCTAAGCTCCTAACTGCAGTGCAGTGTGCACTGGATAGGAAAAAATGAAACTTCGATCACAATTTGCTTGCCTCATGGGGGTGCGGGTTTGAAGAAGAATTTATATTGTACTTGTACTGTACTATTGTACTGTGATAAAATTAGACCTGTATTGAGGGATGGAGGGTTTTTTATCTTCATATAACCAGACTGTGACTGTGGGTTTGTCTTGAGGCAATACCTGGCTAGAGTCTTGGACTTGACAAAGGAGTGTTAATAGTCCAGGATATTCAGGCGATGTGTCTCCATGGGCGTTAATTGTTAATACAGGACTGCCCTGCACTGTTCTGAATAGGAAAACCTGATCAGTGAAGCGGGTGGAGGGCATACCTCAGTGTCCAAGCTTAGGATGCTATAATTTAAGTCTGAACATAGGAAGAGTTCTGCTGTATCAGAGCAAGGGTCCATCTAGTCCAGCATTCTGTTCACACAGTGGCCAACCAGCTGTCGACCAGGAACCCACAAGCAGGGCATCAGCACAACAGCACCCTCCCACCCCTGTTCCCCAGCAACTGGTGTACATAAGCTCACCGCCACTGGTGCTGGAGGTAGCACATAGCTATCAAGACTAGTAGTCATTGATAGCCTTTTCCTGTGTTTGTGAAAGGGAATGAAGGGAACAGGTTGTGGTTTTTGAGAGGCAAGGAGAGAGCTGAGGTTTTGGGCTCAGATGGGTCTCTATTTTGCATCTATGTGGCCCTGACTTGGATTGGGAGCATGGTGGGTGGGGGAAGGTTAAAGCCCCCACACTGGGTTCCCAATCCAAATCAGGACGCCTGTACTTACTCTAGGGTCTTTAAAGTAATGTGGACACTAAGCTAACACCCTTTTGAGGTTGTGGCTGCTTCTCTCCGGAGATCTGAAGTGGGGCAATGGATTTGGCTCTCTGTGGTGCTTCTCTGTCTGTGCTCAAACTCACATTACAAAACACCATAATCCTCAAGTGACCTCCTTCCAGAGGAAACCAAACCAAAGGGAGTGTTGCACCCTTGGAATTTCTCACTGCTCGGAGAAGTGAAGGGAGCTTAACCCTATCTATAGGGTATTGAGTACTATGTTATATACCTGAGTAGCCTTTTAAAGTCCGTTTTAAGCAGTCAGGTTTACCTTATCGGTGGTGTTTGCACCTGTGTTGTATAATATGAAGGAGGTGGTCAGTCTTTTCCGACTGCTCATAGTAATAGATCGGGCAGAATGAACAAAACAACAAAGGCTATGGAGGAAATTTAATAAAAAAAATAGGAAAAGGAAATCTGAACATGAAAAATAAAATCCACACTAGATATGTCTATTGCATAAATCAAAAGGCTTTATGTCATAACATGAACATGTGCCATACTGGCTCATATATTGAATTTCAGTAGTTGGTTGCATAAAGAAGTAAAGTGTAATGAAACTGGCAAGCAAAGTATTCCCCAGTCAGCCTTATCTTTGTTCCATTTGTCCTTCAGACACAGCTTTTTTTGCATTTTTCAATAAAACCCATCCAGCTCTTTTCTTTTCTTTCTTTCTTTCTTTCTTTCTTTCTTTCTTTCTTTCTCTCTATTTCTTTCTTTCTTTCTTTCTTTCTTTTCTCCCCCCCCCACTTTGCATCTCTCTGTAACTGAGCTGAGAAAACCAATGAGATTCAGTGCTTTTCTACTTGAGTTCTTTAGCTGTTTTTTAAAAGATCAAAACTTAGAATGCTGCTACATGGTATTAAGGCTTAGCCACTGATGTGTCCCTATAGAGGTTATGTTTTTCTTGTGGGGAGAGTGGTGGGAGGAAAAGGGTGAAGGGTGACACTTTTGAGCAGGCTTGTAGACAGTAAACACTACTTTCCTTGTTTCTTAGGATCCTCTTTGCAAGCTCGGTGCTTAACCTGGCTGAACTTGTTGCCCTTCGGCCTGACCTTGGCAAATTGAAAAAGGTCCTTTACTTCCATGAGAACCAATTGACATATCCTGTCCAGAAATGTCAGGAAAGGGACTTCCAATATGGATACAACCAGATTCTTTCATGGTAGGTGCATATCACATGCCCTTGTGTATAATTGTTTTCCACTATCTTTTATGCCTATGCCTCCAGGGTTTTCTCTTCTTCTCTTTTTCAAAAATAAAAATATGTGGAGCCCTATGCAGTTTCCAGTATTTGGAGACAGACATATCTCACAATTCAACATGAATGTATCAAGCTGATGTTCCTTAGTATACACAGGTTGTAGAATGAGAAGTATACCTAGATGCTAATATGAGGCGCTTGTATACCAGTTACATTGCACTAATTTTCAGTATATACCTCATTCGTAATACACACAAGATGCTTTTGCTTTGAAAGCACTTAACAAAGGGGCAGTTAATCAGTGCTGGCTTAGCAATAGCTTTTATTGCATCCAGCTGAAATAAAAATAGAGGTTTTCAAGGGAGTAAACAAAAATTAAAATGTACTGCAGCAGTGTTTTTAGGAAGAGGGGGTAGTAAACTTACCAGATAAATCCTTACGTTTCTTTCATTGCACATTCACAAATTGTGCAGTGGTAAAACACCCAGACATTTAAAAGGCTGTGGCCCTTTATTGTTACTTAAAACAAACATATTTCCTGAATATAAGTTAATGAAAGAAGTTAATAACAGCTACACTGAAAAGCTTTGTGATTAGGCGTTATACAAACCTAAAGTGAAACTGCAAAGCTGAATTGGCTTGAATTGAAATAAATTCATTTACTTGGTCTATTTCACATATTTGTTATTAAGAGAATTATTATATGCATAGATCGAGCATTTTAAAGCTAGATGTATAACATCTGCATCTTTGCATTGTAACTCAGATGAAAGACAAATAATGATCCTATATAGTTGAGCTTTTTTGTAGCTCCCATTCTGCTTTCGTTTGCAAAATGTTTCGGTTTTTCAGTAGCAATATTCTGAAAATATAATGAAATGGCTTTGCATTAAAATTATTCTTAAAGACAAAAAGCAGCCTGTATAAAATATTCCTCATCATTACTACTTGAAGAAATACATATGGCATGAAATTTCTAAACCATTTTTTCTCTGCTACTTTTGAAAATGCTATAATTTTGCTTATTATCTTGCTATTATGGGACCTTTCTAGTGATTTAGCTTTATTAATCCTCAGAATTTTTGTTTTGAGTCATAGCAGGAGTAGACCTGCTTCCCACAACCTAGTAGGAGTGATTAGTAATAGTGGGGGTGCAAAAAGTATCCATCCTGCCCATGGAGAATGTGTAGGGGAGGGTATTCTCATATTCTTCCTATAAGATGGCATGGGGAGAAAGTAGATTGGGATCTATTGGCTGTTGTCTGGATGAGTTAGAGTGAATTAGTAGATTTCTGAATCCAAATGTAAGTTAGGCTGCTGAAATAAAGAAAGCTTAGGGAAAAACAAACTGGATGGGAGATTGTGTGGAAGGACTGCAAGCTCAGTTCTGGGATTAAACATAAATTCCTGGGCTAAAAGCATGTCCTCAGAGGCACCCCGTTCCCTTAATTCAAAGGCTGCAATTGTAAACACATTTCCAAGGTACTTATTTCCAGGTAAGCTTTGCACTGCAAGTGTATCTCCGCTTGTCCCCTGACAGCACTATTTTGCACCTATGTCTGCAAGATGGCCCTTGTGGTTAAAAAAAAAAAAGTAGACATACAAGCCTGAAGTTTGCCCACCCCTGATATAGGACATCACCACTGTGAGGGGATTCTCATTACAATCCCTCATTGCTGTCACATGAGGCACAAGCAGGAGCAAGACCATGTCTCCACTTAAACCAGACTCTCTTTTTCCTCCTGTAGCCTGATACGTTATTGTTGGTATGAAAGCTATTTGTTCCTCAGCTTCTGAGTCCACATAGATCAAATTACCTTGGGAAAAGTTCTCTAAACTGCAGTCTTGTTTGGTTGTCTGCATCATCCAGCCAAGTCGAAAGGAGCATTTTGTCAGACATCAGGTACAGATTGGGTGGGGTACGATGGTTGTCTGTAGCCACCCAGTGCCTCTGAAAATGGTGAGCACAAAGGAGGGGGGTTTAAATGGCTCTCTTTAGATTGAGACCATAATTCCTAAGGCATATTCAGGCAGTGCATCCTCTAGCTCAGAGGCAAAAGAAACAGACAGAAGTTTTTTGCGGTATGCTTTCTGTGACCCCAGTTGTCTTCTTTATTTGGCTATTTGTATTCTTAGCCCCTTTGTGTCACCAAAGAGGAATTTTAATTGCTAATAGTAAATACAGTCTACCTTTTCCATCCTTCATGCTTTTCTATGATCTGTAACCTACAAAGAGGGATCTAGTTTGTTTTATTCCTTTCTTTTAATTTTGTATTTTTAAAAGCCCTGCATTTTAAAACCCCTTCCCCACTCCCTTTAGAAACACCTTAGGGGAGAACATAAGAAGACCCATGCTGGATCGGACCAAGGATCCATCTAGTCCAGCATTCTGTTCACACATTGGCCAACCACATTGGCCAAGGGAAACCCACAAGCAGGACATGAGTGCAACACAGCACCCTACCGGCCAAGTTCTCCAGCAACCGGTGTACACAGGCATATTGCCTCTGATACTGAAGGTAGCATATAGCCATCAGGACAAATAGCCTTCTCCTCCAGGAATTTGTCTAACACCCTTTCAAAACCATCCAAATTTGTGGCCATCACTAGCTTCAGTGGTAGCATATTCCATAGTTTAATTATGCGCTGTGTGAAGAAGTACTTTTTATCTGTCCTGAATCTCCAACCAATCAGCTTCATGGGATGACCCTGAGTTCTAGTATAATGAGAGAGGGAGGAAAAAATGTTTCCCTATCCAAATTTTCCACATCATGCATAATTTTATACACCTCTAATAGTAAAATGGATAATCCTGTGCTGACCAATAGGACAGCAAAACAGCATCAACATAGAGAAGAGGGTGGTTCTCCATACCGGGGGGTGGGTGGGGGGACAATGCCCCTCCCTCAAAATTGGGGAAAAGAGAAGCTGTGCCAAATACAGTGCCTCATGCTGTCATGCAACCCCAAGAACATGAAGGTGGAATGGCAGCGTAAATGTCTGAGTGACTTCCCTTCAGTATAGAGCAGCCTTCCCCAACATGGTACCCTCCAGATGTGTTGGCTAAAGATAACAGGAGTTGCATTTAAGCACATCTGAAAGAGGCCATCTTGGTTCATCTTGGGCTTAATGGAATGCATCTCCTGCCCCTGATACTGTCCTTTTTCTGAATAAATGATTCATTAGTTGGGGGTTAATTTGGATTGGAAGAAATAACACTTCCTCTGATCCAAATGACGCCCCCCTCCCGAGTGATCTGAAACTGCCAAGGAACCAGGCCTCCCAACAAGAATCCTGGACTGGAAAAAAGTTGGGGTTCGGTGATATACACCTGATGGAAATAGAGCATCCACAGGTTCTAATTAATTCCTCCCCACCAGTGTGAGTCTATGGTGACACGGTGGGTATTTCCTAACAATGCCATATCTTGGAATGGAGGAGGAGGAGGATAGGAACATAGGAAGATGCCTTATGCTGAGTCAGACCAGTATTATTGACACTGACTGGCAGTGGCTCTCCAGGGTAACTGGAGATGCTGGGGATTGAACTCATGACCTTCAGCATGCAAAGCAGGTGCTCTGCCACTGAGCCACAGCCATCCCTTCATGGGAGACGCATGCCATCAGACAAGTTCAGGGCTTTATGACAGGATGTGGGGCTGAGTGATGAGCTTGTTGCACAGTCAACTCCAAACCTGAGCACTGTAACACAATTAACACAATTCACAAAGCACCATAACTTTTTGTTACAGATACCCCCTCGTCAAATCCTATTTTACATTTTTGTTGAAGAATTTTTAGTGAGCTGAGTGTAAATGAGGTATATTTTAGCAATAAGAATCTTTTTTAATAGAGAATCTATTTCCCCTTCCTTTATGGAGAGATGCTAAGTGAGCATATGTAATTTTTCCCCCTTTTAATTGAGTTTTAGTGCTTGCATTTCTATTTTGGTAATCATATAGAAACTGTAGACCACAGAATGCAGATTTTTTTAAAAACCAAGTGGATCAAAAATGAATCTGCCTGTCATTAAGTTATGACAGAAGCAAACATGTAAACTTTTGCGGTGTTCTTTTTGCCCCTTTTGTTCCCAGCTATTAGTTAGAAGCAAGACAAAGAGGTTAACTCACTGGTTGTCTTAGCTGAAAGAAAAACATGTTGTTAAAAAATAATATGTTTGGGAAAATGTGAGATTTCAGAAAATGGTTCCACTCCAGTTGTTGAGCTGAAAAGCATTAGAGCTCTCTTCAAATATTTCCTTGCTTTTCCTGCTGACTCCTGCTGTTTTTGTGGGCAGTGTCAGTTTTCTTTCTTGACTATGAAGCAGTGAGAATTAGGAGGAATGACTTTAACCCTGTGCAGACAGTCTAACTGGTAGAAATGTACAAGTAGAGAAAAGGGTGGTGGACATGCAGAAGAGCCTGCTGGTACCGCTCTTGACTTCCATGGGTTGATCATAACTTATGCAAAGTCTATACGTATAGGCGCCAAACATGCAGTCTTGTACTCTCCAACTTTGCAGGGCATAGTTTGCATGTTCAGAACCTATGCATTTTGGGCACTTTGGTGCTTACGCTCATAGACCCCTGTGCAGAAGTTGCAGTCTTCTGCACAGTGGAATGGGATGGTGGTGAAGATGCCAAGGCCATTGATCTCTTGTCTGCTGGGTCAGTAGTGCCAGACATGACACAATGAGGAAACTAACTTTCCATAAAACATCTCTTAGCTTCTATTACAGCATTACGTTTGAGCTGATATGGTTCAGAATTGTTTTTTTCATTGCATGGAAGTTTTTTACCTTTCAAGGAAAAAATGTGCTGAGAAGGTGTATATGACATTGTTCGCTTGTGATGAATATTTTTGGCTGCATTTTAAAAGGATTCTTTTAAGAACTGTGAGAAGGGAAAGAGGTGGCTAATGTCACTCGTGGTGGTTTGAGCACATATTAAAATGTCATATATATATATATATATATATATATATATATATATAAATAAATAAAAGACCACGGTGGCTTAGTGGTTAAGATGCTGAACTGCAGACTGGAAGGTCGGCAGGTCAGCAGTTCGAGACCCGAGTGCTGCATGACGGAGTGAGCTCCTGTCTTCAGTCCCAGCTCCTGCCAACCTAGCAGTTCGAAAGCAAGAAATTGCAAGTAGATAAATACGTACCGCCTCGGCGGGAAAGGTAACAGCGTTCCGTGCACCTTGGTGGCCGGCCACATGACCACGGAAGCGTCTTTGGACAGCGCTGGCTCTTCGGCTTAGAAACGGGGATGAGCACCGCACCCCAGAGTCGGATACGACTGGTTGGGGACACCTTTACCTTTATATATATATATATATATATATATAATTTGTTCAGTTTACAGATATTTCTCATTTCTCTAATATTCATAAGAATTTGAGAGCTAGTGTAGCACAGTGGTTAAGATAATGATAATGAGATTTGAGAAGTCCCCGGTCAACCACCCATGCCCGAGCCATGAGCTCACTTGACCTCTATAATGATTTCCATCCTTGGCTCCCCTCAGCCATCTGTAATGTAGGGGTGCAAAACCGACTGATTTTGCAAGGTTGTTGTATGCTCAAACAGGGAATGTATGTGACATGTAAGAAAGGGGCTATATAAATATTGGCTTTGATCCAGAGACTTTGAGGAGAATGGGAAAATGCCTTAGTGCCAGAGTTAGCAGATTTCTTGCAATGCAGCATCACAGTGTTTCAAGGTTTGTGTTACACTTGAAGAACTGGTGAATAAGTAAAGTGAAAGCTGTAGTGTGTAAACTCTAGTGGGTCATAAAGACATCTTGAAAATGAGCTTGTGCAAAATGGAGGAGCCCCTTGGGGCCTGGGTTCACTTTTTTTACGCAGCGCTCTTCCGCTAAGTTGGAAGCAACCCTTCGGTGAGTAGGAAAAGCTTCCCCCTAGTGGAAAGACAACTTTCCAATCAAACCAATTAAGTTGTGGTTTATTATTTATAAATTAATAACTTACTCTCTCTTTCATTAGCTTAGTTGCTGACATTGTGGTGTTTAATTCTGCTTATAATATGGAGTCATTTCTAACATCTATTGGAAAATTTATGAAGCTGATACCTGACCATAGACCTAAGCATCTGGAAAAGTTAATCAGGCCAAAATGCCAAGTCCTTTACTTTCCAGTGAAGTTCCCTGATATGAACAGGTTAGTAGCTTTTGATTTCCTTTTCTGTTTTGTGTCATATAATGTTTCACTTCACTCCACGATGAGTTTCATTCCGAACTTTCCATTGGGCAGTTCCTGTCAGAAGATCAAGAAGAGTATTACATTTACGATAAATTTTCTGGCATAGAACTGAGCTACTCAGGAACAGAAGAAGAATATCAAGTTACTCAGCCAGGGCTGTTCGTAAGGAATAGCAACTTAGCAGTCAATACATATTCTGAATATGTAATCAGGCATGACATCAGACTCCTTTTGAGTTCCTGAGAGATTAAACTCCCCCAACAAAGCCACATATATTATTCCCCATCATTCATGGGCAAGAGAAACACTTTCCCCCGCTTCATCCTACTTTCCCTCTTTTCACTGCTGAAACTGCCTTGAAATCTACTGATGCCACTTGTCCCAAAGTGGAAAGAAGTTGGTCAGGGCGAGGTGGCAGAGGGGAGGCACTTCAATTCACTTCAGGAGGAAATATTTCCCAGAAGACTTGATTAGATCACTGTTTGTTTCCCAAACTTCTAATAGCTGAAGGCCAATATAAAAAAGGCACTGGGACACTCTCCTGTGATAGGCTCATCTGGCACCCAGTCTGATGTCTTTCCAGTGCCAGGCAAAGGGTTTTTAATTTTACCAGGCTTTTAAAACATTATTGATCTGTTTTATTCTGGCTCATATATTATTTTATGCTGTCTTTATATATTTGCTGGTTTTAGTTTATTTTTCTGTATTAGTTATTTCATTGTGATTTTTAATATTACTGTAAACCGCCTTGATACTACTTTGAAGGGGAGGGTATAAATCTTAATAGTAAATACATAAATAAATACTTTGCTAGATGAAAAATTAATCTGACCTATTATAAGGCGGCTTCCTAAATTCCAAATTCCTACTTTGGGAATGGCTGCATTAGACTTTTGGAAGTGTTTGGCAAGTTCACTTGGCCTTATAGTTTGCTTAAGCAGTTCTGAAGTTTGTAAGCTTGTACAAAGAAGACCTAAGTTTGAGCAGCTAAGCCTGGTAATTTTGGCCATATGTATGTATTTTTGTACGTTTATTTGGCAACATACATAGCAAGAAGCATCATGGGCCTGTGCTGCCAGAGTTAATTTTAATGTGATTTTTAAAATGAGCCCTTTTAAATAGAATACTGTGTTGCCAAAGAACACATGATTTAACTTTCTTAAATATATTTCTTTGAAAATAAATTATTTTTACAATGGCTTTTGTTCAGGAGTCAATATGAAAATTATGCATGCACTTTAAATCTGGTGTACTTTATACTACTTGCTATTTTTTAAAAAAAATTGTGTATAGAAAGCAATAATGGTTGCTGGTTCCAGATAAAAATAAACACCAACACAAGATGCCCAGGATCACTTCTTACCAAAACCCACAATTCATGAATCAAGATGTGCATTTTTAGCTTCAGCTTTTTCTGATAGTTGCCGCTATTTTTTCCTAACAAGATCTTGTGCTAAATAAATGTTGAATGCACCTGTGGCAATTGAATGCAATTTATTAATTTAGTCTGCATTACTCTAGTGAAATCTATCTGAATGGAAATGGAGGAGAAAAAGGTTAAGAAATATCATGGCCAAACTTAGATTCATAAAGCAAGCTCTTCGCCCAGAGTGTTTTTCGAGTTATTTTCAAATGGTAATTTGCTTTATCCAAACCAAACTCATACAGTGTAAGTAAGTGATTATTTGCATGACTGACAGTCATTTGAATGCCTGCAGTCTTTTAAAAATGCATAATTTTGCAGAGATGTGGGGGTGGGGGGGGGGGAGATGAACAGAAAAATAACCAAGGTGATTTTTTTCCTCCTTACTTTGACCTCCTTTTTACTTATTGTTATTGCCCTTAATATGGCTTTCATTAATATATGTGGCAGAGACGAGGTGAAAACAAAAGGCAGTACCATTAGGAATATGACCACAATTTATAAAAGAAGCCCTAATTTTAAGTTAATATTGTGACTATTAAGTAAAGTAAACATACAGCAGTGCATCACAATTGACCCTAACACCCATAACCGGGACAGCACATAGCATTTCACTCCAGAAAACGAATTAGGTTTATTTGTAGTCTTTCTTAACCAAAGATGCACACGTGCCCTAATAGAGAAGCTGTTGCATAAAATATGAATATTGCATAAAATAGGAGTGATGCACCAAATATGACTTGGTGTACTGGGAAGGCAGCATAGGGAGGGATGTTACATCTTTTTGTGAAGAAATGTTTGTATGTGTACATTATTTTATTTGTCAGATTGTAGTGTCAACTTATCTAGGATCATATTTTCTTTTTTGTTTGTGTACATTGACTGTAGACAACGAGTACATGAAGATGTTCCCTTTTCAGTTTGGGGTTAAGCTCTTCCACATGCAAAAAATGTACTGGCTTTGACTGGCAGGAGGAGAGAGTGGGAAGGAAATGCAGAAGTGTAAGATGTAAGAAAGGTGCTCTAAAATTATTAATAATCCATTGTATTTTGCAGTATAGATGCTGTCGGATATTTTTCTAGCCTCTATATTGGGTTTTTAAGCAGGTAGTTCACTTCTGCTGTATTTAAAGACTTATTTATTTAATAGGGCCCTATGTTCAGCCAAAGTTCCCAGCTAACAGAATAAAAATGTTTAAAACACTAAAACAATGTGGTTAAAAACATCAGAGCAGCAAGATACAATAGAAATAGCCAGGGTAAAATCACAAAGCTAAAACAGAAAACTCAAAAGGCCTGGCAAACTAAAAGGTTTCATTTGATGCTGAAAAGACATTGGGTCTCACTAGATGGACAATGGACGTAGGCGCATGCACTGCAATGGAGAGAACAGCGCTGATAGCGCCCAATAATAGTCTTCAGACACATGTAGGAAGAAAGCCAGACTATGAAGCACATGGTCTTCGATGTCTATATACTAATGCCCAGAGTATGGGAAACAAACAGAATGAACTTGAACTCTTAATACAGGAGGGAAATTATGACTTGATAGGTATAACTGAGACTTGGTGGGATGACTCTCATGACTGGAATACAGCAGTTGAAGGATATAACTTGTTCAAAAAGAACAGGAGGAACAGAAAGGGAGGCGGGGTTGCACTGTATGTGAAAAATACATATCTCTGCACAGAAATACAGGAGGAGGAGCTTGGTAGCCCCATCGAGAGCATCTGGGTTGAAATAAATGGAGCAAAGAATAAAAGGAACCTGGTGGTCGGAGTCTACTACCGGCCACCCAATCAAGGAGAAGCCAAGGATGAAACTTTTGAAAAGCAAATAGCCAATGTTTTAAGGAAGCATGATGTAGTAGTAATGGGGGACTTCAATTTCCCCGATATTTGTTGGGAGACAAATTCTGCAAAACATGGCCCCTCCAGGAAATTCCTGACTTGTGTGGCGGATAACTTCCTCCTACAGAAAGTAGAGGAAGGAACTAGAGGATCGGCTATCCTTGACTTGATCCTAACCAACAGAGATGACTTAGTGGATAAAGTAGCAGTTACAGGAACTCTGGGGGAAAGCGACCATGTTGTACTTGAGTTCTTGGTTCTAAGGGAAGCAAAAGCCGAGTGTACTCAAACGCGTACCCTGGATTTTAGGAAAGCTGATTTTAATAAACTCAGAACAATGATCAGTAAGGTCCCATGGCAAACAATGCTAGCGAGAAAAGGAGTCCAAGATGGGTGGGAACTTTTAAAAAAGGAAATTCTCAAGGCACAATCACAAACAATTCCAACAAGAAGAAAAGGTGGAAGACAACAGAAGAAGCCAATGTGGCTTCACAAAAAGCTTAGGGATGACCTGAAAACAAAAAAGGACACATATAAGAAGTGGAAAGAAGGCCAAGTAACAAAGGAAGAGTACAGGCAGGTAGCACAGAATTGCAGGGATGGCGTCAGGAAGGCTAAAGCGGAGAACGAGGTGAGGTTAGCGAGGGATGCTAAAAACAACAAAAAGGCTTTCTTCAGCTACGTGCATAGTAAAAGGCAGAGGAAAGAAATGGTTGTTCAGCTATTAAATAAGGATGGCAAAATGATAACAGATGACAAAGAAAAGGCAGAGGTGCTCAATTCCTACTTTGGCTCAGTCTTCTCCCAAAAGAGGGTCTATGACCCCCCTGGCAAAGGCGAAGTACAGGCTGAAGGGGCAGGATTGCAGCTTGAGATCGACAGGCATATGGTCAAGGAACACCTCATTACTTTGAATGAGTTCAAATCTCCAGGGCCAGATGAACTGCATCCTAGAGTAATAAAGGAACTGGCAGAAGAACTCTCAGAACCGCTGTCTATTCTCTTTGAGAAATCATGGAGGACCGGGGAAGTGCCAGATGACTGGAGGAGGGCTAACGTTGTCCCTATCTTCAAAAAGGGTAAAAAGGAGGAACCTGGGAACTACAGACCAGTCAGTCTGACATCAATCCCTGGGAAAATTCTGGAGCAGATCATAAAGCAATCCATCTGGAAGCACCTTGACAACAATGCCGTGATTACTCGAAGCCAACATGGATTTGTCAAAAACAAGTCCTGCCAGACAAATCTGATCTCATTTTTTGATCAAGTCACCTCCCTTGTAGACCGTGGGAATGCTGTAGACATCATATACCTCGACTTCAGCAAAGCTTTCGACAAAGTGCCCCATGATATCCTGATGAGCAAACTTGCTCGAAGTGGGCTAGATGAAACAACGATCATGTGGATCCACAGTTGGCTACAGAATCGGACTCAAAGAGTGCTTATCAATGGGACCTTCTCAAGCTGGGGAGAGGTAACGAGCGGGGTACCGCAGGGCTCAGTCCTGGGCCCAGTGCTCTTCAACATTTTTATTAATGACTTGGAGGAGGAGGTGCAGGGAATGCTGATCAAATTTGCAGATGACACAAAATTGGGAGGGATAGCTAATACTTTGGAAGACAGAAACAAAATTCAAAGTGATCTGGATAGACTGGAGTGCTGGGCAGAAAACAACATAATGGCATTTAATAGGGACAAATGCCAAGTTCTGCACCTAGGAAAAAGAAACCAAATGCACAGTTACAAGATGGGGGATACGTGGCTCAACCACACTACGAGCGAGAAGGATCTTGGAATTGTCGTCGATCACAAGCTGAATATGAGCCAACAATGTGATGTGGCTGCAAAAAAGGCAAATGCTATTTTGGGCTGCATTAATAGAAGCATCGCTTCCAAATCCCGGGAAGTACTAGTTCCCCTCTACTCAGCACTGGTTAGGCCTCATCTGGAGTACTGTGTCCAGTTCTGGGCACCACACTTTAAGAAGGATGCAGACAAGCTGGAGAGGGTTCAAAGGAGGGCAACAAAGATGATCAGGGGACTGGAAACAAAGTCCTATGAAGAGAGACTGAAAGAACTGGGCATGTTTAGCCTTGAGAAGAGAAGACTGAGGGGAGATATGATAGCACTCTTCAAGTACTTGAAAGGTTGTCACAGAGAAGAAGGCCAGGATCTCTTCTTGATCATCCCAGAGTGCAGGACACGGAATAATGGGCTCAAGTTACAGGAAGCCAGATTCCGGCTGAACATCAGGAAAAACTTCCTGAGTGTCAGAGCAATACGGCAATGGAACCAATTACCTGGGGAGGTGGTGGGCTCTCCCACACTGGAGGCCTTTAAGACGAGGCTGGACAGCCATTTGTCAGGGATGCTCTGACTTGGATTCCTGCATTGAGCAGGGGGTTGGACTCGATGGCCTTGTAGGACCCTTCCAACCCTACTCTTCTATGATTCTATGATTCTAGATGAGGTCTTGGTGACAGCATTCCAGAGATGGAGTTCTACTGCTGAGATGACCCTATCTTGGGTCATTGCCCATCTCACCTCCAAAGAAGAATTTAATGTTCTAGCAGGTTCATATGGAAGAAGTTGGTCTTGAAAGTATGTTGATCTCAAGCTGTTTGGCTGCAAAAGGTATTTTCAGCTGTCAGAGCAAAGCTCCGTGTAAAGACAATCTTCAATTACTGTACCTTGGGTGGTTCAAGTTAAGGTTATTTTTGACTAGCAAAAAGCCCATAACTATTATGGGAAGTGAGAGCTTGTATATTACAGGGTCCTCTGGGGATTCTCACTTTATCTCTGAGTGCTCTGTACATAGACCTGCACACAGACTTGCATAGTCTGCTGGATCTGATTTCTTTAGACCCTGATACTGATTTCTTTCCCCCCTTTTTCTATAGGTTCGTTTGTCATCAGCATTCTTTAAGTCCACAGATTCTTGCCAGGCAGGTTTAGGAGCCTTTACATTTTAATTTGCAAACTTAGAAACTTTTACATACCTGTTTAGAAACCACTTTTTATTTTTGTGTGGCCCAAGTTCACATCCAAACGGATAGACGCTCAGATGTGAGTTCTCAGAAGAGGGCATGATGGTGATATTTTAGACTTAGTATTTGATTTCAGTTTTTAGTAGTGACTTTAAAAGAAGGAATCATACCTGAAAATATATTATTTGCAATGGAATTATCTTATTTCTATCACTAGCAAGGATGGTACAACAATGCCAGATCGCTGCTCATTGCTTTTCCTTGATTAAAAAAAAAATGCAGCTGTGACAGCATGTCATATTTGGTGTGTTTTCACTATGTCATTTCTGAGGGCTAGTCCTAGCAATGTTGGCCTGCAAAGCAATAGCTCCCTTCTCTTCACCGGTACTCTTTTTAAAAAAGAGAGTATATAAAGATAAAGATTAAAGACAGAAAAACCCCAATTGTTCTGCCCGGGGTGACTGATGCATTGGCCATGGTCACACGCAATGATAAGCCAGAATTGTGGGGAATTCTAGCCTACTGTGTACAAGCTGGATGCTAGTACATGCAGTCCATTTGCTCCCACTTGGCGCTTCCCACCAATGGGAGTTGCTAAACTAACAAAAAGGACAAAGCTTACAATGTCTTCTGACATTCGGGCTCCTGACTTGTCAGTCTCAAACAAGCCAGGACTCTTAACCCAAGAACAAACCCTGGTTTGCAATTCTGGCTTATAGAAGGCACAAGAAGCCAGGAACACAAGTTCAGACAACATGAGAAGCTTTGAATTCCAGGTTAATTTAGCTGTTCTCACTGGTGGGAAGACCAAATGGTTGTGTGCACAAGCACACAGCTTGTAAATGATAAGCCAGGATACTCTGGAATTCAGACTTACCATTATAGTTGGTGAATACACATCATTGCATGTATGTAAAGTCTCTCCAGAGTTCTGGTGTCACACAAGACCAAGTAGTAGTATAAAAATAAACAATATTAATTTGGAGTTTTATATAAAATTACTGTTGTAGGTTCCTATATTTGAAAACGTTTAGGATGATTTCACACAAGCTTTTGTCCTCCATGAGAACAGTTACAATTGCAGCCTGTGATTGTTTGGGCAAATGTTGGTGTAAACTGGGATATTAATGGATAAAGCAGCAGCTGACAAAACTGCTGCCCTAGCTATAGAGATCCTGCCAGCTCATGTGCTACCTAATTCCCATTGACAATTTCCATCATGGCAGTTTCAGGAGTTCAGCCGCTTGCATGTAAAGGAGCCTAGCTGCATTGGCTTGTGCAACTTGCTCAGATATGATCCCATGAATTGCAGCTGGATTCTTGGGTGGATTGTGTTCACTGGATTGTCTTTCAACAAATTACGTGGGTGTTTATATTCCAACTGAATGTTTTCACTTGTAGCATCCATGTGAAGTTAATCATTGCATAGAAACAAAATGTTACATCAGAACTTGCCTTTATTTAGGGCGTGTTTTGGGGGTCATTTAGAAATCTGGGGCCAACTCAAGCTTTTTTGTCACTTCAGTGGAAATGGATAGCTGCCGCCATTGACAACATGCCTACCCATAGCAGCCACCTTTAGGCAGGGAAGGCTGACAAAACTCTTTGACAAAGGCTTTGGCCCTACTTCATGCAGATGTCTGAAAAGAGAGAAAGCTACGCCACTCCCTTGCCAGTTTCTTAAAAAGTTAAATCTGTGCCCTAAGTCACTTAAAAATCCATGTTAGACAAACGGCAGCATAGAATAACAGATACAAGGGAACAGATGGAAGAGCTAGGGTTAAAGATAATGAGCGCTCCTTTCATTAATGCAACTTGTTTGTATTATATACAGGGCTTGCTTTAAATTCTGAAATACTGAAAATAGAGTTCGATATCTTAAAACTGTGTGTCTTTCTGATACCGTAAAATGACATGGGCATAACTGTTAGCCCTGTGAAAGGGTTAATGGTGGAGAGAATGAGAAATTCAGCTTCAGTATAATTATGATATGAGAGTCACCCTGTTCTTAAATAGTGAAAAGTACCTGATGACTCATTGGAGTGCTCCTGATGGGAACAATATGGAGGCAGAAATATCGTTAAAGTAGTAAACATGGGCCAACCCTCCCCCCCGACTGTTTGTATGTTGCATCATTTGACAAATGGATGGTGCCGTATAGGAGAAGCCACGGAGATCACTGATGTCATGCAGGTACAGAACCAGATCCTGCATGCCCTGTCAATCCTTCACTTGTCCTTCTGTCTCCTCCTTCATACCACCCATCTATCTAACACTACCTTTTTAGGTGAGTATTGGGACAACCTGACTGAATAATTTATACTGCAGTGGTTGTTTGTTTTTTGCTTAAAACATCTAGAAGCTTCCTTTTTGAAAAGCAAAAACATTTGACCAGAAGAAAATGGTTTTGTTCTCTTTTTTTAACCTAACGTTAATAACTCAGCTGAGGTCTAATGTCAGCCTTTCACTAGCTCCAAAGTTGAATTCTACAGTTGAATTCTCTATGCAACCTACTTAATTTTATTATGTTGGGTTCTCGTCATGTTGCATACAACACATTCCCATAAAAGTTGCATTTTGTATTTACAGAGAAATTTCTCTTGAGAGTTAAGGTCTTGTAAAACATTCTTGTTCTACAGCATGAACGAATTATTACACTCTGGGGCATTAAAAGTGAAGTGTACTGAAGAAAAGAATTTTTTCATTAAAATGCAGTTTATATTGATAAAACAGATTACTAGCATTTGATGAAATGTGAAACTTGGATCTGCCCCTATCGCTAAATCGCCGGTAGGTTTATTTTGGCAGGAGGACTAGAATGTAATGCATATTGGGACCAATCATTATGCAGTACCTGTTAGTTTTGTATTCGATTTAAATTGTACTTCAGTAAAGTAGTTGGAGGGGAGGGGAGGGGGAGGGAAAAAATATCCTGCTTATTATATCTGTATCTTGAAGTAGCAGAATGTGGTAACCAAGAATATTAGAAAAGAAAAGCTGTTGTGTTATCAGTTTTGGCACGGTCATTTATCAATCAGTATTTTAAACATTGACAAGTGGTAATTTAATAGGGAATGACCCTGTTGGCAGGAAGTTCTAATGACAGATGATGCAAACTCATTTATCACTATGGGGCTCTGCTGGCTTCTTACCTTTCTCAGTATCACAGCTCATATTTTCCAAGTCTGGGATGTGAGAAGCCACAAAGGGCAAAACCTATGGCAGAAAGCCTGCAACCACTCCTATCTCTCTTTAAAGTGGTTAACTCTTGATTTACACAATGCCTTCCTAGCGTGGTTAGAAAGGCCTGATGATTGGATAACAATTTAGGCAACATTGGATTTGTGTATAGTATCCTCTGTTTAAAAGGCTGTTCAGCTCTTTTGTCATTGGGGTCATCCTGGATGTCTGAAGTGCTCAGGCTTGCATCTGGCTGGTTCTAACCATGCATCAGATGAACGTGGGGAAGGGAGGGCAGAGAGGAAAGGTCTTCCTGCCAGGCTGTGTCAAAAGTGAGATGTGGGATACAGAAGAGGCCTCAAGACCTTTATGCAGGCCTCTCTGATATTTTAGTTACTTATTTATATTTAAATGCCTAGCATGTCATCCTTGCACAGGGGCCATGCTGCTCTTCATGACTTTGCTTCAGTTTTTAGTTATATGCTGCTGGAGTTACCACATGCCCTCCATTTTTTTTTTTTTTTTAACTAACTTTTCCCCATTTATTTGTCTTGTAACACACACTTCCACACCAGTGGGACTCTGCTTTTAACCTCTACTGAGTAGAGGAGCAGGCACAGGCTAGTCTAGAACAATCACAAAGCTAGACACAAAAAGGGAAAAGGGGCTATGGAAGGACAAGACTCTCCAGTGGTGGTGACCTGCAAGGTGTGTGCAATGTTTGTTTTCTTGCCTGAGAACAACATGGCCTACACCTGCAACAAGTGCAAGTTGATCACGCTGCTGGAGGAAAAAGTAAGTGGACTGGAGCGGCGACTGTCAACCCTCCGGGGAATAAGAGAACACGAAGAGTTCTTGGACAGAATGGGGGAACTACAGCAGCAAAGGGCAGACCAGAAGCTTGAAGAGCAACAGCAAGATGAGGCAGAAGTGGGAAATGCTGAGGAGAAGAAAAATGGAGTAGAGGATACTCCTTGGAAAACGGTGACAGTTAGGAGAAGAAGAACTAGACGCCACTCTGCACCAGTGGAAGCGGTGGAGCTGTGGAACCGATTCCAGGTACTTGCAGATGAGACTGGAGGACAGCCTGCAGAGGAAGAATCACAGGGGAACCTGCATGAGAGTGAGCAAGAGGCTAAAGGTCAGTCAAACAGAGGCGATGAAACCCAGGCCTACAAGAAGAAGAAGAGAAGAGTGGTAGTAGTGGGAGACTCCTTGCTGCGTGGGATCGAGACCCAAGTATGTCGCGAAGACCCGTGGACTCGCCAGGTATGTTGTCTCCCGGGAGGACAGATTAGAGACGTGACTGAAAGGTTGCCTGCACTCATAAAGCCCACTGACAGGTATCCCTTTCTTCTCATCCATGTGGGAGCAAATGATACCGCCAAGCGGAGCTACGAAGAGATCACGTCAGACTTTGAAGCTTTGGGAAGGAAACTCAAGAACTTTGGGGCCCAGATAGTTTTCTCATCCATCCTTCCAGTAGTTAGAAGAGGGATAGAAAGGGAACGAAAAATACTCCGGGTGAATGACTGGCTACGAAGGTGGTGCCGACGAGAGAGATTTGGATTCTGGGACCACGGGCTATACTTCCTGGAAGATGGGCTGTTGGCTAGGGATGGGTTGCACCTCACAAAGGCTGGGAAGAATGTGTTTGGACACAGCATGAAGAACTTCATCAGGAGGGCTTTAAACTGAATCCTACGGGGAAGGGAGATGTAATGTTGGGGGTAACAATGGACGTAGGCGCATGCACTGCAATGGAGAGAACAGCGCTGATAGCGCCCAATAATAGTCTTCAGACACATGTAGGAAGAAAGCCAGACTATGAAGCACATGGTCTTCGATGTCTATATACTAATGCCCAGAGTATGGGAAACAAACAGAATGAACTTGAACTCTTAATACAGGAGGGAAATTATGACTTGATAGGTATAACTGAGACTTGGTGGGATGACTCTCATGACTGGAATACAGCAGTTGAAGGATATAACTTGTTCAAAAAGAACAGGAGGAACAGAAAGGGAGGTGGGGTTGCACTGTATGTGAAAAATACATATCTCTGCACAGAAATACAGGAGGAGGAGCTTGGTAGCCCCATCGAGAGCATCTGGGTTGAAATAAATGGAGCAAAGAATAAAAGGAACCTGGTGGTCGGAGTCTACTACCGGCCACCCAATCAAGGAGAAGCCAAGGATGAAACTTTTGAAAAGCAAATAGCCAATGTTTTAAGGAAGCATGATGTAGTAGTAATGGGGGACTTCAATTTCCCCGATATTTGTTGGGAGACAAATTCTGCAAAACATGGCCCCTCCAGGAAATTCCTGACTTGTGTGGCAGATAACTTCCTCCTACAGAAAGTAGAGGAAGGAACTAGAGGATCGGCTATCCTTGACTTGATCCTAACCAACAGAGATGACTTAGTGGATAAAGTAGCAGTTACAGGAACTCTGGGGGAAAGCGACCATGTTGTACTTGAGTTCTTGGTTCTAAGGGAAGCAAAAGCCGAGTGTACTCAAACGCGTACCCTGGATTTTAGGAAAGCTGATTTTAATAAACTCAGAACAATGATCAGTAAGGTCCCATGGCAAACAATGCTAGCGAGAAAAGGAGTCCAAGATGGGTGGGAACTTTTAAAAAAGGAAATTCTCAAGGCACAATCACAAACAATTCCAACAAGAAGAAAAGGTGGAAGACAACAGAAGAAGCCAATGTGGCTTCACAAAAAGCTTAGGGATGACCTGAAAACAAAAAAGGACACATATAAGAAGTGGAAAGAAGGCCAAGTAACAAAGGAAGAGTACAGGCAGGTAGCACAGAATTGCAGGGATGGCGTCAGGAAGGCTAAAGCGGAGAACGAGGTGAGGTTAGCGAGGGATGCTAAAAACAACAAAAAGGCTTTCTTCAGCTACGTGCATAGTAAAAGGCAGAGGAAAGAAATGGTTGTTCAGCTATTAAATAAGGATGGCAAAATGATAACAGATGACAAAGACAAGGCAGAGGTGCTCAATTCCTACTTTGGCTCAGTCTTCTCCCAAAAGAGGGTCTATGACCCCCCTGGCAAAGGCGAAGTACAGGCTGAAGGGGCAGGATTGCAGCTTGAGATCGACAGGCATATGGTCAAGGAACACCTCATTACTTTGAATGAGTTCAAATCTCCAGGGCCAGATGAACTGCATCCTAGAGTAATAAAGGAACTGGCAGAAGAACTCTCAGAACCGCTGTCTATTCTCTTTGAGAAATCATGGAGGACCAGGGAAGTGCCAGATGACTGGAGGAGGGCTAACGTTGTCCCTATCTTCAAAAAGGGTAAAAAGGAGGAACCTGGGAACTACAGACCAGTCAGTCTGACATCAATCCCTGGGAAAATTCTGGAGCAGATCATAAAGCAATCCATCTGGAAGCACCTTGACAACAATGCCGTGATTACTCGAAGCCAACATGGATTTGTCAAAAACAAGTCCTGCCAGACAAATCTGATCTCATTTTTTGATCAAGTCACCTCCCTTGTAGACCGTGGGAATGCTGTAGACATCATATACCTCGACTTCAGCAAAGCTTTCGACAAAGTGCCCCATGATATCCTGATGAGCAAACTTGCTCGAAGTGGGCTAGATGAAACAACGATCATGTGGATCCACAGTTGGCTACAGAATCGGACTCAAAGAGTGCTTATCAATGGGACCTTCTCAAGCTGGGGAGAGGTAACGAGCGGGGTACCGCAGGGCTCAGTCCTGGGCCCAGTGCTCTTCAACATTTTTATTAATGACTTGGAGGAGGAGGTGCAGGGAATGCTGATCAAATTTGCAGATGACACAAAATTGGGTGGGATAGCTAATACTTTGGAAGACAGAAACAAAATTCAAAGTGATCTTGATAGACTGGAGTGCTGGGCAGAAAACAACAGAATGGCATTTAATAGGGACAAATGCCAAGTTCTGCACCTAGGAAAAAGAAACCAAATGCACAGTTACAAGATGGGGGATACGTGGCTCAACCACACTACGAGCGAGAAGGATCTTGGAATTGTCGTCGATCACAAGCTGAATATGAGCCAACAATGTGATGTGGCTGCAAAAAAGGCAAATGCTATTTTGGGCTGCATTAATAGAAGCATCGCTTCCAAATCCCGGGAAGTACTAGTTCCCCTCTACTCAGCACTGGTTAGGCCTCATCTGGAGTACTGTGTCCAGTTCTGGGCACCACACTTTAAGAAGGATGCAGACAAGCTGGAGAGGGTTCAAAGGAGGGCAACAAAGATGATCAGGGGACTGGAAACAAAGCCCTATGAAGAGAGACTGAAAGAACTGGGCATGTTTAGCCTTGAGAAGAGAAGACTGAGGGGAGATATGATAGCACTCTTCAAGTACTTGAAAGGTTGTCACAGAGAAGAAGGCCAGGATCTCTTCTTGATCATCCCAGAGTGCAGGACACGGAATAATGGGCTCAAGTTACAGGAAGCCAGATTCCGGCTGAACATCAGGAAAAACTTCCTGAGTGTCAGAGCAATACGGCAATGGAACCAATTACCTGGGGAGGTGGTGGGCTCTCCCACACTGGAGGCCTTTAAGACGAGGCTGGACAGCCATTTGTCAGGGATGCTCTGACTTGGATTCCTGCATTGAGCAGGGGGTTGGACTCGATGGCCTTGTAGGCCCCTTCCAACCCTACTATTCTATGATTCTACTATTCTATGATTTGTGCAGGAAAGCTGCCAGCCAGGTTGGAAGCAGCCCTCTATTCTTGCAAACTGTTTTTGGCACAATGAGCTGCCCTCCCTAGGTGGGTTCAAGTAGTGTGTGACCCTTCTCATCTGGCTAGAGCCGTCCCCCGCTCCCCCATGCCCCTGTGAGAGATGATTCAGAGGACTTTGTGATGGTGCGTTAGTCTCTGGGAAATGCTCTCACTTGGTGTGCTCCACCCCCAAAACCTTTCATATTTTGGTTTCCATATTGTACTACTGCAAGAATCAAGTGATTTAAGGGAGGGATGTGTGCTCAAGAAGATCTCTCAGTCATCCCAGTGATCTGTGAAATTTTATGGGGTTTTCCTAAGTTAGTAATACTTGTATTTATCACCTGTATATATGTGGGGGACGATGACGACAGTGACCTGTTTTTAGAAGTTATTACTCACTTGATTTCTTTATTTTTAGTGTCCATTTCACTTTGCAATATGTGTGGTCTGTGGTAACAAGCAAGATGATATATAAATCCAACACTGCAGGAACAGACTTCTGCTTGTGCAGTGGGACTACCTTTTCCTCTGCTCCCTCCTGCAGCCCCTTGTGCACCCCCAAAATCTGCTGCAGGTGGTCCCCTCACCCTCTGGAGAAAATTGGGTGGGTGGGGAGATGCAAGGGGGTGGTGGAATTAATTCCTTACTTGGATGCCATTAAGTCAGTGGGATGGATCTACTGTTTTGGCGGTGGGGGGTTGCTTTTAATTGTGTTACAATTTGAAGGACTTAAATGTTTTTTATACATACTTTTGCAATTTATGGCTGTTTTTGTCATTAACATAACTCACTTTGAGCCTCAGGACTGGTTTTTGAACTTTGGTTAAGTTTTTAAGTTTGGGGATTTGGTGGGGGCAGTTTTTAAGGGGGAATTGTTTGGTAACATTTGGATGATGGTATGTTAGTATCCCTCTGGATCATGGCCTCAGACCAAAAATACATTATTTCTGTAGCACTTTTCAGTGTACCAAGTGTTTACTATTCTTATCTTAATTATGACTTATCCCTAATTCACCATTTGCTTTGCACTGTTTGAGATATCAGTATGGATAGTTATCAGGCAAACAGTTAAATCATAAAACTATTTGGGTGGCATTTTTTTCTCACCACTGACAACCAGATTTTGCAAAAGAAAGTTGAGTTGCTGTAAGCACAGTGAAATGTACTTTCCTGAAAACCTGGACATAGGTGATATCCCACTTCAAAAGTGGGAGCTTTTGAAAATAGGAGCCTTATTTTGGTGTCCAGATGGAAATTAAGCTCTTGGAGGCGGGGCGAGCGGGGGCGGGAGGGAGGAAACCCTGCCTATTTTGCGGCGAATAGCACTGCCTGGTTGTATTTTAGATACGTAGTTTTCTTTCTGTCCAAAATGCTTTTTACAATTAAGTGCTTTTAAAAGAATATATAATTGAATATTTATTTTGCTATTTATATCCTGGCTTTCTATGCCAAAGGTATACTCAAGAAGAAATGCAGTTATATTATTATAAAAATATAATAATAAGACAAGCTAAAATGGCATAGATTTTCATAGTCCACTCCATCATCTGTACGTTTGTTAGTTGTTAAGGTGCCATAAGATTGATTGTTGTTTTGGCAGCAACAGACTAACCCCTCTGGAAAGTCATGACAGATAGGGGCCTGAAGTTTTTGGCACCCCAAAGTATCCCAGGATTAAAAGGTCACTAATAGCTCCCCCAGAAGTGGCTTATTTCTATTTCATTCTCAAGCCAGAGGCTTTGTAGTATTGCTCTCCAGATACAACTCAAAAATCTTATCTCTTTCCCCTGGTAGTGTATTCTGACCAAGTTTTGCAGACTTCTTGCTTATCCACAATACTTGTGCAGTCTATTATACTTATGCAGAACACTAAAGAGATATGACATTTCTAAAATTAGTTGACAAAAGCATATTACACACACTTTCTAGCCTTTTCCTCAGACGGGAACCCTAATTGCCTTTTTAATGTGTAGCAAAGGCATTATACAACTTGTTCACCTTTCAAGCACTTGAACCACTTAAGTTCCTCACTGTGCTGTAAGCCAGTGGGTACTTTGTTATATTTCTCTCTTGATGACGTTTTTCCTGTCTGTCTTTATCAATCCTTTTTTGTGTATTTTGGTCCCTGTGGAGTGGCTGGTGGCTAGTGGTATGTGTTTCAAAAAGGCATGCCAACAGTCTTTTATGGACTGCCTGTGGTTCGTGGTGGAGGGAAAGTGATTTGTACATGTGATTCCATGCCATCAGGTGGAAAAGAGAGGAATAGCTTTGCACTTCTTTATATGGACTAAGGTGGATTTGACACAACTTCCCTCAGAGGGGGAATCAATTCCTTAGTTGGATGCTATTCAGTCAGTTGGATGGATTCACTGTCTTGGGGGTGAGGGTGGGCTGCTTGGGATTTT
Source organism: Heloderma suspectum (assembly GCF_057233095.1). Classification (NCBI taxonomy): domain Eukaryota; kingdom Metazoa; phylum Chordata; class Lepidosauria; order Squamata; family Helodermatidae; genus Heloderma; species Heloderma suspectum. Next base: position 169,063,335 of record NC_139458.1, on the reverse strand, counting down.
GGGTGGTGGGGCTTGCTTTGGATTCTTGTTTCAATCCTAGGACTATACTACATTGTCTTGCTCGATGTTTGCGGGGCTTTTGCATTATCTTAAGATGCATTGGAGAAATCGAAATTGTTTATTCTGGTCAGTAATTCTAAGGATAATTTATCATTGCTTTAAAAACTGGGGTGTATAAAAGACACATATAACTCTGTCTTGGGGCCAAACTCAGGAAGCTGCTGTGGAGTTTTCTCTCAGAGACAGACACATATGTTGTTGTACCCCTGACCAGTCTTATTGGAGCTTCTCTTTATATTTGCTGTCTTGATCACTTTACTCTTTCAGTTGTGCCAGTGCAGCAAACCCCAATTCTCTGACTTAAATCTTACACTGAAGGAGCTTTTCATCAAAGGCTTTTACTCAGATCCCTTATATCTCCAAGGCCTTTTATGCTATCAGTTAATCTGAATGTAAATTATCCCTCTTGATTTATTCAGCTGTGCTGTGAGGATGAGAGGGGGGTTATTTGCCCCTTTTTAGTGAGCCAAACCTCCATGTTCTCACTGGTTGCCAGCTATCTGAGTGAAAATTTGAGGAAAGAATGGTTGTCTATTAGTTGGAATGGAAGGCACCCAGGAAACAAAAATGGATGATCAGGAAGGAATTTGTTTTTCCCCCTCCCTTTTCTTCCTGTCAAGTGGTGCACAATGGGACCCGTGCAAGTGTTAATATGTGATATCAAAATAATATAACTTCAGCTGTTGAAAAGTACCCCAGTTCTGAAGTCATTTATCCATATGTATGCTAGCAACTTATTATTCTGCAAGCATCACTTCATTTTGGCTTGCAATAAGTCCTGTTCAGTCATTGTGCTACAGTGGAATGTTTAAAGCAGAAATGTGCATTGGAATCTGTTTGTTTGCAGCAGATGATTTGCCTAAGCTTTGATGCGCAGTCACTTTCTGACATTTGTGTATTTCAGCAGTGAACAATGTAAACTCATTTTCTGAGCACTTTGATTACTTGCACATAGCAGTGCCTATGGCATGTGACAGAGAAGAGCACTCTATCCACTAATCAGATAGATATGCTTCAAGCGTATTTACACAAAATAATGAAAACAGCTGTTAGATACCTTTAAACTTGAGTGTGTTTTGTTATTAATCTACTAGCCCATACACATGACACTATAATTCTTTGCTCACTCAAGTTGCCTTTAATGACACAGTAATAAAACTGAGAGGGATGAAAGTAATGGAATTGTAGAATGTAATGCCTCAATTGTTCTACAGTGTCTTCCTTTTTGCCAAAATAAACCACAATTAGGTCCATATGGTGTTTTTGAAGTTTTCAAGCAATGACCCTAATAAAAAGTAATGAATTTCTGACAAAAGAAAGCGTGGTGCTCTTTTAAGCAGATATCTTCGCTATTGATCTAGATATGATTGCAGACTGATATGCTAATAGAAGAAGAAAGGTTCAACGTGCCTGTTACAAGCACTTTCATTTTCAGTTTATTTTAATCATATGAAATTCCATATGAAAAGGTAGAAACATGTTGTGATCTATTAATTATGCCTCCCTTTTAATAAGAGCTAATATTTTCAGATATGTGTTGGGTTTTTTCTCTTTTTTTGTTTTTGTTTCTTTGTTTCAGAATATGAAACTTCTGAGCAAATAGGTGAACTTGCATCTTTTCTGTGGCAGTGTAAAGCTCGCTTGAATTCAACTTTTTTTAAAGCTGTTTAGAGCCCCACCCCAACCCTAACAATTATGCCATTATGAATTCCTGAAACATTGATATAACATGGTAGGAACACTAGCACAATACTTTGTGATGCTATACTGATGTATCTGTTGCATCAGCCATCCTAAGTACTAATTTCTGGGTATAACAAGCATGTGGTTGTTTTCTTCTTTTCTGTGTGCATTATTCATTTAAGTCTTGCAAGAGAAAAGGGACATTTAACACCATGTCTTCTTGTCTTGACAACTAGCTAGTCCTGTATATGGTAATAAGGTCAGGGCTTGGTCTCATAACCTAATTTTAGTTCTGGGACTCAACTGTAGGATATGCAAAGCTATGATTAAAGTGAGACTGCTACTGAGCCTATACAGAGTGACTTTCCTCCACCACTGGGTAACCCTAAGCAACTCTCACATCTTGGGTTAATGGGAAGGGTGTCCTGGTTAGGTGGCTGGCATGAGCTGCCAGCTCTTATTAAGGGAAGTGGATAGGATTTCAGGCATAGATTAAGGGTTTCATATCATAAAACAATAGGTGCCCCAGTATTATGGCCTGAAAACTCATTGATATAGAGGGCATAGTTGTAGGCATGTTGGTCTCATGACCACCCTGGTTAGCGGAGGCAACTCGAGCATCATTTGTCAACGCTCCCTTTACTAGGGCACCATACTAGGCAGCCTAAACTTTGCAATTTGACCACTAGTGACAATGTCCAGCTCTTATCATGTGCCAAAAATTATCTTTTAGTGGGGTTACAACTGTGAAATACACATGTATAGCCATTACAACTTCACACCCACCATGATATCATTTGATTCCACCCTTGCCAGTTCAGTTTCCAACCTGGGTTTTGTACTGAATCTTTGCTTGTGGTCTTGGCCCAGGAATCTGTATCTGACAATTGTTGGAAGGAACTAAAACGTGCATTAAAAACGTGGTTGTTCAGGCAGGCATTTGGGGTGGGTTAGGGTATTTTAAAAAAAAAATTATGGTAGAATTTTATTGTTTTAAATTGTTTTATGGTGTGTTGTACATCGCCCAGAGTGGCTGGGTGACCAGCCAGATGGGCGATTAATAAATTTAATAAATAAATAAATAAACTGTATCTTCGTGATACTAGACTTTTCAAAGGCTTTTGATACTACTGTATATGAGGTACTTCAGGCATGTTTGAAGGACATTGCAAGTATTTGTCAGGCCCATTCATTCACATGCTCCCTTCTGATTTCTCTTGGAAAGTTTGCAGTGCAGTCTAGCTTCTCAGGATTCCATTTTGTTCTCCTTCTTGTTAATATGTACATGAGGTCACTGGATGGTATTGGGTAATACTGATAACACCCAGCTGAATCTCTTCCAACTCCAGCCATGCTGCCTTGGTTCTCTTTCAAGACCTGGCTGTTGTTGCAGCACACACTGCAACTGCAAATAAATGTAACACATATGCAAGAAATGTAACTAACCAGCCAAAATTTTGGCTTATATAGATACTTTAATTGTGAATGGATATTTGCAGGATCAGGTCCTTCATTATGTGTAAAAAAAACACACACACACCCTTGTCTGTTTAACCTGTATTTGTGGAATTGAATAATTCAGTATCATTAGTTTGATTAGTTTCAGTTTCTAACCGACTATATCCCTAAAATTCAGTACTTAAAAAGACCGAAACCAAGAAAACAAAATGCCATGTTAAAATCTAAGAACATTATACAAAATGATATTTAAATTGCTCCGTAACATTAAAGGTCAAATTAGTAAGTACACCTGTCAGGAGACAGACCATGTTCTGCACTGGCTGAGGTTTCTCAGAGTAACTGTTTCTGTAGTCTAGCTCACAATTTATGAAGTCATGAGTAATGCTCTCTAGCTGTGAATCACAAAGGAAGGGTTGTAATCATCACTAGATCCATTACCAATAGAAACTGGTGAAAGGCTCTCCTGGCCATCACCAGAGCCTGAGCTTGTAGGTATGCTTTTGAATCTAGGAGAGGAGATTGAACAGCCATGTCATTAAGGCCTATATATCAAGTGTCATTCCAGTATCTTAATGATAAAATAAAACATTGCATTACAAATTTGTGAATTTACATTTATAAATTCATGACTTGCCTTTCTGCTCAAATAAGGCCCCAAAGTGAATTACAGTTAAAACTTAAAAAAACAATTTAAAACTTTAATCACAGATTTAAAACTTCAAAACATCACCAACACTGGAATTAAGAGCAGGAGAGAATCTTAAAAACAGTGTGGAGCTAATACATTTCAAGTGCTAAAAACCATATTGAACAACAACAACAAAATCTACAGTCTGCCTAAAACTGAACAAGCAAAGGGGCAGCTTAACTTTGGGAGAGAGTTTCACAGGCGGTATGCCGCCGCCACAGAGAAGACCCTACCCCATGTTCCCACCAACCTAACCTTTCTTGGTGGTGAGACACGCAGAACAGCATCCAAAGAGTATCCGTAAATATACAATTATATTCTTTGTACTATACGAAAGTTTTAAGAACAGTTAAAATCTTATGTTGCATTCATTATCGGTAAAACACAACTAACTGGTACCCATATATCTGGGATTATTGGACAGTGTTTCCCAGAAACACATACCCCTTGGACTAATTCCACCCAGAGGCTTTCTGGCACAGCTGGAACTGTCAGTCCCCAAGCCTGGACTGGGATAAGCTGGCAGAACCAAAGGCACGGGAGAACTGTGCAGTCCCTGAATCTTTAAAGGTACTTCCCGGCCTAGCTGGATGAAGATTGTGGGATTCTGCCTTTGGAAAGCCTTACCAATAGACAGTAGACAGGTCTCCACAGTTCTGATGTTCAGGTGTCTCCTTAAGATCCATCTCTTTACAGAGGCTTGCCCTGAAATGTGAACCAGCCAGCTATGCTTTGTAGCACACAGTAGAGTGTGTGGTTTTATTCCAGATAAATTTGTATTGTGTTACTTTTACTGTTATGTTTATTGTTGTCTTTATGTCATTGTAGTTATGTTCACTGCGTTGATGCCTTTTATGGAAAACAGTATATAAATCTGATTAATAAACAATAAATATCCAAGCTGTAACCCACTTCCTTGGCTATGTGATTGTGAGAGGGACTTTCAGGTGTAAGTCTGACTAACATTGCAATGTGCAATTTGCATTTAGGACTTTTTGTAAGGACAGTTATGGAGAAAAAAACACAAAGCTTTTGGATATAGTGCTGCTTTCATTATTCTCTTGTCGATGCTTTACTAAAAGATATGAAGTGGTTCAAATGTAGTCATAAGCTGCAATTTTCAGCTTCACCAAAATATAAAAGGTAAGTAAATCTTGTTATGTCTATCGGAGATTTAAAATAGGAAATCAGGAAGGCTTTTTATGCACACCTTTTCTCTGGGGAAATCCCCTGGGCTCTGAAATCTTGTCCACAGGCTAGGGCTCCTATGTGTCTGGGGATTTCCACTGGGTTTCGTTATATGGCCGATGAGTCTCCCTCAAGGGGAATTACCTTTTTATTCTGGGGATTGCCACTGGGTTTATGTGGCTGAGAAGTCCCTGACATTTACCCCAATATGCCTGGTCTCAGGTACCAGTGGTGTAAATTCATTTCTGCTGTTTGGCTCTCTGGTGGCAGCTCATCTAAAGAAGTCCTATAATTCACAAAAATGTAGTAAAACATTAATAAATAGTAAAACAAAATCATTAATCAGTACCACCCTGCCACAAAATCTACCACTTTCTGTAGAAGCTGCTTGCAAAAACCTCCAGCTGAAGCACTACAGGCAACACACATCTGTGGGAAATAACATTACGGAATGAAATATATATTCTGAATCTAATGGAAGCATGCACACATACACAAATCTCCCAAGATACCTAACACAGTTAGTCCTGTATTAAATTTTTAATAGCAAATGTTTTCCTAAAAAACAAAAAACGAGGGCTTTGGGGGATCCCAAAATGTTTCTTCAGCAGCCTCTCTCACCTTCTTTGCTACTGTTAACAGCTCCAACATGAGGCTGCATTGCTGCCATGTTTTTTACTTGTTCTTCTCTTCTCCTTGATTACATAGTTCCAATATTACATAGTCAGTGTAGTAACATCATGATCTGGATACATGACAGCATTACAACACATCACAACACCATTATAGTGAGAGCAATGCTGCTTGCCTTCACTTTGAATTGACGTCATTATGCCAGACAGCTAATCAGATTTAGCTACGTGACAATGTCATGAAGCCAGTTCAGTGTGAGGGCTGGAAGCTTTTCCCTCACTCTGAATGGGCAATTGCACCCTTGTTTGCAGGCCCCTCCAATTGCCAAAAGGAGAATCACTTTTCATAGCTTGTAAACAAGTCTAAAAGATGAGGGGGGTGTTTTGTTTCAGCCTTAAATACAACAGCATGACACTCTCTAAAAACATCTTAAAATGGTATATTCTGGGTTCAGTTTATATATTCTGGTACTGCCTAAATAATAAATTGCTACATACCTCTTATAGTCTTCTAACAGGCCACCACTTTAGCTAGACATATCACTCAAGCTATTTCATTTCCCCATTTACGTTAATTGTGTTACTTCCATTTAAAACATTTACTTACATGTCTGCTACATCAGGCAGCTTTCCCAATCATATCTTATCACAGTCTAATTCTAGCTTCAGTAGTGGATAAATTCTCTACTACTGAGTTTTCCCATCTGTGGTGGTGGAGAGGCTGATGGTCCTTTGAGTCAACTGGCCGTGTTTAGTTTCACTCAGGAGTAGCAGTTCTTGCCAAATCATATCCAAGCTTAGGAGTTTCCTTCTCCAAGACAAAACACAATCAAGCAAAGCTTTCTTACACGATTCTGGGTTGGAGAATCTGTTAATCTCTGCATTTTCTATGTAACATGCAGTGGTAGTAGTGGACACCCAAGGTATATATTGTGCAAAGTTGTAATTGACTGTTACTGTAGTTATTACAATGTAGTATATATGTTTGTATCTTAGAAGTCAATCGTTTCCTGTCAAGTCTCGTCTCTCACTGGCCATATTCATAAGTAATAAGTTCAGCTTAAGCAAGAAAGCATGTAGAGCTCACGATATAGGCCTTAGATTGTTGTTATTTCTACAAATATTTTAATTTTTTTAATGTTGATTGGAATAAAAAATTCAGATTATCAATATTCAGATTACATTTAAAAGTACACATGATTCACTACATCTTTTAAAATTGTATTTTAGCCCAGTAATTAGGAGTGCAGATTTTAAACAATGGCTTAAAGGAGACAAGTTTAAGAAAACATTAGTTGTACTGTGATTTGGAAATGTAAGCAAATGGTAGAGGTTGCATTCTCAATAACATGACCTAATGCAGCAGCATTTTAGTAAATTGGTATATAAACAAACATCTGTTTCAGGAATGTAGAAATGACATCATAAAGAATGTATGCAAAATTTTAACTGAAAAGGAATGATGCCGAATATCTGCATGACTTTTAAATCTAAATTGATTTTTGGCTTCAGTGGAAGCGTAATAGAATTCCTAGGCCCATGTTCTAGTACAATAAAATATTTAAGCTGAAATGCCCTCTTACTGTACCTAAACATTATTCCCTAGGTCATTGAGTAAGACAATACTTACAGTAATACAGTATGTGTTACATGTAATTATCTTGACAATAGTTTAATTTTTGTAAACAGTTTTATCATAAAACAGTAAGATGCAAGATGAATTTGATTCATTTTATGTGTAGAGTATGTGAATCATTTAATAGACCATTACATCTACTATATCAGGCTCCATTCTTTCTTTTTTTTCTTCAGAGCTTTTCATTATAAGACTGACTTTAATGGAAAGAAGTTTAACCTTCCCTCCCAGATAGATTGAACCCCATAACAGTGTAAACATTCTCATTATAAAATAAAATCCCCTTCCCCAAGGGCAGGACCATAATTATGTTGCAGAATGTTGTACAAATGTTCCTCTTTTTAAAAAACAAAAACATGTTTTCTCATTTTTGTAGCCAAGTTCTTATCCTTTGCATTATTAAAGCTAATCAATAATACTTTTTAAATTGTAATTTAATAAAATAAATACTTGATTAGTTTTTAATTTTTGAAGTTTATTTTAATCAGGTTTGCAAAGAAGTCATCAGTAAAATTGCTGTTGATTTATAAATAGGATAATTAGAGGCTTTCCTCCTAAGTACTGTTCACTGGCATTGTGGCTGATTTTATTGCATAGTCAAACCCCTTCATTCAATTTTAAAATTGCCTTTTGAATGAACTGCACTATGAGCTTGCCAAAGTGTGTCACCATTAATACTTTACCTCCCCTATTTCATTGTCCAGTCCGTAAATGCACAATGAGTTGTTTGATAAAGAGGTCAAGGAGGTTCTGCTAGTTTTTAAGTGAATTAAAGCCAAATATTTCAGATTGTCTCACACGTATTAATGGCACTATGCTTCAACTAGAGAGCACTTGTGTTACATATTATATTGTTTGTCAGAGATTTCATACACACTAAGATGTTTACTAAAAGTATAGATTATTTATACTTTTCTTTGTACGTTAAAACTACTACTCACTGCATAATTAATGGTGTTGGTGGTATATGCCCAACTCCACAGTGATCTGTTTAACAGGAAAATGCAATGTTGAGTGGAAAACTATGCCATTCAAGTTCAGTTATGCTGTTAAAGTTCTCATAAGAATGAGCTGGCCCGAATGATTTCTGTAGCCATGAAAGCATTTCTTGACTTAAGGATGCCAGAAGAAGTCATCTCATGGAGGCCTGTAGCCCTTTTGTTACATGCATGTAAGCATTCCAGTGCCCTGCGTTAATCTGATACCAGATAGCAATTACATTTCTGCCGAGTGCTGAGATTCATTGAATTTGGGAGAGCGTATGAACAACGTGTCACTTTGTAGGTAAGTCTTATGATTCTCCATCAGTTTCACATACAATCACATAACCTTGACCTGGCTGTTGGAGAAATTACATCAGTTCATACAGGGCCGGCCTGCCTTTCTTTCTTTCTTTCTTTCTTTCTTTCTTTCTTTCTTTCTTTCTTTCTTTCCAGATTGTGAAAATATTTTTTGATAGAAATTTGAAAGCAAAAAGTAAAAAAAAAAACCACACAAAAAACTTTGCTTGTTCAGTCTAAAAGAAAGTAAGTCTGTGTGCGTGTGTGCGTGTGTCCCTTTGTAACAGAAGGAATGTTTCTTATGTTTCTGTCTTCAGACAGTTGGCACACATTTCATCTCAGCAGCTGCTTTCTCTTAAAGTGCAGTAGAGTGTAGGACTGTAGTGACACTAGCATTAATACTTCACATTCTGCTATCATATGCTGTCACTGTGAAATATGGATCTAGGTTACATGTGTTTGCAGACTTTGTACTGCTGAATTATGAAAGCTGACTCAGTTGGAGAATTGTGTTGTACTCAGAGACTGTGAACTGAACAATAAATGAATGCAGTAAAGAGACTTGTAGTAATCACAGTTGTTGTTGCTGTTGTTCTCCCCCCCCCCGCTTTTGTCTGATAGAATTTCATTTTCTGAGTTTGTAAAATACCTTTTAGTTGGCATCTAAATAATTTTCCACATTGTGCAATTTGCTTATTATCTAACCCTCTATTAGTTGTATTTCTGCAACAAATGAATGACTGTGGAGGAAATAATATTGCATTATTGGTTGTGTAGTCAGGGGTGTAATATAGCTGGTTGAGATAGTAATAGTTTTGGACACAACCAGTCAAAGTTAAGTGCTTTTAAGTCCCATTGATTTTTGTGGAAGAATTAAGCATTAAGAAGCAATCAGAAGTTAATCATGGAAAGTTATATTGAGATCCAGTGTGTTTTAGCTGATAATGTTGGACTTGGATAAAATCCCATGAGTGTGTTATTCCCCAGCGTGTAATGTCCCTTCATCCCTCCTTTGGTAGAATTTCTCCCCCGCCCCCATGAACAAAAAGCTGCATCCGGATCTTTAACTTTGCTCTAGTTGCATCCTACTAAGAGCATGTTTACTTAGTCCCTACAGTTGTGCAGCCACTTTTTCCTGTGTCACTTCCCTGCTTATGGTCAGCCAAGTGCAGCTGCCATGCATGGGTCCTTTCATTTCATTTATTACATTTCTATACTGCCTAATACCTGAAGCTCTCTGGGCAGTTTACAAAGGTCATGCATTTTGCTACATATAGAGGTACTGTATGGAATGCCGGTGTATACAGTATCTTTACATTATTCCTACCATGTTGCAAGGCCAGTGCTGACTCTGCATGTGCCTACAGATAACTGTGTCCAATGGGCCATCTGTCTACAGCTTATTTAGCCTGTGGAATCCAGGAGATCATTTTGGGGGATCCAGTACAAACTTGGAACATGCTTTCCCGCTCCCATGCACATACCATGATCCCATCCCATACATACAATCTCATACGTCATGACAGAAAAAAATATTTTATTTCTGAAACTACATTTCCTACATTTCTGAAATTACACCATAGTCCACACTGGGAAATGTTGACCATGCCCCGCTTTGGGGGCTAGTTTTTGTCTTACAATTTTTTGTTTTGTTTTTTGTTTTACAAATAATGTAACATTGAGCCTGAAGAAGAGTTTTTGTTTTACAAATAATGTAACATTGAGCCTGAAGAAGAATTCTACAAAGTTTGCTGGCTATTTTGTAATTGTTTTGCTGGTCCCAATAAAAGCAATTATGCTGTCAGTGTTTTGGATTTTTTTTAATGTAATGGACCAACATGGCTGAAAATGTTTTATAGATTGATCAATTCATTTTATAGCAATGGTGAGGAACTTGTGGCCCTCCAGATGTTGTTGGACTGCAGCTTCCATCAGCCAACTGTGAGGGATGCTGGGGGTTGCAGCCTAACAAATCTAGAGGGCCACAGGTTCCACAACCTTGCTTTAAAGCTTTGTTTTTCTGGCCTTTGTCATTGCAAAATAATGAATTATTTTGCAAGTTCACCCTGAATAGACAAAATAGTGAGGTGGCTTAACTATTCTTGCCCCATAGTAGAACTGGAGGATTGAATTGTGTTCTTTGGCTTCTTTTTCCCCCCTTTGTTAAACTGCCTTCCATTTCTGGCCAACCAAGGCAGTGTGTGTGTGTGTGTGTGTGTGTGAGAGAGAGAGAGAGAGAGAGAGCCCGAAATCCTATCAGCTCCCACTGTCTCTGATTATTAGGTTGCTAATATTCCTACCGGCTCCTGTCCTGCCAGCTGTTCCTCTCTAATGTCTATGCACAGGGAACTCTGGGACTGGTAACTTTTCAGAGCATGTCACATAGGGAAGCACAAATCTCTGTCTCTCAAATGACAAGACCTAGTTTAAGTGAACCAAGCACGCTCACTGTCAGGTTTCCCAATCCCTCAAGCACACACGCTCAGGCAATCTGACACCAGACACCCAAATCAGTGAGACTTCTTGACTTTAGGAAATCCCATGGCCAAAGTTTAATGGTTACACTCTTTTGAAATCATATAGCTGATGGTCAGTAGCTATAGGCTCTAAGTAATTCCAGAACGGTCTAAAGCTAAAGCCACTGTGACTGAATTTCTCATCAATGTGGTTTCCCCGTTGCCATCTCCACAGCTCTGAACACTCCGGATTCCTAGTATAAATCCAGCCCGGGCAATCCATACATGGGGTTCCAAACCCTGTACAAGGAATGGAAATGATTCCTGGAATGATCCCTCCCATGCAAAATGGGTAGATTCTAGAAAGGCCTAAACAAAACAGCATCCACAAAGCGTTAGTCCAACTTTGAATCTTTGGTTGGAAACTCCAGCCTGCATGGGTAAACCCACAAAAGCAAAGAGTTCCATGCTATAGCTTGCGCCTTAGTAACTCCATGCTGCATGAGTCTAGACAGAGAAAAGTCCAAGAGTCAAGTCAAACCCAGCCTGATGGCACTCTGGGCTGACAACAAGGAAGACAGACAGTCCACAGCAAACAAAAGTTCAATGTCTATGAAAAGCATCACAGTACTTTTCATGGCAAGTCTTTAGCAATGTAAACTTCCAATTCGAAAGAGAGCCCATGTGCAGAGCCCCGTCATAGGCTCAGATGATAGTGAATCTAAACAGAGAGGGTTTCAGGAAATGAAGATGAGATGTTCCCTAGCAAAGTCTCCCTGCCTTTGTATCAGCTTAAAAAGGGAAAGTGTGACTGTAAGACACCTCTCCTGGGCCCCTTGACAGACAAGAGCTTTTAGTATTTCAGCAAGGCCTCTGTCTTAAACAGGGCATCACTGCTCAGTCCTTCAGCAGTGATGCTTCAACCTGGGCGACCCTTCTGCAAACCCCACTCCACCTTTGTCAGATTCTCATGGACAGCACCCAGCCTTCCTGCCTGCCAAGGCCAGACCAGCAGGTGGACAGTGAGTTGGGTGACTCCCGTGGCTCTGCTCTGAGAACACTGACAGAGAGAAGCTCACACAGATTCTGACATTCCAGAAGCTGAATAGGCCCAAGCCCTTCCAGGCTACTTCTAATCAAATCTTAGCTATAACCTACAAGGCCCGCTGCAGTGCTGAAGCTAGGCGTTGACACTCACTCTGCTCTAGAGAAAGTAAATTGCACCCTGGGTCAGCAATTCACTGCCAGGATGTTACTCATTCTGCTCTAGCAGTGCAGCGAATCTCACGAGAGCTACATAGGTACATAGATTCAAGGCAATAAGTTTGCATAAATTATCCTCAGGTATGATCTACAATTTATTTAGCTTCCATTTTTCCTCATGGTAATAATGACATTGCACCCTGGGCAAGCCCCCACTGGATCATAGGCCCAAGTTGTGCCCTCTCCCCACTCCCACTCACGCCATGCAGCAATGTCTGACAGCTCTGAGCTATCCAAGACCCATATCTTGTCAGTTCTTGAACCATGTCTTATCTAGCCCTGTAAACTTGCCTGATGCCCAAGTTCTCCTCTTCCCAATCTTGACATTTGTTCTTGCTTACCTGTCCTGAAAATCTTCAAAATATTTTGGACAATATTGTCCAAAAATATTGGACATGTTATGAACACAGCTTTTAGTGATTTCCCCCAAAGGCTTCATTTAAATTGCATCTTTTAAAAATTCCTTTTGGTGAACTTGTGATACTTGAGGTCTTAACAATTTATTTTAAAACCACTTCTTTTCCTCTATCTTTACTCTGGGAAACAGTGTTTGAGGATATCATGGAGGATAAGGCTATCAATGGCTGCTAGTCATAATTATTATCTCCAGTGCTGGAGATATTACTGTTCTGAATACCATACTACCTTGGGAACACAAGCAGGTGAGTGATATTGCATGTATGTCCTGCTTGTTGGCTTCCTATAGGCATCTGGTTAGACACTGTAAGAACAGAATGCTTGACTAGATAAGCCTTTGTTCTGATCCAGAACAGCCCTTTTTCTGGTTGTTTTGAGAACTGCCTCCTCTTTAAATTGCTTGTTTCATCACAGCAGCCTCACATATGGATGTAGTAGAGATGGGGCTTTTCTACACAAGGCCGTTAACACACTGCATCTACTTTCAGTTTTGCAGAACTGAGGTCCAAGCACTACATGAGCGTTTCCTTTCCTGCTTTTCCAATACATAACCTCTAGGTGGTCCTGCATTATAGCAGAATAGCACAAATGCACAAGAGGAAATTTGTCATGCCCTGAATGGAGGAGTCCTCCTCAGAGGAGGAGCTAGAGGCTCAGAAGTCCAGGATACCCCAGGCCAGGGACTGCCACCAGACCCATAGGAGCCTGAACCCTTGGGGGAAGTAGCTGCAGGGCCACTTGTCCTGCAGGGCTTCTTTGTCAGGAGAGAGGGACTCTGCCTCTGAGGCAGAGGCTGAGCCAGCCCCTGATCCCCAGCAGCATCGTTGCCTCAAGCAACAGGCTAGCAGGGCTCCTGTGTGAAGGAGTGCTCGCCTCTAGAAAAGTCTCCTCAGGAGAAAGGGACCCCTTAGGAGTAGGCTCTGGAAAGGGAGCTCTGATTGCTGCAGCTGAGTTCTGGGTGGGGTCTGGCTGGCTTTGGGCTTAAAAGCCTTCACTCAAAACCCAGCTGTTGTTGGAACAACTTGGTCTATCCAGCTTCTGCTATGTATCTTGCTTCCTGAATTGTGCCCTGTGTCTGATGCTCTGTTTCCTGACCTTTTGGACTGCTCAACGACCCTGCTTCTGGACTGCATAATATACCTGATTGTTTTACTGTGTTGGACTTCTTGCTTGTGATCTTGGCTACTCCTGCTGCTGCCTGAACCTTGTTGCCTTTCCTGACTGCCGGTGTTCTGACCTCTGCCTGGATTTTGACCACTCCCACCTTAGCTTAAAACTCCTTGGACTGAAACCTGTGTGCTTGACCATTTGCTTGCCAACTTGACTACTCTGTTGCCTCGCTCCCTGTATGTGCTTGCAAAGAGCCAAGACCTGCTGTAAAGGTGTCCCCAACTAGTCGTGTCTGACTCTAGGGTGTGGTGCTCAGAAGAGCCTGTCTGAAGACGCTTCCATGGTCATGTGGCTGGCATGACTGAACACCGAAGTGCACGGAATGCTGTTACCTTTCCTGCCGAAGCGGTACCTATTTATCTACTTGCAATTTCTTGCTTTCGAACTGCTAGGTTGGCAGAAGCTGGGACTGAAGACGGGAGCTCACTCTGTCACTAGGGTTGGCGGAGAATTTCTCCCCGAAACTTCGGGGGGCCGAGCGCCAACGTGTTTGGCCCCCCGAACAAGTTTCGGGGAGAAATCCTCCGCACCCCCCCGCCCCCCGCACCCCCCCCCGGGATGGGACTTACCTTCGCCGAATGTCCCTCCCGGCGGCGGGTCCGGCCGGCGGTTCGGCGGGTGTTCGAGCGGGGCAGGAGCGGCAGCCGGTCTTTCGACCGGCTGCCGCCGCCGCCATTGCAATGAAAGAAAAAAAAAAAACGCCCCCTGATAGGGTACGTGACGATTCACGTAGCCTATCACGGCTAGATCTGCAAAGTCAGCCGTGATAGGCTACGTCAATTGTCACGTAGCCTATCACGGGTGACTTTAAAAAAAAAAAAAGTGTGTGCGGATAATGGCGGCCCCCATAGGGAGCCGCCATTCCCGTTCCTTATTTGGTCGCTGTAGTCTACGTAAAGATTTACGTAGACTACAGCGACTAAATAAGGACCGCGAATGGCGGTTCCCTATGGGGGCCGCCATTAGCGTATGTGCTTTTTTTTTTTTTTTTAAGTCACCCGTGATAGGCTACGTGACAATTGACGTAGCCTATCACGGCTGACTTTGCAGATCTAGCCGTGATAGGCTACGTGAATCGTCACGTAGCCTATCAGGGGGCGTTTTTTGTTTTTTTTTTAACTTTCGCGTTCGCGGCCGGGCGAGGCGGGAAGCCTCCCCCCCGGCCTGAATTTCGGCCAGGGCGAGGCGGGAAGCCTCCCCCCCGGCCTGAATTTCGGCTGGGCCGAGGCGGGAAGCCTCCCCCCCCGGCTGGAACTTCGTGCGAACGTCCTTCGAGGACAGGTAAGTGACTTTCGTCCACCCCTATCTGTCACGCAGCACTCGGGTCTCGAACAGCTGTCCTGCTGACCTTCCAGTCTGCAGTTCAGCATCTTAACCTCTAAGCCAGGACAAAATTGCACTTTCTTTTGCTGTCATAAATAATATCCCATTTTCCCTGCTCTAAAAAAAACTTGTGGAAAAGTGCTATTTACAAACAGAAGCAAAACTTCAGGGTCATGACATCTAAAGAATTTGTAAACAACAGTGGGTATGGGAATGGTAAGCACACAACAAATGCCTCCTGTAGAAAAATTTATTGACTGAAGTTTTTGTTCCTCAGGTGCTTAACTTCCAGCAATCTGAAAATTCTCCATTATACTGTTATAGATGTGGGTCTAGTATTGGTTGTACACATCAAGTACCTTGAGCCCCTTTAACAACACCTCTAAGATATTTTTCTACAGGTGAGTGGTTTTACTATGGGAACTCTGCTTGGCCTGTGTGTATCTGATTTATTTTAAAAGATGATTGCATTGAGCTTCTATGTTGAGATAGTTGTGGCAAATTCTTTCCCTGCTCCAATCACAGGAGTCTAAAAATGGAGGTGGAATCAAACCACCACTGGTCATCTTGATTACAGTACTGAAATGAAGAGAGATGAGAACACAGTAATTCCAAGGACTATTCAGATTCTGGTGTTAGTTTGTACCAGACAGATTAGGTGAACCCAATATAAGAGATTTGGATGGGGTGGGGGGAATGGTCCAGTAGTATACTTTACCATCTACAGTTGAGTCTTGCCTGTAGTTGGTTGAGCCACGCCCAAGAAGAAGGGAGGCTGTGTGTAACACTCATCCATCTTAAACAACTTGTTTTGGTTTAAGCTTTTATTAATCACATATTGGCAAAGGTAAAGAGATAGAGCAGCACACAGTGTTAAAGTGACTCAAGTGGGGAATAGAGAAAACTTTAAATGACTCCTCAGTGATTTTAAAGAGGAAAAACTGCTATAATGGTTGCAATTCCACATCGCATTCTAGCACCCAGCACAGAGCTTTTGTTAGAGAGACCATGAGAAAAAGAGTAGGACTTGGTGAACTCATCTGTATAACTGGTTACATATTGCATGTTTTATTATCTAGTGTGCACATAGTATTCAGATGTAAAGAGTTTATGTTCTGTTCTCATACAAGGTGGGGATATCAAGACATTTGGGGGGATTGCTGGTGGTGTGCTTATTACTTGAACGTTTTTTTAAAAGTGGTATTTAACAGGAATATGTGGCTCCTTTTCTATTTAAGCATTCTTCTTGCTATTCCTTTTGACATATTCACATAGCCCAACATTTACAAACTTTGTATATGTATCTTAGGATCTTTAAATGAAGTATTATTATCAGTACTTGGTTTTTCTACCTAAAATCATGTCTTTACTAAATCTAATAAACTAGCAGTGCAATCTTATACGTGTCTGCTTAGAAGTAAGTTCTTTTGAGTTTAGTGGAACTTACTCCAAGGTAAATGAGTATAGGACTGCAGCCAAAATGGCATGGACATAAACCAGACTACTTTACAGCATGATCCTAAGCATGTTTACTCATAAGTAATACTCAGTTAGTTCAAGGAGACTTCTTATTAAGTGTGTTTAGGATTGCAGGCTTAGTTACAATATGTTCCATTTTGACTCCTTGCTATTATACAATAACTGAATATATTTTCTTTAAATCATGACACCTTGTTCTCTGGATCAAGGAAAAATATTCTTTGAGGAGATGGATGTTATTTTTCCCTTACATATAGTTTGCCACCAATCAAGAAGGCAGTGTGTTGAGGTGTTTTGTTCCTTGCCTATTTATTAAAAAAAAAAAGAAAAAGAGAAAGAAAGCAACATCTTTGCTTGTGCCACATGATTTGTTTATGAAAGAAAGCTATTTATCCTGTTTTTTTCTTGTCAAGGTAAAAGGCTGCTTCTGTTTCTGATGGTGCAGATCAATTTATGGCCATTGTATCTACTTAGAAGAAACAGGGTAATTGCTGATGTTCTCATTTACAAAACCTCTTTGTAGTTCAATTTTCCCTCTTATACCTTTGTAAATAGGATATGTTCTCACTGAACAAAACTGCGCTGTGATCCAGTCTAGCTAGTTGAATCATTTGTCCTGGAATTCAATAAATGGTTATTTTGCGGTAGGAGGTAGGGTTAAAGTGTGTCTACGCTTTATGGGGGAAGTATACTTCACTGTCCTGGAAATGTATTTAGAAAATTAATATTTGTGCTTGACCCTTAGATTGGATAGTTTTGGCTAAATTGCAATTATTTTTTAAATATTCTCATACAAGAATTGGATCAATAGAAAAAGAAAGTTGTCACTTGTTTGCGATATTACATAGTTTGCAAAAAGAGTTACTTGCAATCTGATTGCATTTGAGAGGGAGGACCTCTTTATAGCTGAAGCAACTTATTTTGTTTTATAATTGCTCTAATATTGGCAATCTATACATAATTTCACAAATATTTTTATAGTAATTGATCTGTTCTTAAAACCTACATGCAAGGCTACAGCTTCTGCTGTGCATGTTTAGCTGTTATTAACTCACTTGTGTCTTTAAGCACAACCTTTCACTGAGGCCAGCCAGGGTTTGATCTCAGCTCCCAGTTTAACTCTGGACCCATTGTGGATCTGTGGAGGCTTCCACAGATTTCCTAGCATTCTCAATCATACAAGGAGCCTCCAAGAACAGAAGAGACTCCCTGCTGTGGTCAGTCACCCTCAACATGTGGAGAGCAAGAAGAACAGCTAGTGTGCTTGTCCTTGCTCTTCCTCCTCATGTGTTAATTAAATATGAAATGCCACATATGAAATGTTTGAATAGGACTTCTGTCCCCATACAAATAGAATGCTTTCTCCCAGCAAACCATGGCTTGCAAACTGGGAATCAGCCTCATGAATGTGTTCTTTTTTTCTTCTCTTCCTCCTTTTTGAGAATATTCCTCCTCTACTATTCCTGGCCTTAACCATGGTGTAGTATTACATATGATTGACAAAACCATGATTAATGCAAACCATGTTCCATTATAACAATGGTTTCATTGTAAGGTTTCTGAAGGAACCATAATGTGTGCTCATTGTAGTTTGCTGTGGTTTACATTGAGGGTGAGGTTGCAACCAGAAATGGAAGGAGGAGGAAAAATCACTCTGTGGGGCGGGGTGGGCAGGCATTTTATAAACCTGTATGTTGGAGGTCAGAATTACGTCTGTATTCAACCTGTGTCTTTTTATATGTCTGCACTACAGTGTCTTTCTGTGCATAGCACAATTACCCATGATATGCCATACTTATTTATATTTCATACCTAAACAGAAGGCTGTAAAAATGCTATTGCAATACTTTAAAAAAATTGTACAGTGTAATTGCTTTGTTTTCTGGTTTGTAATAAGCAACCTGTTTAAATATAAGGCAAACACTAACTTCACTGAGTATTAGAATACATATTACCAATGTATACTCCTTATTTTGGCTGGGTAAAAATGGGATTCTTCTGTAATTAATCCCCATTTTGCATTTATAAAAATTGTTCTCAGAAATAGAGATTTTAAAAAATTTCATATTTTTTGTTTCCTTTTGTTCCTTACTGTAGTCATCATGTAGTCTCTAGAACTGATCTGTTCTTAAAACCTACAGAAGCTCACATGACAACCCTATTTTAGATAAGTGTAGTATGGGGGCGGGGTCAAAGCAAGAGATAGTCCAACAAATCTGACTCTCTATCCAACAATGCATACATCTGTATATTGGGGAAAGGAAGCCATTACTTAGACTTTGAAGTGTAAAAATGTGTGTACACAAATCCCTGCAGATTTTTCAAGGTTCATTTACCCGTTTTCCACAAGCCAGTCCTGGGATTGGGTAGCTTATTAGACTAGCTAGCTTTAGATTGTTTTATTTCATTTATTACATTTATGTGTTATTGTTATTTTTTATCCGTCCCCTCTGTTTTACCCTTGCAACAACTCTATGGTTTAGCTGATATGCAACAATAACCCAGAGTTTTCTTTTAAACCATGGGTTGTCGTGAACAATCCAGCGTGCTAGTCACCACAGCTTGAGTGCTCCTGCTTGGCTTCTCCTGACAGGGGGAGCAGGTAAACATCCCAGGGATGAAGCATCCCTGGGTTGTTTAGCATGATGTCCAGACCCAGAACTCTGGCTTGCCTCTCCCCTGACAAATCAGGATTAAACACTGGTTTCCAACTCTGGTTTGTTGGGGAAGAAGACACAAGCCAGAATTCTGGGTTTGGATGTCACACTAAACAACCCAGGAATGCTTTGTCCTTGGGTTGTTTAGCCATTCCCTCTGGCAGTAGTAATACTCAAGCCACATTGACTAACTACTGGCTTGTTCAAGATAACCCTGCGTTTAAAAAAGGTTGTCATTGTATGTGAACCAGGCCTACAAGTTAGATTAGACTGTGTGAGAGTTACTGGCTCAAGGACATTTGGAGAGCTTCATCAGTGAATAAATGGGACATTCTGTAATCATATTGGCTTTCATTGAGTGTCGAGAGCAGGTTTGTTTCCTGTTGACATAGTTGTGAGAAATAAAGGATACAGTTTATCTTCAGGAGATGCCTGAAGTGGCAGGGAAGGGAAGACTATATTCTCAGGAAGGCACTAAGGAAGGTTTGTGAAAGAATTTAGGTCATAATTTGAGATGTGTGTGCTCAGTCCTTCTCACCTAATTCTCCTTCTCCTAATTCTCACCTAATCACAGGGTTAATGCTCTATCATTGCAAGGTGTTAAAGCAGCAAATGGGATGGGAAGAAACCCAAACACTAAGACTAAATTTGTCCAGCATTAACTTGAAACCTGCTTGACTTGTGAAGGGTATATTCGGTCTTTCACTCCCCAGATGACCTATTAGAATGAAGGCTGTTCTGGGAGGTAGTCCAACATCATCTCCGATGTGTGGGTTTCGGAGATCATTCAAAAGGGCTACTCCATGGAATTTGAGTCTTTCCCAAGGTCAAATCAGTTTACTTAGGCAGAGTTTATCAGCACACTGCAAGAAAAGGAGAGATCCTTTCCTAAGGTTTTCTGACATATCACCTCAGCAGATCCTACATCAGTGTGCCAAATGCAGCATTTTGTTTGTGCTTTTCTATGGAATTCTGATTATCAATGAAAGTCTAAGGAATTTATTGTTAAGCAGTCAAAGGCCTAAACAACACACATTTTCTCCATTGGTACCATTCTAAAAAATTCTTCGTTAGATTACCTAAAAAATCAAAGTACACTTTAAGTATGTTGAATACTGAGCCTTACTGCAGTATTTTTTCATTCTTAATACCTGCTGTTAGATCAAATGACATGACTTTAAAGTAAGAGTATTCATGAAGTCAACTACCATCACATCTTCTCGTTTAAAACCAGCAGGATATCCCATCATGTCTACCTTTTAATTAGATGGTATTTTGATCATCATTCACACTCCTTAATGATCAATACCCCTGTTTTAAATCGGAACAAAATTTGACCTTCAAATGAAAGTTCATGCTTTTGTCATTGCTGCAATCAGTATAGTTACTTATAGTTAATTGTTTTAAAAATCCAACATGCTTTAAACACAACCCTTTATATAAAATTAAGGATCCTGTTCAAATTAATGTATAGAAGTCACAAGGATATCTGAACAATATTGTCCTGATTCAGAGGAATGAATAACAGGTTTAACTGTATAAAGCCTATGGGTAATGCAGCCCTAAAAAAAAAGCTATTAGTGCAAAGGATTACTTGACACTAATGCAGCATTAAAAAGAGTGCAGTGCAGTGGGTGCAAAGGCGATTTCCTAAGATCTAGTTTAGTACTTTATGCACTTAGTATGCTATATTTGTTAAGTATAAACTCAAAATTGAGCCATGGCCGACCCTCGCTCCTCAACAAATGCACTTCCATGAGGTATATGTTTGCCTCACATTCTCATTTTTAGATTGAGGGGGGTGAGTGCTCAGCTTTTTCCTTTTACACTGCATTCTTGATAAAAATTGCCTTCCTAGTGATATTATTTCATGCATACAAATGAGGTATGTCTTTGTGGATGTTTCCCGTGAGTTTTTAATAAAAAATACTTTGTACAGTTCATGGGCAGTATCCAGCTGTGTCATTCTGCAAACTCAAATAGCACTAGTGGAACTCCACCAAACCTTCCTGTTGTGCAAGCGGTTGTCCATTCGGCTTGCTCAGCTGGTTGCACAAGTGGTTGCACAAGTGGAATGCACAAGTGATTGCACAACGAGTTGCACAGTAGGTTGCACAAGAGTTATGTGCAACCCATTGCACAATGGGGTGCGTAAGCGTAATGAACAACCATTTGTGCAATCACGCTTGCACAAATGTAACTTTAGTGGGATTCTCCTCTTATGCATAGTTCAGAACGTAGTTTCTGCTATCGCAATGTCATTTGTGCTAATGGAATGACACAGTTGGATACTGCCCCATATTTTTCTGATTGAAATATTGATATGTATCATTTGCATGTAGCTAGCCAGGCTTTTTAAAACCAGGCTATTCCTCAGTATTTAGTCTTTCAGCCTAATTACTACTTGGAAGTCCAGTGCTTGCTGACTTCCCTGCTCACTTTAAGAGAGGGCTGTATTTCCAAGAGAACAAGTAGCTGCATGGTTGGAGCAGATCCTCCATTGTAGTGAAATTTCTGTACTAATATTTATATAATAAAAGCAACCTAGTCCCCCACCTTGATGATGTACATACCATAACATAGTGGGTATGTACTGGGTATGTTGCCACTAAGAAGGCTAACAAAGTGTTTCTCTATGTGGAAAATGGTTACTGTGGTACAGAAGCCACATCACCAGCATGTTTGAATCATGTCAATGTTCAACCATTCACCAGTGTCTGAGGCATTTAGCTCCTGTGTTGTTTGTTTGGATGCTCAGTGTTCATAAATTTCTGGAAAGTTACACTGGGTTCAATAATGGCATCCACACTGAATAAATAGGTTCTCCCAAAATAGCCTCCAATCCTACCTTTGAGCCTACACAGAAGCATGGGAAAGAACGGGGTTTACGTGTTTCTTTCTAAATCTGAATTCTTCATCTTCAACCTCAATCTGTTTTCTTGCTGCAATCCCAGATTTAAGGAACTCCTTTGTAAACCTCATCCCCGATGGTACACACTGTATCCAGCTGGTGCAGAGCACAGTATCAGATTAGGTCAGTGAGGTCCCTTGCAATTTACCTTCTCTCTGCCTAGTGTGTGGATAAAGGAGAATGAATCAGAACTGTTGGGAAGCTGATGCTACTTCATAGCTTACTTGAGTCAGATATATCTTCCTTTGGGGGAAGAGCCATAGCTCAGTGGTAGAGTACACATTTTGTATGTAGAAGGGCCCAGGTTCAGTCACTGTCTTCTTCAGATATGGCTGGAACAGGCTCTGCTTGAAATCCTGGATAGACCAGTTATCTGACTCAGATAGCTTCCTTTGTACCAGGAAATGGGAAGACAAGCAAGGGAACAGGAGTGGCAAGGAGCAGGGAGAATATTCACTGAGCTATCATGGTTGGAAGGGAGTCAGATAGAAGACTAGAACCAATGAATTACCCATTGCTCAGGAGAGGTTCCGGGTCTGACACAGAGCCATTTATAGTTCCTCCCTTCCCTCTCCTACAAATTTTCTCTCTGCTCCCTTCAGTGGTTTACTGTTGACTATGGTGTCATGTTATGTGCTAACCAGTATTGCCCTCGTAACCAGAATTAGTATACTCACCTCAGACCCTAGCTTTAACCTCTGGGTACAATGGCAATCAGGTAGTATTAACCATGGTTAACACAAGTTTGGAAGATGATAAATAAAATTTATATTCAGCACCGAATATAGTAGAAATTACTATAATAGTAATATGATTAGAAATTTACATTTGCGAAATTACATGTTGAAAAGTCTTATAAATAAGCTAGTTGAATCATAAGGTTTTGAAAGATAAATATGTTGTTTGACACTTCAACATTTGATCATGGTCAGAGCCACATGGAGATGTATTTTGCTCCATCACAGTGTAGTCATAATATGACAGGACACAAATACTGTCATTTACAAGAAGCGTGTGCTTCTCAAGAGGTTGCCCTTGGTTATTTTGATGGACCCAAATAGTAGAATTTCTAAAGCATTTTGAAGTGAAATGTTTACATTAAGGTTTGTTTGTTTTTACATGGCTTTCCTGGTAATTTTCAGATGCATTGATGTTGAACTACCCTTAGTAATAGAATGAAGGTCTTGAACCACTTGAGCACCAGTATACTTAAATTTGTTTCCTTAGAAAAGAAAATAAGCCAGCCTCTACGATACAAAAATGTGACGTGCAAAGACAGCAAACTGGTATGAGAGAAGGGTTTTTTTTGTAAAGACGTTCATATCTGTAGAAAAGCTGCTTTATGAAGCATCAGCTGTATGTTTCATGTTTAAAAATCCCAGCATGTGAACAACAGGGGTTAAAAAAGGATGAATATCTTTGCACCTTAATGGGAGAACTGTTTCTGTAATGGTATCAAAGATAAACCAGTGTATTATGAACACTAAATGATAAAGGGTGATAATATGCCATTCTTGAGACTTCTTGGCTCTTACCTAACACATCAGAAAGTGATTGTTGAATTTTAAATAGCCATACAAATGGATGACATAGAAATTTAACTTTGCTTTGACCTTATTCTAATTCACAAGATGACTGCAAAATGACTTTGTTACATCTGAATGTATGCTGGATGCTAAATCACTCCAGAGTATAAAATCTTTGTTTTGGCATAATGTTGATGCATAAACATTTGTACCCCATACTAACCCTATAAACATCACAATCCATCAGTACAATTACAAAAAAGATTGTTTGTTTTCACACTTAAAGCAGACATGAAATAGAGTGTCCTTAACTTAATCACCACCTTGATTTACCACATTTGCATATATTTGCATATTAATTGGACTACAGATTAAAATTGGTTTTGTAATTTTAATTAAGTGTCCACAAAGGTAAATGATTAGAACTGTTTAAAATACATTCTGACATAAATAGCAGTAAAAGCTTTTGTGATGATGTTTTTGTGGAATTACATTCAGAAAGTGGCCTTTTTATGATAGTAATTTTAATCTTAAATAGAATTATACAGTCAAACAGAACTGTGGATTCATAATCATTTTTTCAAGATTCATTTAATATTTTGCTGATTTGCAGCACTTGATGAAAATGTAGTGTAGGTTTAGCTGATTGCAAAATTAGGCCTGTAGTGCTGATAAACTGAGGGTTTAAACCAAAGTCATCTTAATAGGGTTGTACATATTTCAAATGTATTACATGTAGTTACATAGATGATTTTTTTTAAGTGAAGCCTCTAAAAGCCCAGAGTAAAGGATGATCTGTCCTTTTAAAATGTAATAATCCACTTGGGCTTTCTCACTTTCTGTTCTGTCCAAAGGATCCACACTGTATTAAAGCTCTTTGTGCTAACTGTATGAGTCCAATGTATAGAGAAATTATTTCTGGGTTTTCAAGGAAACATGGATGTCAGTAGGTAAAGATGTACTTGCAGTGTTATTTACCACTTGAATACCTACTCAACCGAACACTGTTTTACATAGCGATTGACCTTCAAGTAAGCCTAGTGAAGAGAATGCTACTTCTCAAAAGTGAAACATATTCTGTGGCTTGGTCTAGGGTATGGGGCTATCTAGGATCTAGACAGTGATGCTTTTTAAAAAAAGAAATGTTAATTCATTA
Organism: Heloderma suspectum; assembly: GCF_057233095.1. Classification (NCBI taxonomy): domain Eukaryota; kingdom Metazoa; phylum Chordata; class Lepidosauria; order Squamata; family Helodermatidae; genus Heloderma; species Heloderma suspectum. The sequence continues at coordinate 169,038,349 of NC_139458.1, read as the reverse complement.
TTGTTACTGTTCATTTTTCTAGCAGTTTTACACCAACCCAGAGCTCCTGTGTACCAAAAGATTCAGGGTAGGGAAAGCTGTGCATACACATAGCTTTCCCACATGATTGGGAAGAGGCCAACATGGCTGGATTATTTTAGTATTCCCCCAGCCATGTGGAACTATAGTAGATATGCATTGAGAGGTGGTTTGGGGAATGTTTCCAGACCTTAAGTTGAAAAAGTAGATGTGAATAGCTGAAGCAGTGAATTGTATACCCAAGGGCCAATTCATGTGTTACATTTGTTGTTTCTTCTTTTCATGCTGCATACTTAACACGTCATGTGAATGGTTCAGTTGTATGAGCAGTGTAATGTAGGAAGAGGTAACTCACAGAATGGCAGCAGTAATGTAAACAGGCTCCCAACTTTATTTGCATATGCTGTTGTGTACTTTGATGACATTATATAACATTGTTATATTTGCTATTTAGAGCATTCCACACATTACATCAAGAAAACCCAGGTGTATTATTAACCTGGGGAATGGACCTTTTCTGTGGTGGCACCCTTGATTTTATTATATGTTTACTCTGCCCAATAACAAATGTTCTCTGGGTGAATTACAAAAGCTAAAAGAATGCGATACAATATAAAACCATAAAAGCTAAAAGAATATGATACAATATAAAACCATAAAAGCTAAAACAATTCAGTACAATTCAATACAATTTATAGAGAGGTTTTCTGCAATAGGTGTGCCAAGCTGGGTAGCCATAAGATCCCTCATCTTAGGGTCCATATACAATGCCTGTGGACCCTGAAACACATTCACATTTCAAAGTGAAACCTCAATGTTGCACTTAGAATGAATAATGCCTTTTAAATGGAAAGACCTGCATAAGTAAATGTGGAGATAGCTGTAAAACGTGTGGTGAGATGAATCCCTGTTTACTTGGTGTGGAATGTACCATCTTAATACTTGTTTCTATGTGAGAACCAGTTCTTTCTAATAGTCTGTGGGTGCAATCTCACGATTCCTTCACCCATGCCTTTCAAGTTGAATTGACCACAAAGCAGAGCATGGGGCTCCATCAGGCATAGCTAGCAAAACAAGAACCATGTTCAAGGCTCTAGATTGCAACCTGGCCACAACCTGGCCACATTCACATGACTAGCTTTGCATGGCATAAATAAACATAAGAAGTCATGTGATACTGATCCATCCAGTCAAATATTGTTTGCTCTGACTGGCATTGGCTTTGGGAAGGTATCTTTTCCAACCTGGCCACCTGAGTTAGATTTAAAAGGAGATACCTGGGATCTTGTACATGCAAAGCATGTGCTCTGCTACTGAGCAATGTGCCTTTTCAGTCCATACCAATTTTGGGTCTTTGACCTGGCAAGCAAAGGGTTTGGTAATGTAGAATAGGAGCCATTTTTGTAAAAATGGTATGGGATAAAAATTTGCTACTATAATAAAGCCACAGTTCTGAAATTGCTTAGGCTAATGGCATGGCTCCATGGGAGCAGGATATCAGGGGCAGGTGGTAGCCCTCTTGGGAGGTGACAGTCCACTCTCCATTGAACATTTGGTGGGAAAATACTCTCCCTATTTTCCCATTTCATTAGATGTCTGCAATACATCAGGGAAGTGCCACTTAAGAGTGAAGAGAATGTTTTTCAAGGCATGCCACCAGTAAGCATAAAATTCTGACACACTGCAAACACATAGATTTTAAAGTGTTTCTGTGAAAATAAAAATGCAGTTTATTGCCATGATATCACAAGTGTTATTCTTCTTGTTATTGGAAGTTCACGTTTGATCACTCTTCTTACTACGTCTTGGATTGGGATGTAGTACATAAATCAAGCTCTATGAATCTTCGGTTTTACCCTTACTGGTGGCATGCCACAGGGAAATCCTATGGGGTGGAGAGAGAGAATCTGAGGAGGAGAAATTGCAGTTTGCTATGTGGAAGGCAGGTGGCAGGTCATTTTTCTTCTTTTTCCTTTTGCAGGAGTATTTAAAAAAAACAATTTCTTTCCTTTTGGTTCTAATGGAACAGGAATTAACTACCTCAGCTCCAGGGCTAGCATAGTTTCCACTCCCATTCTTGGGGTATGTCAGGGGAACAAGAGTGCTTTGGATCCTGTGGATCCACAACCTCTCTGAGCATGCCACTGGAATGTCTTTTCTGGGCTCCAGTGTCGGAGCGTCAACTTTAGGGCAGCTCTGGCTGTGGACCTTTTCTGCATCTTCACAGAGGAGGTTTGCAAGGTGGATCTCTGATGGTAGACCTCCTTCTCTGTCCTTGGAAAGGCTACCTGAGAAATCCAATGGGCTGTCAGATGTCCTCCTATGGGCCATGAGATTGCAGTCTAAGTAAGGCTGCAATCCTATGCGTACCTCAGAATAAATCCCATTGATCTCAGTGGGGCTTACTTCTGAGAAGACATAGGATTGCCTTGTAAATTTGTGCAGTTGTTTTCTATGTAAATCAATCAGTAAACCAAGAGTCTTGGAAGGCTACATACAAAAGTACAAATGTCACTGTTTCCATTGCAGCCGGCCAGGAAGCAAGCATTTAAGCTGGGACTGCGTATTTCCACATTGACTAGTTACACTGACTAGTTACACTCAATGCCTGTAAGCTTTGACATGCAGAGCACAGCATTCCAGGTGGGATGAACATCTGATTTGTGAGTTAGGAGAGGATGGGTGGGGTGAGGCAATGCCAGCTAGGGAAGGTGCTTCGGAAGTAATGACGTTTCATTTCCATTTACACTGACTTGCTGCTGGCTTTGGACAAGACACTTAACCTTCCTGTGCCTGTTATTCCATGTGTGAAATGGAGTGAATAATCATGATAATTCATATGTCGAGTATTCAAAGTATCAAACGAAGGCTGCTTATAAAAGGATGGTCTGTAAATCAGTAGCAATGTTTGTGCTCGGTATTACAGCAGTAAGAAATAAGTTGTCAAAATGGAATAGTGTCAGCCACTTTTTTTTTTTTTTTTGCGAATTGCATATTTTATTTATCAATGCGAACTACAACATATAATCTCCTTTGGAAAGAGTTTTTGCTACAAGAAGAATAATGGCCGCATACTCAGCAGGCTGCAGTGGGATGAGATAGCATGCTTGCAGCATTTCTTTGCAACATAATTGCAGCATCAATGAACCATGAATTCAACCTAATTAACATAACTGGAACCACTGCAATCATGCTGCCATTCAATTTACTTTTTGAACGTTCTGGTGAAGTGTCAGGGTTGCGTTATTTGCTATTGAAATGCTGCCGAGTACTGTCCACTCTGAATTTTTTAGCTGCTTTCCTGCCTTACTTCAAAAAAATTGCTTCAAAACTTACTTACAGATTTATTTATTTATTTATTGTTGGTGAAGGGAAGATTTCATTGCTTCAATGATTTCATCTGTTGAACTACAAATAGCTTTAGTTCAACAATAAACAATAATTCAAACAATAGTTAAATATTTTGAGGTACAAAAGTCAGGCTTGCAAACACTAATGACTTGCCAGTTTAATACAAATCCAGGGGTCAAAAATTGTATCCAGCTTGGTATCCAATAATTATTTCTGCTAACCAGTGGGAATAGAATAAAGTGTCCCTGAGCAGATGCAGAGTGTCTTTCTATTTCCACTGAGCAAGTGGACTTCCTGTGCTATCCTATGATTAGGCACACCTAACTCTGTATGGGATCAGTCTAAGCCATCCCATTCACAGACATCTATCCCCTGAGTATTCTTACTTGCCACAGTGAAGAACATCCTTGCCTCTGGCTTGTTGTTGAGTGGTTTTGTAAAAGATAGTGTGAATCTACATATTAATTAATGGTGAAGACAATAAACTCCAGCCCTTATTTCACCAAAGTCTACTAAAGTCATGGTAGTTATTTTAATTTATTTATTGTGCTGTTGAAGTATTTATTTGGTAATGTCTCAGATATGCTGTCCTATATAATGCTTGGATTCTAAATCATGTGAATTATTATTCCTTAAACAAACGTCTGTTGTTTTTAAAGTTAACAATGGTGAGATTATGTAGGAAAAATAGCACCGAGAATATCCTGAGATTTTCATCTCTATATCCTCACTTCTCAGTGAGGATTCCACATCATCATACCATCTATTGACTTAGAAGATTTATATCCTGCTTTTAGATAAAATGATCCTCCAGGCAGCTTATGCTAGATTGTGATACACACCCCCAGCAGTCCTTCATTCCCCATCTCATGGGCGGGACCAAAGTGTGCTTCTCCTCACTTCTGCGGCTGCAGGACTACTGGCGCTTGGGGCCAAGTATTCTTTCTGGCAGGGAAGGGGTACATTTCCTGCAGCTGCTGCTCCTTTGGCTGCTGGATGGGCCAGGCTGTTCTCCCCATTATCATGATGTTCCAACTGGGAGTCAGGGGATACAAGCTTCCAGTGGCCCTTAGCCCCATGGCTGATGGCAGGGTTGAAACGTAGGCAGCTGTGAGAATGTGGTGAGCCAAGAGTTGAGCCAGGAGTGGCCCAGTTCGCATGATTGTGGCTGGGGAAATAAGCAAGGGTGGCTTATTTCTCCTGCTCCATGTGCCAGTCATGTGCCTGGGGGGATTAGCATAATTACCCTCAGCAGCACAGCTCGTTGTGTCGTGCGAACCTGGACAGGGTGCCTTGGTGCCATGGGTAACAAGCCACCCAGAACCCTACAACAGCTCATGAGCTTTGGGTGGTTTGTTACAGCAACAAGCCAACCTGGCCAGGTTTGCACGACACAACAAGCCACACTGTCCATCTTAATTATGCTACTCTCTCTGGCATGCACAGGGTCATTAACAAGCCACTGTGGCTGATTAACCACCCTGTGATTGCATGAACCAGGTCAGCAAGTCAGAGCTGAGGGACCAAGCCAAGAGTCAGAAAGACCTCGTTGCTCAGGCAAAGTTCTAGCCTAAGCAGGAAGCTTTTATAGCCCTTTCTATCCAGGAGGATCCCATGTCCAGCCTTGGTGGGCAGAGCTGGTCCAGAGTCTGCAAGTACTTCATTGCCAAGATTTTCCAAGCTGCAGTTCGGATATCTTCCCACATAGGGCAGCTGCACACAAAACTTAAGGTTCTTGGTTCTGGCCTGAGCAGCTTCTGACACAAGCGTATACCATATACTCTTTATTTCCATTTCACTTTTGTCCATCGATTGCTACCGTATCAGATCACATGAAATACGGTGGCTGTGAAATTGGCATACGTGTTCCTAGTGTACATTTCCTCTTCCGGCTTATTTGCACAAATGAAATGTACTGGCTTGCTTGTTTCAAACATGCATGTGTCGCTTCATAGCTATGATTGTGGGAATAAAGAGAGTAGTGAGACTCAAACAGATAAAATAATAGCAGTATCGGAGCCAGGGTTAGAACCTAGAAATCCAGAGACTCACTGGGCGGTATAACCTGTTAATCTTAAATAAGTTGAATTTGCCTCCTCTGTGGAAAAGATTTGCATCCATTTCCACAGGGTTTGACCACCTACAGTACCTGTATTTAACTAAAAAAAAACCCACCACTCTCTCAGATGCATTTTTAGAAATTATTTTATCATCCACACTCAGCTAAAGAGTCATTACAACAATTTATCCAAATGCTGAAAAACCACAAGTCATGTAGAGAAGCTGTATGTATATTTTAATTATAGATTAGGCTTGAGATAATTTGCAAGGCTTTTTTCACATAATCAATGTGTGACCAGTTGCATTTTTCCCCTTAGCATTGTTATCCCTCACAGAGACATTACTACAATTTCTAGTCTACGTATATTTTAGAAGACAGAACTCCCGTTGCTGGGGGAAAGCATACTAAAATCTGCTCTCACTCAGCAGCTCATGCCCATGGCTCCTCCCTCTTTACCCTCGGATAAGACCTGCAGTCCTGGCGGAAAGGGGAATAAGAAGTGCTTAGCCATGTAACAGAACACCCAACAAAAAAAAGACATTTCCAGTCACTGCCATTAACCACCTTGCTAAAATAGTGGTGACTGAAAGGTTTTTTGTTTTGTTTTTTGCATCCATCCATCCATCTATCATCTGTCTATCTATCTATCTATCATCTATCAATCTATCATCTATCTATCTATCTATCGGCATTATAAGGTGTAGTGCTGTAGCAGTCTTTCATTTAAGTGGTATTTTTCTGTTTAAATATTTTATAGCCAGAAAGATATGTTAGTGCTACTTAAAAGATCAATTAAAAATAGTGATAAAAATTGTATCCGCTGCCAAGGGTATAGTGAATGCGTGCTGATCTCTGACAGATTTAGCTGCCTGATAACGTCACTACCTACATCAAAATCACACCCCTTAAAAAATATGGAAAAGCAGCACTAAGGGCACTAGTGTAGACACAACATAGTTGGATGTGCACACAGAAAATGCACAATGTCCCCCAATAGTATGGAAAGTCAACTGCAATTCAGCTTGTTGCTTAGATCGGAAGAGCAATGATTTATTAGCTCTAGGAGCCATCAGTCTAGAAGCACCCCAATGCAATTGTAATTGTTACTTTTGTAAGTTGCCTTAGGGAGCCTTCTGGATCAAAAAGTGGCACAGAAATAAAATCCCCCCCACACACACACCCCACACATGTACACCACTTTTTAAACTTTGTGGCTTTTGAGGTATTTCAGCAACAGCCATAGGATAACAAGACTCTGCCCTGTATGAGTGCTCATCTGTATGAGTGCTCATCAGTTCTCGGTGGCTTCGCCAAGGCTCTGGAACTCCCTTCCCAGGGAGGTGAGAGTGGCACCCTCCTTGATATGTTTTCGTAGGCATGCAAAAACTTTTTTGTTCCAGCAGGCCTTTGGGGATAACTAGTCTGGACCTGTGAAAATGTGACGTATGGATACCATTTTTGTTGTTCTGGTTGTCTTTTAATGTTTTAATATTTTTACAATTTTAATATTGATGATTTAATTAAATTTTTAACTTTTGTACAGTTGTATTTATATTTCTATTTATAGGTTTTAATTGTAGCAGTTTTAATTGTAGCAGTTGTAAGGCCGCCTTGAGTCCCAGTATTGGGGAAATAAATAAATAAATAAATAAACATAAAATCTGCTTTTATAGCGTAGGGCAGGGGTGGGCAACTTGTAGACCTACAGATGCTTTGGCCTACAACTCCCACAATCCCTCACTATTGCCTATGCTGGCTAGGGATGATGGGAGTTGCAGGCCAAAACATCTGGAGGGCCCACAAGTTGCCCACCCCTGGCATTAGCGTACTCTTTAAGCAAAATGTGCTTTGAAAAACAGGGTCCAAGCCAGGCAGCTACTGCATAACCTTCCCTGCTCATCCACTAGGGGAAGCTCAGAAAGAGGCTACATACAGATATTGCTGGATGAGCAGACCTGGGTTGTTGCAGTAAAGAAGAGTATAAGTTGGGACTTCGCTCATTTAAGGATTTCCACTTTGTTTTTCTCTGGCTGCCCCTGTAGGATCTGAAGAGCAGATGATTAAACGTTTCAGTAGCTAGGGCCAGACTGTCATGTTCCTGCATGGAGGGTTGATATCTCAAGTAGATAGGCTTCCCTCTCACCTCGCAACATCCTGTAGTAAATAACTTTTAAAATAACAAAAATGAAAAAAAAGAAGTTCATAACATGCTTTGGAGGGAAGGCAAGAGTTGTATTCCTAATCACTTACGTTTCAGGCCTGATCTACATGTGCATCAAAATTAGGTGGTTGAATCCTGAGGTGGTAGAGTGGACTTCATATTGCAGGTGAGCGATGCCATTTTTAAATGCTTCCCTTCTAAGACTCTTTGCAAATAGGAAATTAGCATAGCAGGGATTGGGCTGGGCTGCAACCTTTGTCTGTGGTGTGCTTGTGAGGGCTTTTTGTTTGTTTCACTGGCACAGTAAAACTGGAATGAGGAATTATTCTAGTTTGTTTTCTCCCTATATAGAACACACACACATGAGCATGCACGCACGCATGCGCATACACACACACACACTCTTTTTGTACTGTAAGATTGTTTGCTATATTCATTGCAGTTTGCAGCTTAGGCCGGGTTTTCTGCATGTCTTTACTGGTAAACCCCCTAAGTCTTGGAATTCCACTATAAATAGATGATAATGATAGTGTTGTTTCTCTTAAAGTTAGCTTGTCCACTATTATTAGTCTTCTCCTGCAGTGCACAGCTACAGGGCAATGTTGGCATATTATAGGTCACCTCTTTTGCTTGCATGAAGTGCCCTGGTTGGACTTAGTGTGGCAGCATTCTCATGTAACTCTAAACTATGCTTTAGGGCTAGGGATGGTGCGGGTGCCTGATTCAGTCTGGGAATCAGGCGGAACCACCTCTGCCCGCACCCCTGAGCCCCGCTCGCCGAGCCCCTGCCCCTGCTCACCCCTTGCCCATGCTCAGCGACTGGCCTGAACTCACCCTGGTGGCCTCATTGAGCTTTGCAGTTGCCATTTTTGGAGAAATAAAAGAGTGACTGCAAAAATGTGCATATTCGCGCACACACGAAAATGCGTATTTTTGTGAATGCGCATATTTGCGTATGCGCAAAAATCCATATTTTCCAACAAATATGCATTTTTTGCACATACAAAAATATTCGCATTCACAAAAATATGCATTTCACAGATGAAAATATGCACATTTGCAAAATGCACATTTTCGCACATACAAAGACATGCACATTTTTGCGATCGCTATTCTATATTTTTTAAAAAAACGGCAACTGCGGAGCTCTATGAGGCTGCTGGGGTGAGTGCAGGCTGCTCACCGAGCATTGGAGGAGCTCAAGTGTGGTCTGGAGACCGGCGAGCCGGGGCAGGGGCTGGGCGGGCGTCCGGAGAACCCAGACAGGGGTGTGTTCGCACATCCCTATTTAGGGCGCAATCCAATGGGGATGGCTGGCTGCCTCTGAACTTGGAGGCGACTGACAATCCAATACAGGGCGGGCGGAACATGGAGGGGATAATCTCCTCTCCAGTCCTGCCACCCTGCATTAGCACCTAGTGGGCCAATTTTGGCTATCTAGCCAGGGCGGTTTGGAGCAGTGTAACAATGCTTCCGTTGTGCCCTCCCCACCCCCAGGAACACTCCCTTTCCCCCCGCTCTGTGCTGCTCTTACGGGCGCGGAGCCAGGGATGAACCGTGCCTCTTAAGAAGGGGCGGGAGTAGGGAGGCAGTTCTCTGGGAACTGACCTCGGAGTGTTGGCTCTGAGGCCAGTTCCCATAAACTGAAAAACCCTATGGCTTTCTAGTTGCTGTCTAGCAGCCATAGGATTGCACCCTTAGTGTCACAAGGATAAGTTACAGTGAGTGTTGAGCTTGCATGCTCCCCCCCTCCCCTCTCGCCCGTGCCACCTGCAACGAGGCATTCAGAAGCTTTTGATTTTATTGTAGACTAACCACAGCTTGTCATGCCATCTGAAACCGTGGCTAATCTGAACTACAGTTAGTGGAAACAAGCTATCATCAAATCCTGGGTTATGAAGCTGGCTTATTTTCATTAGTGATAGTCAAGATTAACCACAGTTTAAGGGTTAAGCATAACACTAAACTGTGGTTAATCTAAAACAACAGTGAAAGCTTCTGATCTTGCAGCCATGCTAGAAGAAGGAGAAGGGAAGGGCAAGTGCCTGAGTCTGAGGCTCCCTACAGCTCATCCTCATAACACTAAACTATGGTTTGGTGTTAATGTGTGAATGCAGCCTGTGGCTATTACACTGTAATCCTATGCACTGTGTAAAAACTATTAAATTCAGTGGGACCTCAATAGACATGCATAGAATGAGGCTGTTAGAGCCCATCCCACAATCCCACTGCAAAGTGCAGGGGTTCAGTAGCAGACAAATCAATGACAAAAGATTCCTTGAGTGTAGGAAGTTAAAAAAACTACTTCCCTGGATGTAACAGCTAAGAATGACCTCCAACCAAAATAAATTGTGTTTATGTGGTAATAAGCAAGTCTGGAAGCAATTAAAAACAATGTGCCAAATGAAGCCAGCTTAATCTCTGGAAAGGACGAGGCATTGTTCTTAAAGGATGAATCTAAATCAGTATTCTCAGTATTAAAAGGCTGAAAGAAAATGTAAGCTGTCAAAATGTGTCAGACTTTATCATTTTGAATTACAGTGTATCAATGTTAACATATACATTCAATACTTAACTAATATAAGAAAAAAATATGAAAAAGGCATTGAAAAATGTAACAGAAAACTAGACTATAAATTTGCTCTCAGTCATTTATTCCATTGATTTCACTTGAGCTAAGTTCAAAAGACAGGGTGCAAGATTGCAGCCGTAGTGCATAAAAACTGCATTAATTTACTTATGTAGTAGATTTATATCCACCTTTTCCATTAGAGGCCTTAAGGGTGCTGTCTTATGGCTTGTGCCCTCGCTGCTTGGAAACCCCCGAACTTGGAGGCTTCCAAGATTCCTATGGCCTGCTGGGCTGAAGCCAACAGGCTGAGTGGAGCAGTGGAGGTGATCTTTGCCTCCCTATCCTCCGATCTTTTCTTTTCTCACTTTGGAGGGGAAGGGAAGGAGGCTGAAGGAGGCTCAGGATAAATCCTATCCTGGCCTCTCCAGTCTCCTCCCCTCCCTCACCACCAGAACGCCCCCTTGTCCCCTTTCCAGGAATCAGTTTTCCAATCTCATAGAGGCAAGCTCAGGCTTAGGGGCCTGGCTGTCCGACTCCCCTTTCTGAGGTTGGATAAATGCAACAGATACATTTAAAACAAAACAAAACCAGACAAGTAGGAGCAAGCACCTGCTGGTCTTTTTGCCTGTCTTCTCTCTCCACCTGCCCTCCCCTTCCTGGATTCCTTCAGCTTACCAATGATATCTTTCCCAAGACAGTTTCACCTCTCATCTGTTGAGAGAGAGTTCAGCCTCCCAGCCTCATGGGAGGCTGAACTCCCATCAGCCACTGGTCATGCTGGCTGTGGCTGGTGGGAGTTGGAGTCCAAAGCATCTGGAGGGCACTGTGTTGGAGAAGGCTGGTATAACAGGAGGACTAAGCAGCCTACAGGAGAGCATAAGAGGCTGCCTTTACTGAATCAGAGAGTTGATTCCTCCAGCCCTATGTTGTGTACGGCCAACTGGTAGTAGCTCCCCAAGGTCTCAAGCAGAGGACTTTCACATCATCCCATCCTTTTTAGCTGGAGGACACTTGACCATCTGCATGTACAGCATGTGCTCTACCACTGAGCTGTGACAGGATTATTCAATTCACCGAGTCTTCTTTTTGAGCAGATCCTCCTAATGAGTCTGAACCTCTAAATCATCCCTGTTCAGTCCACAGACAAGCCCAAGACTAACGCTTGGGTCCTTTCCTCCTTCTGAACAGCCATTCTCAAGGTTTTTCATGAGCTTGCATGCTAAAGGAAGCAATGCTGCCGTTTTAGTGAACTTTGTCACTTACAGGGCATGTTATGTTTTCTCGTTTTTTTACATTTGTGTTATGTTAACTCAAACAGAAATCATTTTTAGGCATCTTTGAATTGACTTCCCCAGAATGAAGTCTGATTTTTGTGACTCATTATATTACAGGGCTGGAGCATGGCATAAACCTTGTCAGCCAAGACACATCTTAAAAATAGTGAATTAATTTGAAAAGTCTGTTTCTTAGTTACATTGGCTGCTCTCCTCAAACCAGAGTGCAGAGAAGTCCCATTGAAGTGGTCTGAGGATTGCAACCATAGCATCAAAACATTATTTGGAGCACGTCAGAGAGGCTTTTTGGCATTCCATTATTTTTATTTCCATTTCCATATTCTCTATTGTTTTTATTTTTGTTTGTATCCAGTTGTTCAGTTCATCCATTTCATTGGTTTCATTTGTTTATATTATTAACAGTGACGATAAAGTTTTGAAAAAATTCCACTTTTTTGTCAGTTAATGTCTTTTCTGTTAATGCAAATACTGGCTGGTTGTTTGGTTCAGAAAATTCTAGTATTTTTAGCAATAGGTTTGTTGTTGTTGTTGTTTGTACTCTGTAATCCTGACCCCACCAGTGGCATGCAGCAGACAGGCTGTGGAAGCACCACATATGCACAGACAAAAGAAAAGCAGTTGCGTTCGGCTGCAGCCACCCTGCCTTGGAAGCCATCCAGCACTTAAGAGCAGAGCATATGTGGACCCAGTAGCCATCATGCTGCACCAGAGCATGGAATGACAACCCAGGACCCTCGGCTTAGGGACATAACTAGGGCTCCGGCAAAAGGCAGCACCCCCAATCAAATACTTGAGAGTAGGATCGGAGCGAAGACAGTCTTGCTTGCAGTTGGCTGAGCGCAGGGCTGTGTTTGTCCAAATCCTGCATGCTGCCACCTCCATCTCTGCTTTCCCCTGCTGAAAACCAAAGTAACGTTCTTTTGGGAAGGCAAAAGGAAAGGCAGAGATAGTGGGTGCAGGTGCTCCCAGCATGCAGCAGAGTGTCTTTTCTCATACAGGACTGGGATTGGGACTGCAAGTCCCAGCATCCCCAGCAGGAAAGTGCCATTCCCACCAGGGAGAATATTACCTTCCAGCAGGGGAGGTGGCAGCACCTGCACGTGTTCCCCAGGCATCTCCATTTTATCTTCACAACAATCCTGTGAGGTAGGTTAGGCTGAGAGTCAGTGCCTAACCCAAAGTCACTCAGTGAACGTCATGGCCAAGTGGTACTTGAACCCAGGTCTCACTAGTCCTGGTCCAACATTCAAACCAGTGCTCCACACTGGCTCACCAGGTCCTGCTTGTGAGCTTCTTGGGGGGATCTGGCTGGCCACTGATAGAATCAAGATGCTAGCCTAGATAGACCTTTAGTCTGATAAAATAAGAACCTTCCTTTTTTCTTCTGTTTCTGTTTTCTTCAGTGTACTGGGTGCTTATATAAGATTCAATTTAATGCTAAATTCAGTGTAATCATTTGGACCAGATGATAGATTTTTCTGTGCAAATTTCTGTGTATTTGTGTGAAATTTATTTATTTATTTCATTTCTATACCGCCCAATAGCCGAAGCTCTCTTGCATGGAGAGTTGTAGATTGGATTTACTTAGTTTGGCATATATTTGGCTCTAGTAGTATTTCTTTCCAATTCCGTGTGCTTAGTTTTAGGATTATTTCTTTTGAAACTTTTTTTCCCTGTGAGCCGGGATTCAAAACAGTAGGGTCTTGAACCCAGTTGCAGCCTGTTGATTGTTGTTCTAATATAATTAAAGAAAATGAACTCATAATATGAAATAATATATACTTCAAAAATTAGTCTTTGCAGTAGGTGAAAAAAGTTGGTGAATTTGAAACCTGGCTCTTAGGAATGTCACTCTACAAAACGGCCCGACTATACTTAGATTTTAAATTACAGTAGCAATTTGGAAGGGTTTTTCAGACTGGAGCTATGTTAAATGTTAATAGCAAAATAGGGGCTCTCTTTTCTTTGATCTCTTCCCTGGCTTCTATAAAATAATGGAATCAAAACCAAGTGCCATTTATATATACACCTCCTTCTTTTGATCTTGTCAGGGGGAAAAAAAGTCTGGTCCTTCTGGTCTTTCAGTTGAAGGCCCTGTGATGTTTCAGCTACATTTTTTCTGTGACATTTATTTCCAGGAATTTTCAGTTGTCTGATACTCCTCAATATTTGTGTAGCATTCTTACAGGATTTGGAAGAGATGGCAGTGTTAAGTCCATACATTTGGGAAAAAGTATTAATCTACTTTCCCCTACTTCCTTGTCACCCTTTGTCACTCTAGTACCGGCCTCTGTCCACAAGCGTATACTACACAGCCATCGTGCATTTTTAATATTGAAGCTAAGATCCAAAGGCGCTTCCATCTGCGCAAGGACAGCTCTTAAATTTCTACCTGTTTCCCTCCTAAACTACAACCTCCCCACATCACATTAAATGTTGTTCTGTAGGATCCCCTACCCTCAGAAGTGTGGGGGTGTCACAGGGACTGCAGCAGGAAGGAAAAGGTGAGAAAGTTCCATGAGCAGAACATCTCTTGCAGTCTATTGGACCTAAGCCTATTACTTGACAGGAGTAAGTTCTTATTAAGGCCCTGCACAGTGCTTCTTGTGCCTGTGTCAGCCAACACACATTCATTGGCACTTGCGAACTCTCAGGCAGTAGCAGCAGCAGCAGTGCTGCGAGCATGCGCTGCCCAACAGTGTCCGAATTCTTTGTCCTCTTGCCTGCGTGGTGGCTTTAGATGCCTTCCTCGCACATGTGTAGGGGCTTCTGTGTTGCTCCCTTTGTGTGTTCACACAATCCATGTCCAGATTTGCTATTAAGTGCAGGGCCAGCACAGGTGGGGCATCCTGGAAGACTGCTCTGCCTACTTGCCAAATATGGTCTTGTATTTGGGGCCCAAGGCACCAGAATATGGGAGAGCAGAGTATTGACTGAGCAGTGAGTCTTGGCCTCTTCCATCCTTGATAATTGAGTTGAGAGTGACAGTGGGAGAGAGTGAATGACTCTGTGTGTGTGTGTGTGTGTGTGAGAGAGAGAGAGAGAGAGAGAGAGAATGTGACGTACTGACTTTGGAATCAAGATAGCTGCGGGAAAGCCCTGCAGCCATCCATCCAGCAGGTGCTGGATGCTTTGTCTTTTTACTTTGTGTTTGTGCAAATATTGATGTCTGGGTAGGTGAAGGAGCCCGTGAGTACCTCTCTCTTTTTAAAGTTTTTTTTTTTTTATCTCCCTTGGAGAAACATGGGTTCAGAGGAGTGCTTTAGTATTGCCAAGTGGGTCTCTCCCTCTGTTTTGCAGGTGTGATCTCAAAATTAATCTGCCTCAGTTTTCCTTTTCTGTGCTATGAGTTGCTACTGTTGATTCAAAATATTGCTTTTGTGTGTTGCTGTGTGGATCTGCCCCCCTCCAAATCCTCTGCTTTCACTTTTCTGAGCAATGGGATTGCTGCTGTGGATTGAAGACACTGCTTTTGTGTGCAGATGTGCAAATCTCCCCACCCCTTTACTGTGCAAGCAACATGATCTCAAAGTTAATTTATCTCAGTTTCTCATTTCTGTGCAATGGGTTGCTCCCTTGGCTTCTCCTATTGTTAGCTGCTCTGCCCTTTGCCCCATCAGCCCTAATGGTGACAAGCCATCATTGTTACTTGGGATGGGTCAAATACCAGATTATCTGGAAAGAGGTGGAGCTAAGAGAAAGCAAGGACTCGAGGGTGACGGGGATGGCGGTGATTGAGGTGCTCGCACTTGTTCTTCCCTCCCGCATGGTGTTCAAACACAAAAGAAGGATACCTGCATGAGCCTCTTGTATTGTTATTCTTAAAACCACTGTTTCTATCTAGCAGTAGAAAGGGGCATGTTAGGGGCGTAAGCCATGGCAGACATGCACATACTCTGACTTGGAAAAAATGTTTTTCAGTGTGCGGTCCCTCAAGTCAGTTGCTGAAGATTAAGGTAGAAACTGGATCCTGAAGCGCAACAAGCATGCTGTGTTGACTAGGCAAGGATAGAAGGCCAGGCTCCAAGTGTTTATACCAGTCCTAGACAATCCAGAGGCTTTCTACAGCTTGCGAATTGTAGTGGATGAAGTTACATATCCAGAAAAGTGATATGAGGCCTAAGTGTACATAGTTCCAGGTAGCTCAGTAGGCTAGATCCCATCCTCAGGCCATGAGGTTTCTGACTTCCCCGGCATTATGTTATACATTCAAAATGCCATTAAATTTGCACCGGCACGTGCATTCCATCTTCCATTCATTTATTTACTTTAAATGTAAGTGTGGCCAAAAATATATCAACTCTGAAGCTTACCATTGCGGAAAAAAAATGCTGCTCTTGGCTCCTCCCTCTTTTCCCTTGGGCAGTAAAGGGACTTCCAGTCCTGAGGGTCAGGTAAGGAGCAGGAAGAATATACTGCCCAATGCAATGCCACATACTGGAGTGGGCGGGGCGGGAGAGGGTTAAAAAGGAGCTCCAATGTTGTATTGTATTTATTTATGTAAGCCGCCTTGAGGGTCAAAAGGTGAGATTCAAATCAATCAATAAAGCATGAAGTAACCTTCAGGTAGGGCAAAAAAAAAGGATGTAAAATATGGCTATTGTTGACTTGCATTTTATTGTTGTTGCTGCCATTGATGTTGTTGCTAAATGGGCAATTAATCCACAGTACCGTTGGGATAACCAGCACTATGGTTATCCTGTGTATCAGGAATCTTTTGGGAAAAGGTGGAGCTACTTTATTGTTATTTGAGGTACTAACTTGCCAAGGTTCCCCCCACAAACAGACCAATGAGCAAACATCAGGCCTGAAACAGTGGTTTATCTTTTGAAAAACAAACTTTAAAAACTCTTGTTGATAAATCTTTTTTCTTTTAGTGGGGAGAGGAGATTGCTAAGTTTTAAACCAGCAAAACTGTTTGGTAGTTTTATTTTGGAAACACTGTAGTTTGTTTTATGCACATATATCCCAGGTTTTACTCAACCTACTAAACAAGTAATTAAAAATACATCAGTAAATTGACTATATGTTCACTGTGATGAATATATCTGAGCAGAGTTTATAGTCATATCAGTAAGTCGTAGTAGTAGATAAGCAGAATCAGTGTTGCATAGTATTTATTTATAATAGGGTATTGGAACTTGACTTGAGTTTAGTCCCCACTGACCCATGAAGTTCACTGTGTGACCTACTCACATGCTTATTGTCCTGAGAGCCATGGAGGACCTTAAGTTAGCTTCCTGAGTGCTAGCTGTAAGCGCGTACAATTGTGATGAAGCGTCCTGCATTCAAGTATGCTAATCTTGCTACAGCACCGGGATATACTTGGGTGTAGGGAAATTCCAGTGTGAGTTATATTTAGAGCTGGACCCTCATCTGGGGTGCCTACATTGTACTTAGCCCAGTGTGGTTTAAAGAACAACACTGCAGATATCTTGGTGGCTGTGACCCTGTTCAAACTGAATGGTGCTTATTTCATTTCACCCTCATCTCTTACTCTTGTCCCAGTACTCATTCATCTCATGTAATGCACTGACATTGTAACCTTTTTCCAGGCAAGTATCCTGGGATTTTGCTGTCAGAAGCCAAGGCTAGAGCCACAAATGTATATTACCTTGTGATGGAAATAAATTAAAACGATATCTCTGAGTTTCATGTAGTACAAGAATGCCGTATGCAAGGCCACCAAGAGGATTACAAAGACCCTGGGCAAAACTAAAGCAGGCTTTTTGGCCCAGGCCCAACTTTATACACATAAGGACCTTGGCCAGGATCCAAAGTACCATGAAATTAGTACTGTGAGCCCTAGATCTTAAGACTTTACTTCGGAGTAAGTCTTGGTGAAATCAGTGGGATGTATAGGGTTCTGCTGTAAGTATTGTTTTCTGTCCTGGCATTTAGTATTAAGGGTCAAATTGTCCCTGATGATTTTCTCAGTTTACTGTCATCTGACACACACATTTCTGCAGCGACCTGGCTGTATCCATACTACGTGGATGGTTGGTACATTTTGGTGTGTGTGTGTGTGTGTGTGTGTGTGCGTGCACGCACGCATGCGCATGCATGTGTATGTTTGTTTGTCTGTCTGTTCTTCTTTATATTCTTCTTGTAACTTAATTAGCTCGTGTTACTGTTCCCTTTAGCAGAGCTATGCATAGTATTACTCTGCTTCATTGCTATGCTGGATACCTGAGGAGGTGTTAAAATAATTAAGGTGAACTATGTGTTTTCTTGAGAAGCACACAAAAGGATTTGCATCTGCACGGGGGATTGAGCTATCAAAAACAGATGTGACCATGTGGAACATTTCACATAAATTTATTAAAATCATTATTTACCTGTAATGTATAAGCAGGGTTTTAGCTGCACTAGCTTGTTGCCAGTATCTACTGCCAATAATCTGCCAAAAAAGCAGCTTGCTGGCAAAATCGTTGAAATGGTTAGCTTATGCTTACAGAAAACATTACAACCCTGATTCACATTAAAATCTAACAGAAACGAACCCTTTGATGCTAGAGATGCTGGATTGTGTTATCGAAATATGGTATACAGTTTATTTGGATTGTGTATACCCTACAAGAAATATGAATATCTATTTGTAATCTGAGATGTAATCATCTAAGACAGTTATTGTTTTCAGTTTCTCTCTCTGAGTGGGATCACATGGCTCTTGCTCAGATTTAAAATAGGTACAGCTTGCATATGTCCCATGTAACAACCTAAATGTGCAGAGTACTGGTTGGCCAATTAATAAAGAAAGGTTATTAAGAAAGCCATGTATCTGACATCTAAGTATAGCTAACAACTTTTAAAGCAAGACTTTCTTTTAGGAAAAACTTATACATTGCATAAACTTACGTTTTTCATCCAAGTATCATTTCAATAATGGCAAGCTTAAATACTGGAGACCATGGGGAAACATAATATTACGATAATGTTCTTTGGTGCGGTTTGGAGGGGTTTAGGAAACATTTGGAAGTATTTTTCTCATAAAGTCACTTAACTATTGAAGTGTTATGATAGCATTCCCTTCTGCATTGTGTATTTACCGAAAGAGCACATTTAAGGGGGACACTGATTCTAAAAATCCT
This sequence comes from Heloderma suspectum, assembly GCF_057233095.1. Lineage (NCBI taxonomy): Eukaryota > Metazoa > Chordata > Lepidosauria > Squamata > Helodermatidae > Heloderma > Heloderma suspectum. Next base: position 169,019,799 of record NC_139458.1, on the reverse strand, counting down.
GATTAGAAGGAATTCCTCCAACCAGGAAATTACATGCTTTGGTGGTGGCAGTTTAATAATAGGATGCAGGGAAGGAACAGAAGATCTAGGTGATTTAAAGGTGAAGTGTCATTTCCCCCCCTCCAAACATGCATCCATTTCTTGTTCTGTTCCACCTTTTCTGTTCAGCTGCTTTAAATGAAATCTGTATTTTCTAAGTCAACACCCTAGACCTGCGTTGGTGGGTGCTGTAGCAAGGGTTTTAATACCGGTGAATATTTGCAGATTTTGATGCAATCTTACACAGTTCTCAAAAGTATGCAAGATTAAACCTTTCTGCACTTCAACTGAGCCTCTTCAGTTAGTATACATAAAGCAGTATGTTCTAAACTTCTGTCAGGTATTGTGAGCAAATTAGGTTTCCAGTGTAATATTAACTATTATTTTGTCTCAAACAGCACAATCCTATGCATGTTTACTTGGAAGTAAGTCCCACAGTTTTCAATGGGGCCTGCTCTGTAGTAAATGTACTTATGATTGCAGCTTAAATGTTGCAGCATAATTGTTGCAGGATTGACAACATTTAACTTATGCGACATTATACGCATTATACTAGTATTAAAGTAAATGGTTTCATCAGTATACAAGCTGCCTAAATAGTACATACAATCATGAAAATATTCACATTTCCTGCACAGCCCTACAAAAGACAAAGGTTTCATTGTGACTTTCTGTTGCAGTTATTTGTTCACCTTCAACTTCAAAGATCAAAATTATATACACTCCTAAACACACATGGCATTTTGTAAAATCAATAGTTCATTCACCTCATCGTTCAGTCAACATAAATACTCTGCATTTTTTTTAACCTATTCAGATTTTAGAAAATTAGAAAAGGAATATGAATAAAAGCTTTAAAACAACTCAGATTGAAGGGGTTTGTACAAAGCCTTTTGTTGGCCATTCAGGGGTAAATATGTTATGTAACGAATTGGTATTAAGTCAGTAATAATCCCACAAGTACAGAATAGATTAAAATGGTTTTGGCTAGAAGGGTGTGGAACTAGGAAAAAAACACACAGAAAGGAATCAGAGCCCGGAATGCACACATCTGTGAACTTTGTGTTTATTTTGGGAGTAGCTTCTGTCTTGTCCTCCCTCCTTTGCTTAATTCTGTGGCAGATTTGCTTTTCAGCTAGTCCTATTTCCATGCTGTCTGCTTCTCAGAAGAAGGGCTGAATGAATGTTATACTCAGACGCCTTATCAGATGAGCAAAACAAAGCATTTCAGTTTTACAGAGTGTCTTGAGCAGCTTGAAAACACACACACCAGAGGTCCAGAATCTTTAGGTCTACCCACAAACTGCTTTCAAGCAGAATACTTGGTGGACTCTTACATGATGTTTTCTGCCCCTCCCCATTCCATTGAGGTCTAGGAATTACAGCCCAGAGGAGATGAGCACTAGGAAGATGTTGAAAGTGCAGTTGATTGAGAATGAAATCGGATTGGCAAGAGGATTGCGAAGAGCAGGAAAGGCTGAGGAAATAAAATGAAATTTGCTGGAGCTTTTGAATCCTAAATCCAGAAAAATAAGAGTTCTCCAGCAAAATATTGGGGAAAGCTCTCTAATGTTAAAAGTCCCTTTCTTTCTTTCTTTCTTTCTTTCTTTCTTTCTTTCTTTCTTTCCATATATATATATATATATATATATATATATATTAAATCTATACGTATAACTCTTTTAAAAATTAGGATGTCTGCTACCTTACCTTAAGTCAGATGCCTAGTTGCCCTTCCTCAGTTGAGTCTAAAAGAGTTTGTCTTTTCCTTTTTTAGACAACCCTCTTTATTATCATCATTTCACTTTCTAATTTCTTCTCTTTTCCTTGCTCATTCCATCTGCTGCTTTCTTCACTCTTCATTTGTTACAAATATTGAATAAAACTGGTCACTATTGAGCACATAAGCAACAGAGGTTTTTTTTTATCATCTGAGTTAATTAGCGATAACGGTTTGGGCAAATCATATGACAAAGTGCCAGGAAATGTGATGGGGATCTTTTAGAAGGCCAGAATGTAATTGGATCTTGGATCAGTCTACCCACAACAATAACCTCTATAGTCATGGCTACTCAGGTACCCAGATCCATAGCCAGCAGTATACTGGCTGGGAAGGTAGCCTAGCGATGAGCTACTGAGTGAGAAATATCTCCACCCCCCACCCCCAAATTCTTCAACATTGGGGAATCAAAGATTACTGCAGGCAGCTTCTGGCCCAAGGATGGCCTCTGTGCCTTTTAATAATGACAAAATCTCCATTCCTATATGTACAATTATTGAAAGAAGTGGGGCCTGCAACAAAATGTTGCAGTATGGAGTGCCCCTGTTTATGGTTCCAGCCAGTCAGTCATGCCCTCTTCCAGGATACTCCTTTCCATTCCCCCCTCCCCCATTTTCTGGGTTTTGTTTTGCTGTTTTGTTTTTGCCTTCTCCAACAGTCAGCCCAGATTGCGTGACCACTGAGCATGCTCAGTCCTCATTGGGCTGTTTGGGTTCCTGCTGCCCCACTTGGGATTTTCCTACAACGTTTTTGTACTTCTACAAAGCTTGGAGCTCACCCAAGCCTGTTGATATCTCCTTATCTGTTGATGCTGCTGTTTTGGCTTCATAAGGACCAACACATGGCTAATTGTATTGGTACATACAAGCAGGGCGCCACAACAAAATGTTGCAGTGTATCCCGGACATGTGCATGTTACCTAAGCCTCTGACTGACAGGGTTGAAAAAAATAGAAGTTAGCATTATTCAGGAGCCCCTCCTCTAACTTGGATCTTACTTCATGTGCAAATTTTTATTTATTTTTGAAGTTTTGAACATTTAAAAAGCGCAACTAGTCTGCATGCAAGTCAGTGGAGTATGAAGCTTCTCTGTGCAATTAAGTGCCTGATTTAGCTTGGGAATTGGTCAGGGGGGACCATTTAAGTTGGCCTGCAATATTAACCTTTGCCCTGCAATGTTAACAGTGAACAATATTGCAGGGCTGCTCCAAGCTACACTCTCTCAGCACAGCTCTCCCAGCTGCAATAGAGATATCATATGGACTACACAATGGGGTTATTGTGTATTGAACTCCTCTCAGCTTCAGCTCAACCCCAACATGCAGTAGAGGGCCTAATACCCCTGGCCAACACTGCAGGGTTGTTGTAAACGACTCAGAGCCTGACCTGCAGTATTCAGTATTGCAGTATTCAGTGTGAACTACACTGTAGGGCTGTCATAATATCATAAGTCACTGTGACTCAGTAACAGCCCTTCCCAGTCTCTAAATTGAAGAACATAGGGAAAACCACTAAACCATTCAGGTATGACCTAAATCATATCCCTTATGAATATACAGTGGAGGTGAAGAATATATTTAAGGGATTAGATCTGATAGAGTGCCTGAGGAACTATGGACGGAGGTCCGTAACATTGTTCAGGAGGTAGGGGTGGACGAAAGTCACTTACCTGTTGTCAAAGCTTGTTCGCAGTGGGGGGGAGGCGCTTCGCTGCTCCCCCCGCGAAGTTCAGGCCGGGGGGGGAGGCTTCCCGCCTCGCCCGGCCGAAATTCAGGCCGGGGAGGAGGCTTCCCGCCTCGCCCGGCCGCAAACTCCAAAGTTTTTTTTTAAAAAAAAAAACGCCCCCGTGATAGGCTACGTGACGATTAACGTAGCCTATCACGGCTAGATCTGCAAAGTCAGCCGTGATAGGCTACGTTAATCGTCACGTAGCCTATCACGGGTGACTTTAAAAAAAAAAAGCGCGTACGGATAATGGTGGCCCCCATAGAGAGCCGCCATTCCCGTTCCTTATTTGGTTGCTGTAGTCTACGTAAATCTTTACGTAGACTACAGCGACCAAATAAGGAACGCGAATGGCGGCTCCCTATGGGGGCCGCCATTAGCGTACACGCTTTCTTTTTTTTTTTTTAAGTCACCCGTGATAGGCTACGTGACGATTAACGTAGCCTATCACGGCTGACTTTGCAGATCTAGCCGTGATAGGCTACGTTAATCGTCACGTAGCCTATCACGGGGGCGTTTTGTTTTTTTTCTTTCATTGGAATGGCGGCTGCCGCTCCCGCCTCGCACGAACACCCGCCGAACCGCCGGCCGGACCCGCCGCCGGGAGGGACATTCGGCAAAGGTAAGTCCCATCCGGGGGGGTGCGGGGGGCGGGGGGGGTGCGGAGAATTTCTCCCCGAAACTTGTTCGGGGGGCCGAACACATTGGCGCTCGGCCCCCCGAAGTTTCGGGGAGAAATTCTCCGCCATCCCTATCAAGAGGCAGCAACTCAATCCATCCCAAAGAAAAAGAAATGCAAAAAAGCAAAGTGGCTGTCTGATGAGGCTTTACAAATAGCTGAGGAAAGAAGGGAAATGAAAAGGAAGGGAGAAAGGGGACGATATATCCAACTGAATGCAGAGTTCCAGAGAATAGCAAGGAAAGACAAGAAGGCCTTCTTAAATGAACAATGCAAAGAAATTGAGGAAAACAATAGAATGGGAAAGACTAGAGATCTTTTCAAGAAAATCGGAGATCTCAAGGGAACGTTTTGTGCAAAGACGGGCATGATAAAGGACAAAGAAGGCAGGGACCTAAAAGAAGCAGATGAGATTAAGCAGAGGTGGAAAGAATACACAGAAGAACTCTACAGGAAAGACCTTAATGTCCCTGATAGCCGTGCTAGTGCGGTCACTGAACTTGAGCCACACATCCTCGAGAGTGAAGTCAAGTGGGCCTTAGGAAGCATTACTAACAACAAAGCTAGCGGAGATGGCAGTATTCCAGCTGAGCTATTTAAAATCCTAAAAGACGATGCTGTTAAAGTGCTGCACTCAATATGCCAACAAATTTGGAACAGTCAACAGTGGCCACAAGACTGGAAAAGGTCAGTTTACATTCCAGTTCCAAAGAAGGGCAATGCCAAAGAGTGTTCAAACTACCGTACAATTGCACTCATTTCACATGCCAGCAAGGTGATGCTCAAAATCCTACAAGCTAGGCTTCAGCACTATGTGAACCGAGAACTACTGGAACTACAAGCTGGGTTCCAAAGAGGCAGAGGAACTAGAGATCAAATCGCCAACATTCGCTGGATCATGGAGAAAGCAAGAGAATTCCAGAAAAACGTCTATTTCTGCTTCATTGACTGCAGTAAAGCCTTTGATTGTGTGGATCACAACAAACTCTGGCAACTTCTTAAAGAGATGGGAGTACCAGACCACCTTACCTGTCTCCTGTACGAGGGTCAAGAAGCAACAGTAAGAACCAGACATGGAATAACCGAGTGGTTCAAAATTGGGAAAGGAGAACGACAAGGCTGCATATTGTCGCCCTGCTTGTTTAACTTATATGCAGAGTACATCATGAGAAACGCCAGGGTGGATGAATCACAGGTCGGAATTAAGACTGCCAGGAGAATTATCAACAAGCTCAGATACGCAGACGATACCACTCTAATGGCAGAAAGTAAAGAGGATCTAAAGAGCCTCTTGTTGAGGGTGAAAGTGGAGAGTGCAAAAGCTGGTTTGAAATTCAACATTATAAAAACGAAGATCATGGCATCTGGCCCCATCACTTCCTGGCATACAGAAGGGGAAGAAATGGAAGCAGTGACAGATTTTATTTTCTTGGGCTCCAAGATCACCGCAGACGGTGACTGTAGCCATGAAATTAAAAGACGCTTGCTCCTTGGGTGGAAAGCTATGGGAAACCTAGACAGCACAGTAAGAAGCAGAGACATCACCTTGCCGACAAAGGTCCATCTAATCAAAGCTATGGTTTTCCCCAGTAGCAACATATGGCTGTGAGAGCTAAACTATAAGAAAGGCTGAGCGCCGAAGAATTGATGCTTTTGAACTGTGGTGCTGGAGAAGACTCTTATGAGTCCCCTGAACTGCAAGGAGGTCAAATCAGTCAATTCTAAAGGAAATCAACCCTGACTGCTCATTAGAAGGACAGATCCTGAAGCTGAAGCTCAAATAGTTTGGCCACCAAATGTGAAGAGAAAAGTCACTGGAAAAGTCACTGATGCTGGGAAAGACTGAAGGCAAAAGGAGAAGGGGACGACAGAGGATGAGATGGCTAGATAGCATCACCGATGCAATGAATATGAACTTGAGCACACTCCGGGAGAGAGCGGAGGACAGGAAGGCCTGGTGTGTTATGGTCCATGGGGTCACGAAGAGTCAGACACGACTTAACGACTAAACAACAACAAAATTGCATTTCCTTTTGAATTTGCACCAGCATGTTTTTTTAAAAAAAATTCACGCTAAGTAAGAACTGAGTTACAGTTACCTTTGATGGTGTGTGTTGGGGTGGAGGGGAGCACACTTATTCCCAAGTCAAGTTTCATTAAATCCTTTACTTTCTCCATTGAGATCCATGGCCAGCTCTCTTCCATCCACTGAATCATTTAAAAATAGCTTCTCAGGAAATGACCTAGTGTCACTGTTCTCCTGTTTCAATCATTCTGTTCTATGCCTCCCTCCCATCCGGTTGTCTTAGTTTCTCCCCCACTCAGTCAGTCAACAGTCCTTGCCACTGAATTACAATGGGGGCTTTAGGGTATGTATGTATGTATGTATGTATATATGTATGTATTTTTGGCATTCTTAGCATTTTTCTCTATATTTTTTGTCTTATCTGCAAAAATGGGTGTTACTCCAAGTCTGCTGATACCCCTTCCTTGTGTGGTTTTGTTTCCAGCTCCATGAGCATGGGAAGAGTCAAATCAGTATTAGCATATCTGATGATGATTGCCCATTCAATTTTGGTGCATAAATCAGTAATGCAAGCAAATGAGCAGAACCAAGGAGAAAGGTGTGTGAAGTCATGGATTTAGGACAGTAAATGGATACTAAATATGAGTCAAAAATACAAAGCAGCAGATGTTGTGTTTGGACATTGCACCTGAGTTTTTAATCAATGACTCACTCTTGAACCTGACTGAATGGCATTGAGCAAACCACTGCCCCTCATCCTGAGTTTCCTCACAGGGTTGTTGTGAAGTCTCATATGATAAGAACTGTAAAGCACTTGTACTCTAAAAAAAATTTTGTTTTCCGCCTTTCTACAGTTTTCTACAGAAATCTTTCACAAATATCCCATCAACATCATTTGCAGCAGGGAGTGGCTAGAGCTGTCCTACATATCTAGTGGTGTGCAGTAGTCTGATCTCAGAAGCTAAGCAGGGTCAGCCCTGGTTAGTACTTGGATGAGAGACCGCCTGGGAATCAGGCCTCCTCATTGAGCAGGGGGTTGGACTTGATGGTCTTGTAGGCCCCTTCCAACCCTATGATTCTATGAAGTCATCCAAGTGTACAGTGAGAAAGAAATTCTGCAATATGTTGAGGAAAACATGGACAAAATCACCTTAAAAAGCCATTATGGTAGTCAAATAAGTAGAGATTTAACAAACATAAGCATCTTTAGGGAGATTGTCTCTCTCCCCAATGAGATTAGCTGAATCACTTTGTAGTGAGATTTGTCTCTGTAAACTGAATCTTTGGAATACCCCACAGCAGTTCAGGAATGACTTTTTGGAGTCAATGTGAGGTTCAGAGTAAGAATTATGTTACCTTTTCTTAAGATCTCTACCTGAACACATTATTTTAGATGGCCTTTCCACAGATGTTTACAAAGCAAAGATGTATTGGCAAGTTGCTGATTTTTTGTTTTATTCTTTCAGAACAGCTCTGGGTTTATAGAGTCAATCTCTATGAAGTTTGAAAGTTATACATATAAAAGATATTTCTTCCAGCTCTCATATTTTTATATGTTTTGTTTATGAAAAATTGCTTTTCAAAATATCCTGTGCAGCACATAGTCCAGGGCTGCTTCTTTAATAATTTGATCTAACCCAAAACAGCCCTCTAGCCAGTGTTTCTAATGTGTTTTTTATTAATTTGACAATGACATCAGTATCTTTCCATTCTTCTTTTGGTGGTGTTTTTAATAAAATGGTGTATGAGTTGACTGTCAGTGCCAATGAAGAATACTGATTCTCATAAGTAATTTTCCATTAGGCCAAATGAGGTGTTGTGAATAAACATGTACAAAAGGACATGATGACATCTTCTGCGCAAACAGTGCAAGCTGCACGTCTCTGCTGCAAATTAATGTGCATAGGTGTGTTGGCACGGCTGTTTTCAGTGCAGTGAATGCATATTCTACAAGCTAGAAAGAATGGCAAATCTGGCAGATTAAATGTCAAACATTCAGGCTGACATTTATAGTGACTTTTAGCATGTTAAGAGATTTCTATTATGTAGTCAAGAATTAGTTATTTTTGCTGAAGTGTTTCAACAAAGCATTTACAGTCAAATGCACCAAGCTGACAAGCTATTTATTATATCTGTGGTACTCTCAAGGCTTATTTTTTTGTTATATTTGTAAACATTTTAACCAGGAATATTATATCGCAGAGGAACCAGTCAGGTTCTGATCAAATGCTTTACCTTACTTTTCCAATAGAGCTTTTTGGTATTAGAAATAGGAATGACCTGTACTAATTCAATGACTTTACAAAAGGGATAGGTAACACAAGGACCATGGGCTATCATTGACTGACTAAGGCTTTCCCCACAGCCCATACTTCTACCATGTAGCAATGGAGGTGTTGCTCATTCTGACTAAAAGGGAAGTACAATGGTCCTCTGGAAGAAAACCTTGGTGCATCAGATATCACATGTTATATTACAATTTATACTAATTTTTGTCTACCTTTTTATTAAGGTCATGAGCCATAATAGTGAGAGTCAACTGTAACTGATGAGGCTACATTTTAATTAGTGAGTCTGAGAGTGAAGGGCACCCTTTCTAATCCTACTTTGGTAATGGTGTGTTACTGTAATAGGTCATGAAAGAAAACATAAGACCATTGCTCCTAACAATGTACGTTTTATTTATTAAATTGTAAGCTATCTCACACTACCTTTGAAACCTTGAAATGATTGTATATTGAGCACATAATGTTCATCCACAGACTACTCATCCAGTCACAAAACATATAGCATACATATATGTAGTACAATATCAAGGAATTAAGCATTTGTAAAATGGGTACATTTTTCTTAGAAAAACTATCCATTTTATTGATGGAATACACTAAAGAAATTTAATTTTCTATTTTTGTTGTTTTTTCTGTTAACCTCACTCAAGTAAAACGTTAAATAACGGCACCCCAAGATAATTACTAGGTAGGTTGGGCTTACTTTTCAAAATAACTAGGTAGGCCAGCCCACCTTTCCCCAGATTCCAACCCTGAGGTCAACACATATCTGTGGATAAGAATAAGAGCTAGATCACATACTATGAAGTAGTAAGGAAAACCATCCATCCATCCATCCAGGATCAGTATACTTATTTGGCCACAGCTGGTATAGAAGTGGACCTGAAACCTAACCAACTTCTGTCTGATTTCCTCATTTTTTATATAGCATCAGGTTTGACACTAGAAGCAGGGAGAGAAATGAAAACCATACTTGCTTATTGCTTAACTTGTTTTCTTTGTAATTTTGAAGCAACCTCAGATGCCACATTGAAATCAGATTGCAAACTGTCATTGCTGGTTGTTGTGATGTGAATTTTAGGCATTAGGTATAGGGTTATGAAAGGGCTTCCTTAGCCCTTTTCAGATGATAGATGAACAGCTATGGGGGAGGGGAGTTGGGATCACACTGACAGGTCCCACTCCTGACCTATGGTTCATTAAAACAGTGCCTAACCATGTAAATCTGTATCTCTGTGCAATCTGGAGTCCTGCTTTCTCAGGATTCCCAGTGACGTCAATAGAGCCCTCCAGTTACATGAGAGCACGCTCTGTTCTAACCTTCAAATGAATGAAGTCAGTGTTGCTGCCATAATTCCACTTATCCTCACCCATGTGCATTCAGCCTTCACACGGGAATCATGTGAAAAGGGCTCTTCTAATATGTTTTGAGATTTTTCTAGTAAGTTAAATGTCTGCACACTTTCAATAAGATAGGTTTTCTGAGAAAAGCTATGTGTTTCTCTCAACTATGGAATGTGCTCCCTCAAGAACTACGATGGGCCTGCATTCTCTTGGCCATTAGAAAGGGTGTAAAGACACATCTTTTCAATTTAAAAAATTTGTAGATTTTAATGTTTCTACGGGTTTACTGTTCTTGTCTTTATGGTCGCAGGGTTTTTATGGTTTTAAACTGTTGCATTTTGTGGCTTTTTAGCAGCTAAGGTGGTACACAGATGTTAATAATAAGTAATTAATAAAAGATTAGTCCACTTTTAGTTTTGAATTTCTGTTGATACATTAAAGCATTGTAAGTAGCAGTTGGGAAATAGGTTGTCTACTGCATTGTTCCTGTCAATTTGACAACAGAGGTTGTACTGTATGTGATTTGTGATAGACTGCTTTTTCTTCTAGATATTGCAAAATATATAGTGTGTGTTAGACATAATGATGTATAGTGAAAGCTCAACCGTCTAAACCAACTTACAGCTAATTACCATCTAATCCAAATATATATATATATATAAAATATTTTACACGAATACTACTTTGGTTTTTTGTGGCTCTCTGCATCCATGCTTTCATGTATCTGTGCTATTGCTAATAAGATATATAAAACTACTTCGTGCCAAAGCAATGCCAAGTTAATGCAGATAATATTTATACTTCGTTGTATCATGAAATAAATCTTGTTTTAAAAATAATTTAGTGAAATGGCATTCTAAAATATCTTCTTAAAAAACTGTCAGGGTGATTAATACTATGTGTGCAATGCAAATAGATAGCACGGTCCTGATTGTACATGGGCTTTTCAGGTGTAAAAGATATTTTCTCACTGTTTTCACTGAGACATTGGTGGCATCGTATCTAATAAGTGAAAGTCCCATAATGACACAATGGATTTATGAAGACTAAAACCTGGAAAATAGCTTGAAGTGAACCACTGCATAACCAGACACAAGAACTAGAATCTTGGTAAGGAGGTAGAAGGCAACACAGAATACACACAAACATCACATCCAGAAATGGTGTCAATCTATTTATTTGCGGGTTTTTATTTATATTTTTTACGGTATATAGGTTTCTAAGCTATCATTCCTTTAGGGCAGATAACATAACTATTTACGGTGTTGCATTTGAAGGACATTAAAACATTAACAACAATAATATCCCCAACTGAACTAAAGTTGGTTATGGATCAAGTGCCATTAAAAACAATAGGATCTAAAATAGGCACAGCCTACTTGGTTTCCATGGGGCTTCCAGGGGAAGGGTTGTAGATCAGTGGTGGAGCATATGCTTTGCATACAGAAGGTACCTGATTCAATCCCTGGCATCTCCACTTAAAAGGGATCTTCGGTAGTGTCAAGAGCGAAGGCCTGCTCTCTTCTTTGAGAATAGGCCGGGCTGTCACGTCCAAGGTAATCGCCTGGAGCTGGTTGTTACCTAGCAGTTCCTCAGCCCTGCTGCTCAAGACCGAGCTCAGTTCGTGTTAATTGGGAAAGAGATAACAACTGTGTCTGTTGGGAAGATCCTGCGTCTCCTGAGGTGAGGGTGTGTGCCCAAGGGCTGAGCTTTGGTTGGTTACCCGAATTCTGCCCTGAGATGCTAGGGCCAGGACTTAAAAAGGGGGCTGAGGAAGAGGCGGGTTGACTTCCTTTGCCCTGATGGTTCTTGGATGTGTTGATAGCTGGAGACTACCCTGGAAGACCCATACTTTGGTATGTACAGGGTAGATTAGTTAGCTTTGTTAATTTGCTTGGGAGGTACATGTAAAGGCTCTCAGCATTCCTGGGTGTTTTATTCATTGCAATCTTGCTTGTAATTTCCTGTACAACCCACCACCTTTCCTTCCCAGTTGTCTTCTTTCCTTCAATAAACCCTTTCCCAACTTTCAGTTGGTGTGGTGTGTTCTGCATAACTTCAGTGCTAATTTCAGTGCCTATAGGCCAGGGTGGAAGGCTACTGGGTTATGTGGGGATTTGTGGCCAGGTTTGGCCTGTCCTACCTTTCAGGGTTGTTGGGATTAGTCTAAGCAATCCTTCACAGGTAGCAAGACTGGGAAAGACTCTGCCTGATTCCTTTGAAAACCACTGCAAGTTGGAAAAGGCCATACTGGTTTAGATGGATCAATGGTCTGCTTTCTATGATCTTCAGCAGAACTCTTGAGTTGTGCTCTTCTGTTTTTATTGCTTAGTGGTAGACCATAAGATTTTCATGCAGAAGGTCCAAGGTTCAAAAGTCAAGATGACGATAGCTGGGCTGGGAAAGATTTGGACAGCTGCTTCCAGTAGGAGTAGATGATACTGTGCTAGATGGACCAGTGGCCTGACTTGGGCTAAGGCAGCTTCATACATTCATATATAGATAGGGATGTACGGATTCCCCACCGTCCGTTCTGGTGGGGAGTCCACGGGGGGGGGAATCCGTTCCTCCCTCCAGAATCCTCAAGAGTGGCTCCGCTCCATGAGGATTCCGCAGAGCTGAGGGCCGCCCCGTTCCGCCATCCGCATGCCCCGGATTCCCCTGTGTTTTTTTCTGGCTCCCTGAACTTACGTAAATAATTCTGTAAGTACTGCTGAAAAATCCTTTTCGCGTGCCTGCTGTCGGTGTCTGTAAGCCTCGGGTCATAGGGAAAATGCCTATTTATTTTCGTAAAAAGGGTAAAGCCCTTCACGGGGATTCCCCACGTAACCTCCGGTCACCTGACCTCACCAGACCTGTCTGACCTGACCTCATCGGACCTGTCCTGACCTCACCAGACCTCACCTGATCTCACCTCACCTCCACAGACAATAAACAGAAAAGATGGAGGATTTCCGTGGACTTCACGACTCAGCCCCAGCGAAAGAAAGCCTCGGGTCACAGGGAAAATGCCTATTTATTATCGTAAAAAGGGTAAAGCCATTCACATTCTTCCATTTCTGATTTACAGATTTCTTTTCGTGATTATTTTCGTAAAATCCGCCATTCGGCAGACAAAAAAAAAAAGGTCCATGTGAGCTCCAGTCCAGGTCGACCGGACTGCCCCATTCCGAGGAGGATTCCGCAGACCGGATTTGTCAGAATTCGTGTGGAATTCTCTGACATCCCTATTATATAGACACAGTCATGACACATGTTAGCTGCATATGATGGGGACCAGGTAGGGAGCTAATAGCGGAGTGGCTAGGCTGGACCTTTCCTGTTGCAGCCCCAGTGGTATAGAACTACCTTCCAAGGGAGGCTCATACTGCCTTTTTTATAGGGGTGTACTGATTACTCACCCTGTTCTGGGTGGGGCCGTCCGCTGGGGGGAGGAGGCAATCCGTCCCTCCCCCTCAGAATCCTCCCTGGCCGGCTCTGCTCCACAGCGAGCCCACGGAGCTGCCAGGCCCGCACGCTGCTGGACGTCTGTCCGCTGCCAGGCTGCAGCTGCAAATGGCAGCCGCCGTAGCGGCCGCCATTTACATCCCTGCGTTAGCCGTGATAGGCTACGTATATATTTACATAGCCTATCACGGCAAAGAGCAGGGATGCAAATGGTGTAGTGGATGCTATTTGCGTCCCTACCCTTTGCCGTGATAGGCTATGTAAATACTTATGTAGCCTATCACGGCTAAGGTAGGGAGGCAAATGGCGGCCGCAGACCGGGGCAGCGGACGGACCAAACGGTCAACAACAGGAAGGGTCCATCCTGGGGAAATTTTGCGGGGTGGCGGGGGGGATTGCTCCGTTCTGCCACGGACTCATTGGAGTCTGTGGTGGAATTCTCTAACATTCCTACTCTTTTATGGCTAATTTGCTATGTTTTGGTAGGGGTAAAGGGGCATGGTTTTAATGAATATTACCTTACCTTACTGTCTTATTTTAATTTTGTAAATCAAATGTAAATGGTGCGGGAGAACATTTTAAAAAATGTTTGCTATTCTATGTAAAACTCTGTCTCTGCCCACCTACTCTCATACGCAAGACCTTTCTCACTCCAGGAAGGTTTTCTCTCTCCACACTATCAAGTCCTTCCCCACAGGTTGTGCAGAGACTGGACTGGCAGAATTATCAGCCCTTCTCATGTTCATTTCTTCCCTTATTACCCCAATGCTGTCCATCCTTCAACCTTCAGTGTATAATCACTGAAGCTTGGTAAATCACCAAGGCTTCTTCCCATCCTCCACATTACGACTACAGGAATTGTGCTGTAGCAAAGGAAAGAAAATAGATGTTTCCCCAAAACATTGTCCATACAGATGCATAGTGACCAGTACCCTTTGGTACATCACTTGCAGATGAGTAAACATAGGGCAGCTGGCATTACGATAATCATAACTTTTTATTTGTACTACCTTTATTGCTGTAGCAGGTGCCATAAAAATTTAAAAGGCTCACAATCTAATAAGACAAACACGTTAGATATGGGAATGAGAAAATAAGGGAGACTATACCAACTCATGATAATCTGATATATAACCCAAACTGGTAATAAAGTGTAAGGCCCGAGGCCTGAACCAAGCTATTAGTAGTTTTAGAGGGGCTTAGATGCCCCATAATGCTCTCTGACTTTGGTTCAGAAGGCTGCTGTTTTCCCTAACAGGCATCTTGATTTACCAGGATGAGTCAAAGAGCAATTGGGCAGCCTCAAGCACATCTTATCAAGATGTGCCTGGGAAGCAAAGTTTGTTTGTCTTAAAGCTGCAGGTGGCTGTGCTGGGAACCAAGCACTGCTAGTCTATGCTGGGAATGAACGCTAGTGGGTGCTTGCTAGTGTCATGCTGCCTCGCTGCTAACATGTATGGTATAAGACCCATTTTACCCGATGGCTCATGGTTCAGAGAAGCTGTCTGATGCAACCATTGGGTACACCTGTGTGCTGATTGTACTCGATAATGTATCTCCTTGTAAGTAAGCCTGGATCTGATTTATCACTATCTTGGCACCTTTAAATTAAGAGTTCGAAGCCTACTGCAGGGGCAATACATACAGAAATTCAAGAATTCAAAGTGTGGCTTATAGCCTGTTTTTGTTTGTTTGTTGAGTTTTTGTTTGTTTTACAGCTTATGAGAAAGGCCTTTGGAGGGTCGGTCCCAACTGGAGATGTAAAATTTCCAGAAAATTTGAGGCCATGGGGGTGGGTGGGAGTTTTTTTCCCTGTGTTCTTTCAACAATTTTCAAAAATTGAAAAATAAGCAATAGCTTATTAGCACTCTTTACAGATCTAAAATCACTTTGTTGCTTTAAGACAGCCTTCCCCAGCCTGGTGTCTTCCAGATATTTTGGACTTCAGGTCCCGTCAGCATGGCCAATGGTCAGGAAAGCTGGGCACTATAGTCCAAACATCCTGAGGGCACCAGATTGGGAGGGCTGCTTTAGGAGCATAAAGCAGCCCTTCTGTTCCTAAAGTTATGTTATGTATGACTTAGTTTGCTCATAAAATTATCATTATATTTTAAAACTTTAAAAAGTAAACTCAGTAAATTTGTAATTATTGTCTGAATAGATTAGAACTACATTAAATGACTGCTGCAGCATGAGAAACACAGGACTGTATAGAACAAAACCCAAGCTGTCAAGAATGCACATTTACTGTCAAGAAAGAACAATGGTGACTCTATTCACATGTTGAGAAACTTATAAATGTCTATCAGTAAAGTATACTTTAGATCAATAATTTTAATAAGGAGTGAAAGAAATAACTATGCTTGGAATCTTACAGAGAAGATTTTTTAAAAAATTTCCCCATGGGTTCATTATTTCCAGACATTTTACATCTCTAGTCTTTCTATAAAGTGCTATTACATACTTTTTATAAATCATTTTGTGAGGAGTAAAGTTTGGGTAACAATATAAAAATACTTGTCTTAAATTCTAAAAGAAAATATTTCATAATCCAAAGCCATTCAATTTTTCCAGTTTTTCAGAAAAAAACAAGAACGATCCTGGGGGGGGGATCCCCCCCATTTCCTCCCCTTTTTTTCCCAGGCCTTCACATCTCTAGTCCCAGCAATGTGAATCATTGTACAGAAAATAAAATAGAAACAAAAATGGGATGCAATGCTCCATAAGGTTTTATTAAAAAATAAAGTATAAGAAAATGGGTCACAGCAAACCGAGTCAAGTATAAGTTAGGGACATGTGAATAATGAAGACAGAAGTTGCTATTGACAGGCAGACTAATTTAAAGGAAGGCAGTGGCAGTCGGCAGGCAGTGAGTAGTTGCTGGCAAGATAGAGAGGCTAAAGTGATCCAGGTAAACTAGAGAAAGAGACAGAAGGTGGGGATACTGCAGGGATCTCAGCCAAGAACTGGGCCCCATCTACAGAGAGACGTTTTATAATGTGATTCTGTTTAAAGCCAGATTTTAATGAATTCGAATTTGTTCCTACCATGGCATTTGGAGCCAGTAAAGCAGTGTATGCATTTTTTTAAACCGCTTTCAAGGGGTAAATGGCGATGAAACCGCATTAGCTGGGGGTTGGGTGGGCGGAGTCTTGTGAGTAAGAACATCATCAACTGTGTAGGTGCGGTGCAGTGAATGAGTGGACACTTGCTGCTTGCCCCTTTCCCTCCTCCCATGGTCAGTGAAATGCAATTGAAGGCAATGAGTTACTTCTGAGTAGACATGTTTATCCCACTACTCCCTGTGCCCACCCTTTCTTTGCAGCAGTAAGGGTCACTTGGGGGCGATCACCTCTTAAACTCATTAGAGTTATGCGCACATTCACAAGTCTGGAGATCTAAACAATAGGCAAAGGAATTCTCCCAATCCCTCTCTCTGCTCCTGTGAAGTGCAATAGAATGCAATGAGTTACTTCCAAGTAGACACGTTTAGCCCACTCCTCTCTTTGTTTCCTTTCATGATGCAACTTTGCCTTCTGCAAATCAGCGTTGCTTCCCTCAGTCCCACACTGAAGCCAGTTGAGGTCACACAGACTCCCAAACTTCAGGGAAGCTGCTGCAATGGGAAAATCAATCACAAAACCAGTTTGCAAGAAAGCGGGTTTTACAGCATGAAAACCTGCGCTTGCTAGGGCGAGTGGTGTGCATCATGTGCCATGATTGTCTGTGAGGCACTGTAGAACTGGAGTAACCCACCCATGTAGATGGAGTAATAAAGCCAAAGTCAAAGAGAAGGCTAGTTCCGTAGCAACAGTTCATAGCAGTGTTTCTCTAACAGAAGATACAAGCCATAGAAATATGATAATAGGTCTTCCTGTCACTGGCCCATTCAGGAAGAATATTCCTTGACCTGAGTGGCTGGTTAAAATGGCATGAAGCTGGTGATCTATGGCTCTGTGGTCATGGCATTAGGCTGAGCTGCAGTAGACTTAGGTTTAAGATTGCCGATGCCTGACATTACTTCATTTTATTCATCTAGAAACATGATTCTCAGAGTCTGCTTGGCCCAAAAGTGATCACAATCTTAATGGCGGGTGTTGATTTGGGAGTGGATGCTTCAAACTGCTACTGTATAATACTTGGATTTAGCTGAGATATCCATTACAATTATAGCCTCAATGCATCATTGCACTGCTACAAGTGGGCAAGATATTTACATAATGTGGGCATAACCACTGCAGTTGTCACATACAAACACTCATTGTTGTTTTCAGTAGTGGAAAAAAATATGGCTCTGGAAACTGACCTCCTTGAGGGAATAATTTCAAATTCAGTTTAGAAGTAAATATTCAGGGAAAATAGTGAAAATCTTCCTTGTCCCTGCCTGCCTGAGTTATACCCATATTCCACTGATTCTCACTTTCTGAGACAAAAATGAGCAGTTGCTGGGGGGGGGGGTACATGCTTCTTTAAGACCCCATTCCACAGTGTATTGGTCCAACAGATAGTGCTCCAGTGAAAAACTTCCAGTCAATCCCATACAAGAGGTTGTTCCCCTCCCACTATGGTGAACGATGGTCAATGAAACAACCCTCTGTTTTCCATAAGATCCTTGCACTTCAAGGGTATCTCCTTCAGGGACTTTAATTCTTACATTAGGTTAATGGGTGTCTCTTCCAGCTCTTTTGCTTTACTGTGATTACATCCTATTTTAAAACCAAGAGCAATCACGATGAGGTAAATTGTGTCAAGCACGAGTTGGCATTCCTGAGTCTAGACCTGGAGCGAGCTGGAGATTGAAGTGTACAAGCAGAGGTCATAGCTCTGTTGACTAGGAAAGGTCTGCCTGCTGCATTTCGGCCTCCTTCATTCACTGGCCTCAGGCACCCTGAGCTGGAGAACATAGCCCTGAGTCCCTGAAAATTCTCTGCCCTTTGTTTTATCTTTGAGCTTGTAGTTACATTTTGGCTGGCACATCCAGGATTTTTGGTGGAGCTGGCAATGAGGTCTTTCTGTGAAATCTACACATTTACTTTCGTGTGATAAATGGCTCTCGGATGATAGAGCCACCACTTTGTGGAATCATTCAAGTGGATTCTGTATGGCAGCTATAACATAAGAAGTGGCCCTTTTAGTTGTGGTTGATGAGAAGGCTTTGGAGATTGTCCCTATATGAAAGTTTGAATACCTTTGCTTTGTTGTGGCTCTCTTTTCAATACCCTTTCATAGTTGCAACATTCACACAGCCCTGTAAAATATCAGTCAATGTTGAAGCACTGGCAGATTTTGGTTTTGGGTTTTTTTTAATGGGTGTTATTCCTTTTCTCTTAAAAATATAATACTCACAAATTGCAAGCTGACATTAGTAACTAGTGACATTTGTAACAAGTGTAATTTTATTTATTTTTTATCATAGGTTTATGCCAGAACACAAACTGTCCCATATTGAGAAGACACCTGGTGCTAAAGGAAATGGAGATGCTTGTCAGTTTATGGATCTGCCTTTCCAAGAAAACAATGGTGAAGCTACAGGTTTATTAAACATCAGCAGCTCAGACCGTGGGCCTGGACATTCTGAATTACAATCCAGACATAGTTCCTCATGGCCAGGGAGACTGTACAATCCACTAACAACATTAGAGAAACTGGAGAAGCCTGCATCTTCTAAAAGCACAAATCCTTGTCAAGGGGAAGATAGCCAACATCTGACTTTTGACCTTAGCAGCGTCTCAGGTAGATCGGGATGTCAGGAGAAACCTTTGCACATTGTTTGGCCTCACAGGTGGTAAGTGTAGCACCAAATTAAAATACTGTAACGATACAATTTTGGACTTGCTGTTGGCTAGAACTTGGATTTAGTAACAATGTTATTTTGCTCCACATAATATATATTTTTTAAAAAATATAGTATTCTTATTGATAACAAAAGCGATCAATTGTGATAGCTGTCTATATAGTGAAATGCTGAAATTGATAGCAGTTGTTCAGTGTCCAAAAAAAGGAATTGGAGGGGTTGGGGGGTGAGAGGTATAGAAATGACATTTAAATTTTATGTAAAATGCTGAGAACTCTGTTTCGAAGCATTTCAGTCCACTAATGATGTTTAATATGCAGTGTTATTTAAATTATCTTAATTATCCTAATATGACTGACTAGGTGTAAAAATTCAGGACCATTCTATATACCTGTCCAGATTTTTAAAACATATGCACATATGTAAGCTCATATATATACAGAGAGAGATAATGGAGTATGCCCTTGAGAAAACTGCTGCTTTTCAAGCTGTTGACACAAATACCTGATCGCAAAATCTTCTCTAAACTGAGGAAAACCTACCATGCCACATAATCACTGCAAATATATAAACTTTAGCTTGACTCCCACCATAAATTAGGATTTAAAGAGGTAAAATGTTCTGATAATCTTCCGGTATTGGGCACGAACATTTTAATCTAGTTTTTATTCCTCACAGTTTGTTAATCTGCATGTGGCCTGATTAGAGTTCACATCATCCACAGATTATAGTCTGTTTATTTCAGAGATGCTGGGTTGATCAGTAGGTCAGATTTTCTGAGAGCAACTGTTTGCAGGTGAAGCAATAAGTACACCACACCGGCAGGGCAAATCGCCTTTGCAGAGGATTTGACTTCCAGCACGTTAAAACTCCAGAAGCTCTCCCAGATGATCTGCAGCATCTGGTACCTAAAGGGATTTTCATCTTTGACTCTAAATGTCTGAACATAAAATTTACGGATTGGAAGTCGATGTGGACGCTGTCTTTGGATTTGTTTAATCAACTTCACACTTCTTGTATAGCTTTTATCAGGGAGCTACATTTATTTTTAATCATAGTTTATTGCTGCTAGCTTGAAAATACTATATTCTCATTGGGGTTTTTTCTTTTATGATTTGATGTACTCATGACAGATATTCATTGCATCTCCACTTGTAGCCAGGACTGTGAAGTTCACTAATCTGACACCATAGTTCTGAGTACATTTTTTCCATGATAAAATGTGCATATTAATATAAGTGATGAAACTGTTATGATTCTAAATTTTCCTTTAAAAATCTCTCCCCCCCCCGCCCCCAAAGTATCATGTAAAAATGCAGGCTAAATGTAAAACAAAGCGTTGCCCCTAATTATTCAGCATTTTGCATAAAGGAGCACAAAGCTAAGTTAATAAAATGAACAATATTAAGTTAAATAATTCCTTTTGTTTCTGTGTATATTTGGGTTTTGTTTTGTTTAATTTAATTTAATTGCCTAAAGTTAGTTGCTTAAAGAGATGCAGACTTGTGTTTGTGCACATGCTTATTGTTAAAGCTAAATTATTTTTAATTTGGAGAAGTGAAGGGAAGGAAAAAGCCACATCAGCAAGATCAAATGCCAAAATATAAAAGTAACACATTCATCCTTACGGGTAATATAGTAGAACATTGGAAACTTGGAGGTTGCCAGACACACAGCTAACATTAGGGCTAATTTTGAAAATCTAGCGTGCAGTCAATTTTACTGATGCCTGGGGACATACAAGGTAGAAGCTGACAAGAGAACTAATTTTGTTTGGGTTATTTACTGCTATGCATCATCCACGGGTTCCCGCCTGACACACGGCTATATGAAGGGGAATATTATCACATACTAAAAATTTATGTTGACATTCGATATTTGTTCAATATGTCAGCAGTATTACTTTCATAATCAAAAGAGTGAGGAAAAGAAAGGGGGAAAAAAGGCACTTTATGCTCATATAGATATATCTTTTTAATAACAGTCTATAAGGTTAATATAGTTTACCTTTGAGAGTATACAATGAAAACAAGCAGGGTTAGCAGGGAAAATGACAGAAAGCATCAACCCGAGCTGTTTGTTTGCCATTACCTAAGCGAGCCATGTCAGCTCTCTGGCCCGCGTCTGATAGCTATTTGTTGTACAGAGAGCACAGCATAAAAAAAAAAAAATCAAACTCTTAATACTATTGTGTGCCCATAACCATCTGTCACTGCTAGCCTGGAGATGAGAGGAAGATTACGAGGAATAAACACTGAGCCGCCGAGCATTGGTAAAGCCTTCGGGCAAAAAACTCTTGTGGGGACATCAAAGACATTCTAATTCCGAGGCAGTCAAGGATTACAGTGTGTAACCTGTGCTGACAACAGATAAATGACTGGCAATATTGTGCCAGAGCTGTTGGGTCCTGCATGGAGTACTGATGGTGATGGTGATGATGATGATGTTATCTTGCAGAATGGACTCTGCTGGGATAATTTTATGATAAAACACTTTTTTCAAATGCCACTGGGTCTAAGCAGACATTTACTAGCTACAGGGGTAGCAATCAGTTTCTTCAAAATTTACTGTTCTAAACCCATTAGAGTTCCAGCACAGCCAGGCTTTTCAATGAAAATCTGAAACGCCAATATTTTCATGTCGGGGGAAGAAGCATGTATGCAAATGGTTAGGGGCTCGACTTCGACCATTTAGTGTTAGGATGCTCCAGCAAATGATTTATGTAAATATGCTCATAAAAATGCAGGGTGTTTTTTCCCCCTTTATAATTTGATGAATATGAATTAGTAAATTAAGATTTTTTTTTCGGTGCTTGTCTCACATCCTGATACCTTTGGTCATGCGAAAGCGCACCAGTGGAGAGGCCCAGATCATACAGGTAAACACAATAGGCTCTAAGCAACCATTGGGATGTAGGTTGAGACACATGCGCGCACACAGGCACTCACAAATCACTCACTGCATTAGTGACTAACAGTTTTCTGTGCCTTATTCAGGCATTAGCAGATTGAAATATTCCCTTCTGAGGCCCTGGAATGATCTCATTAAACAAACACCAGGTTTTGGTAATTGATGTAATAAGGAGGATGTGGAGGGGCTGTGTAAAGATATTGTCAAAGTGTGCTGTTACTCTTTCAAGATGCTATACTTTCTCACCACTATTATCCTTTCAACCATTTTCCTGCACAAGAATGCCTTACTAGCATTACTTCTGTGGAAAATTGCATGCGCTTCTAATTTTTAAAAGGGAAGATTATTTTAAGTGATTTTAAAAAACATTCTGCACTTCCAGTTTACCTAATTATGAATGCCTCTTAAAATGAAGAAATAACTTAACTGTGATATTTCCATACCTGAATAACAAATAGTCACTAACTTCAATTCATTGCAAATGAATGGCCTGATTCTATAGTCTTTTGTGCCAACATCAAACTATATGGAATTGGGTGCATCAGTCATCTGTCACTGCAGCACTTATGACCTGGTTCGCACAACATGACAGCCAACCATGGGTCAGTTTACCTTAAAACAAACCATGGCTTATTTGAGAGTTGTCTAATCTTAAAACAACCCCTGATGTCTGGGTTCGCATGACACAGCAAGCTGGGTGCCCACAGGCATAACTGCCACTGCAGGTAATTAAGTCCCAGTGGGCTGTCATGTCATGTGAACCCGGTCTGTGACTTGCGGCTTTGCAACATTGCTGAGACGTAGCCGAGTCAAAGTGTAGAAGTACCAGCCATGGTCCAGCTTAAGCAAAGTTGCACCCTAAAGAAGGTTTTAGCACAATGGGGAGCATTGCAAAACCCTACGTGTTGCTGCATCATTATCATCATCATCATCTCAACAGTCCTTACCACAGTTCTGTAAGGAAAGCCATGTTGTCACCCTGATGCAGTAGTTAACAGTACAGCGTTAGGAATGAAGAAACAGTAGTTCATATCAGCATATGCTGTTACTCCCTGTTCCAACTCTGCTATATGGTGGTGCTCCCATAATGGAAGCCATAATGTTTGTACAGAAGTTACTAATGGGAAGGCTGATCTTATGTTGCTGCTGGGGGAAAACAATGACTGAAAAAAACAATGGTCTGCCTAAGGCCACCTTGTAAGTTTGTTGTTGAAGGAAGATATGAACCGTGGACTTCACAACTTATTCACTGTGATAAGAGATATCAGGTTAAGTGACCCTACATGCATGGTTTGAAAACTGTCACTGGAAAATTAGCGCACCATACTATAACCGTTGTTATTGTAGCTGCTGCTCTTGGTAATATATATACTGTTATTCACTTTTTTAATGTTTATTATTATTAGTCTTCTCAGGATGCCTGTTAATAGGTCTCTGTTATTCCCTATTTAGTTTTAAAGATGAGATCTGGTTTGAGAATTAATTACTTGGTCGAGACCCCATAGGAGCCCAAAGTTAAGTTGCAGATTTAGCCCATGTCTCCCCTACCAAAGTCCAAATTGTCAAGAAGCAACCTCTGTACAAGGGTTGAAATAAGGCAGGAAATAGCATTATGATGAACCAATGAAGTAAAAACAGATAACAGAACATTATCTTCTCTTACAGGAGAGTTGAAATGCCAAAATCATATTTAATGAGAAAATGGGAATATGGCCAACTGGACTTTATATTTATAACCAAGAGCCAACTGAAATAAAATTTTGGAACCCGCAGGCTCTGGAACCCCCTGCTGAAGGAGGTTAGGTTGGCCCCTAATCTCCTTCAGGTCTGTTGCTGAAGGGGGGGTTAATTGGTTGGGCCCTGTTTATTTCTTTTATTATTGTGTTTTAAATGTGTTTGTTTTTATGTTATGTTTTAAGCAAGATTTTGTTTTTAATCTGTATTTTATTGTTAGCTCTCCTGAGCACCATTTTGTGGCAGAAAGGTGGGATATTAAATAAATAAGGGCACAATTATGTCCAGATGCCTGTCAGCCTCTGAACTTGGAGGCTGACGGGTGTCTTATGCAGAGCAGGAGGAAAATGGAGGCCCTCTTTGCCTCCGCTCTTCTTCCACTCTGTATTTTTTCTAGATGGGCGTTTTTGCTCATCTGGCTAGGGCTCTGCAGAGGGGAAGGGAAGGAGGCTAGGAAGGACTGGGTGTGTGGTGCGTATCCCTACTTCCCCAGTCCCCTCCTCTCCCCACCACAGAACCACCTCTTTTCCCTGCTCTCCGAGGTCACTTTTATGAGCCCAAAGAGGTAGCTTGCGTGGTTCTCCCTGCACCTGCTGCGAGCGGGAGAGGGTGGGAAGCTTGGACCCCTGGGTCCAAGGTCAGAGCACTGTCTCCGACCTCAGATCCAGGAATCTGAACTAGCCAATGGGCCCTCAGACACTGTCTAGGGGTGATAGGAGTGTTCTCCTCCTGAATAAAGCAAGCAAAGGCAAACAGAGCCTTCCAGGGTAACATAATAAAGGGCTTATAACATAAGATAGTTTGGACCATTGTTTGTCCTTTTGCTGTCCTTTCAACATACCATGCTAGAGCATCTCCAGGATGCAACTTGCAAATGAAGGGCACAGCCATTAACCCTACTCCTTCCTCCATCATCCCATTCAAAAGAATTACATTTGTACTTAATTAGCATGACTTAATTAGCATGACAAAGTAAATTGTACTTAATTTATTTCTTTATTTGTTTATAGTATTTATATACTGCTCCATATCTAGAACAGATTTCGGAGTGATAAACACAAAAGATAAAACAGTAAGAGCATAAAAAGATTAAAGCACCACATCAAAATTACACTTGTTTAAAAACACAATGCCAATAGAAACCGTGACTGGTCAACTAAGGAATGCTTCCTGGAGGAGTGCTGTTTTCAGGAGGTGTTGGAAACAACGCAGCGTTGGTGTCTGACCTCCAGGGGCAGAGAATTCCAAAGAAAAGGGGCCGCCATGCTGAAGGCTGTTCTCATGGTAGACTCCAGTCAGGCCATAGGTCCATGTGGAACCACCAGGAGCAAGCCCTCCGATGACCTCAGTGACCAGGCAGGTTGGTAAGAGAGAAGGTATTCTGGTCCTGAGTTGTTTAGGGTTTTGTATACAAGTGCTAAAACCTTAAACCTGGCCCAGTAGCAAATAGGCAGCCAGTGCAGTTCCCTCAGCAAAGGAGTTACATGCTGAAAAGGGGCAGCTCTCAGCAACAGCCGAGCTGCTGCGTTCTGCACTAGCTTCACCTTCTGGAGCAGCCTTAAGGGCAGCCCGACATAGAGCGCATTGCAGTAATCCAGCCTTGAGGTGACTAGCACCTGTCCCACTGAGGCCAAGGTATCCCTGTCCAGGAGAGACCGTAGCCGGCGAACCAGCCAAAGCTGGTAAAAGACACTCTGAGCCGCCACGGCCACTTGGGCCTCCAGCTACAGTGCTGGATCTAGGAGTACCCCCAAACTACGGACCTGATCTTTCAGAGGGAGTGCAACCCCATCCAGAACAGGCAATGAGCCTACCTCCCAGACTTGGGAAATACTCGCCTACAGGGCTTCCGTTTTGCCAGATTTCAGTTTATTGGTCCTCATGCAGCCCATTACTGAGTTCAGGCACTGGCCCAGTACTTGCACAGCCTCTCCTGATTCAGATGTCACAGGGATATAGAGCTGTGTGTCATCAGCATACTGATGGCACGTGGCTCCAAATCCCCTAATGACCACTCCCAGTGGCTTCATATAAATAACTTTCTAAATATTTAAATAACATTGGGGACCCCTTCATGGATCACTGCCTTGTTGTGGCGAAGGGGCTTGCGTAACTCAGTGAAGCCATAAGCTATGCCGTGCAGGGCCACCCAAGATGGACAGGTCATGGCAGAGAGTTCTGACAAAATGTGGTCCACTGGAGAAGGAAATGGCAACCCACTCCAGTATTCTTGCCAAGAAAACCCCATGGAACGTATCACAAGGCTAAAGGATATGACGCTGGAAGATGAGACCCTCAGGTCGGAAGGTGTCCAGTACACTACTGGGGAAGAGCAGAGGGTATTTCCAAGTAGCACCAGAAAGAGTGAAGCAGCTGGGCCAAAGCCGAAAGGACACTCAGCTGTGGATGTGTCTGGTGGTGAAAAGAAAGTCCGATGCTGTAAAGAACAATATTGTTTAGGAACCTGGAATGTCAGATCAATGAATCAAGGTAAGCTGGAGGTGGTCAAACATGAGATGGCAAGATTGAACATCGACATCCTGGCAATCAGCGAACTAAAATGGACAGGCATGGGTGAATTTAATTCAGGTGAACATCATATCTACTACTGTGGGCAAGAATCCCTTAGAAGAAATGGAGTAGCACTCATAGTCAACAAAAGGGTGGGAAAAGCAGTACTGGGGTACAATCTTAAAAATGATAGAATGATCTCAGTACGAATCCAAGGCAAACCATTCAACATCACAGTAATTCAAGTCTATGCCCCAACCACTGATGCCGAAGAAGCATACGTTGATAGGTTCTATGAAGACCTACAACACCTTCTAGAACTAACACCAAAAAAAGATGTCCTCTTCATCATAGGGGATTGGAATGCTAAAGTAGGAAATCAAGAAATCACCGGGATAACAGGCAAGCATGGCCTTGGTGTACAAAATGAAGCAGGACAAAAGCTAATAGAGTTTTGCCAAGAGAACACGCTGATCATAGCAAACACTCTTTTCCAACAGCACAAGAGACGACTCTACACATGGACATCACCAGATGGTCAATATCGAAGTCAGATTGATTATGTCCTTTGCAGTCAAAGATGGAGAAGCTCTATACTGTCAGTAAAAACAAGACCTGGAGCTGACTGTGGCTCAGATCATGAGCTTCTTGTTGCAAAATTTCGGCTTAAATTGAAGAACGTCGGGAAAACCACTAAACCATTCAGGTATGACCTCAATCATATCCCTTATGAATATACAGTGGAGGTGAGGAATAGATTTCAGGGATTAGACCTGATAGACATAGTGCCTGAGGAACTATGGACGGAGGTCCGTAACATTGTTCAGGAGGCAGCAAGTCAATCCATCCTAAAGAAAAAGAAATGCAAGAAAGCCAAGTGGCTGTCTGATGAGGCTTTACAAGTAGCTGAGGAAAGAAGGGAAGCAAAAAGCAAGGGAGAAAGGAGAAGATATATCCAACTGAATGCCGATTTCCAGAGAATAGCAAGGAGAGACAAGAAGGCCTTTTTAAATGAACAATGTAAAGAAATCAAGGAA
The DNA here is from genome assembly GCF_057233095.1 of Heloderma suspectum. NCBI lineage: Eukaryota > Metazoa > Chordata > Lepidosauria > Squamata > Helodermatidae > Heloderma > Heloderma suspectum. Next base: position 168,992,486 of record NC_139458.1, on the reverse strand, counting down.
AACAACAGAATGGGAAAGACTAGATATCTCTTCAAGAAAATTGGAGATCTCAAGGGAACGTTTTGTGCAAAGATGGGCATGATAAAGGACAAAGAAGGCAGGGACCTAACAGATGCAGATGAGATTCAGAAGAGGTGGAAAGAATACACAGAAGAACTATTCAGGAAAGATCTGAATGTCCCTGATAGCCATGATAGTGCGGTCACTGAACTTGAGCCGCACATCCTAGAGAGTGAAGTCAAGTGGGCCTTAGGAAGCATTAGTAACAACAGAGCTAGCGGAGATGACAGTATTCCAGCTGAGCTATTTAAAATCCTAAAAGATGATGCTGTTAAAGTGCTGCACTCAATATGCCAACAAATCTGGAACACTCAACAGTGGCCACAAGACTGGAAAAGGTCAGTTTACATTCCAATTCCAAAGAAGGGCAACGCCAAAGAGTGTTCAAACTACCGCACAATTGCGCTCATTTCACATGCCAGCAAGGTGATGCTCAAAATCCTACAAGCTAGGCTTCAGCACTATGTGAACCGAGAACTACCGGAAGTACAAGCTGGGTTTCGAAGAGGCAGAGGAACTAGAGATCAAATCGCCAACGTTCGCTGGATCATGGAGAAAGCAAGAGAATTCCAGAAAAACGTCTATTTCTGCTTCATTGACTGCAGTAAAGCCTTTGATTGTGTGGATCACAACAAACTGTGGCAAATTCTTAAAGTGATGGGAGTACCAGACCACCTTACCTGTCTCCTGAGAAACCTGTACGAAGGTCAAGAAGCAACAGTAAGAACCAGACATGGAACAACCGATTGGTTCAAAATTGGGAAAGGACTACGACAAGGCTGCATATTGTCACCCTGCTTATTTAACTTATATGCAGAGTACATCATGAGAAACGCCGGGTTGGATGAATCACAGGTCGGAATTAAGATTGCCGGGAGAATTATCAACAACCTCCAGTATGCAGACGATACCACCCTAATGGCAGAAAGCGAAGAGGATCTAAAGAGCCTCTTGTTGAGGGTGAAAGAGGAGAGTGCAAAAGCTGGTTTGAAACTCAACATTAAAAAAACGAAGATCATGGCATCTGGCCCCATCACTTCCTGGCATATAGAAGGGGAAGAAATGGAAGCAGTGACAGATTTTACTTTCTTGGGCTCCAAGATCACCGCAGACGGTGACTGTAGCCATGAAATTAAAAGACGCTTGCTCCTTGGGAGGAAAGCTATAGCAAACCTAGACAGCATAGTAAGAAGCAAAGACATCACCTTGCCGACAAAGGTCCGTCTAATCAAAGCTATGGTTTTCCCAGTAGTAATGTATGGCTGTGAGAGCTGGACTATAAGGAAGGCTGAGCGCCGAAGAATTGATGCTTTTGAACTGGTGCTGGAGAAGACTCTTACGAGTCCCCTGGACTGCAAGGAGGTCAAATCAGTCAATCCTAAAGGAAATCAACCCTGAGTGCTCATTGGAAGGACAGATCCTGAAGCTGAAGCTCAAATATTTTGGCCACCTAATGCGAAGAGAAAACTCTCTGGAAAAGACCCTGATGCTGGGAAAGACTGAAGGCAAAAGGAGAAGGGGACGACAGAGGATGAGATGGCTAGATAGCATCACCGATGCAATGAATATGAACTTGAGCACACTCCGGGAGAGAGCGCAGGACAGGAAGGCCTGGCGTGCTATGGTCCATGGGGTCACGAAGAGTCGGACACGACTGAACAACAACAACATTGGGGACAAGATCCTGCGGCTCAATTGCCAAGGGGCTGTGGAATGGTCACCCAATATTACCCTCTGCAATCGGCCCCACAGTTAGGACTGGAACCACTGTAATACAGTACCTCCGATACCCATCCCATGGAGTCAATCCAGGAGAATACTGTGGTCAATGGTATCAAAAGCTGATGAGCGATTGAGAAGAATTAACAGGGTTACACTCCCCCTGTCCCTCTCTCAATAAAGGTCATCCATTAAAGGCGACCAAGCGTGATTCAGTCATCAGGATGAAACCCAGAATGAAAGGGGTTGCCAATATACAAGAGAAGACATCCCTTCTCTTATATATTGGCAAATTGATAATGAAAACTTTTGTGCAAGTTTTCTTTAAAACAACATGAAGCATATGGCTTCTGTGATTTTTGAAATATAAAAGCTTATGAACAGTTCTTTAGGATTCAAAGAAATGTTTTCATTGTATTTCCATACATGTGGAACACGAATCAAGAAAATGACTTGGCCTTACTTTGACTCCTTTTTTCACATGGGGCAAAGTGGGAACAATTGATACTGTTGGGGCAGCCATCGGCCTTGCTCTGTGTCTACCAGGATCATCCTCACATCTTGGTCATAAGTGTAACTGACCTAGCAAAATAGGTAGTAAGATCATGCGATTTGAGGCCTACATATGCTGGGCTGCATTCATACCATATAGTATCAGTTACACTAATCTGTGGTAACAAGCTGGGCCTGACTGAGGAGGCCGGTGGTGGTGGGTGTAGAGCAGGTGAGTATGAACCTTTTGCCATAATCTTTGCCTGACATGTGCAAAAGGACTCTTGTTTCTGCAACCAAGTTATATACTGCATTTTCAATCTTCTAATTTTCCTTTCAAGTTTTACTTAAAAAGCCAAAGTTCCTATCCCTGCTTTTTGCTATAGTAGCACTGAGGGAACTTGTGGAGACATTTGCAGGACAAAATCAGCAGATATAGGTGGGTACTTAACCATTCCTCTCTTCAAAAGTTTGATGTTTGTTTGTTTTTACTCCAGAGGAGCCTAAAAATCAGGAAGAAACTCAGAAGAGTAAGCAAGCAACAGCCCTCACTCCAGTGCATTTATTCTCCCCTTTAGTGTGTAGTCCTGCATTCTCCATTATCTTGACAAGCGTGTGTCTAGGAGTGGATGTCATAAAACTTAGTTTGGCCCTTAATTATTATATAACCTTGTGGTTTGATCTTACGTTACCCTTTGCCATGGAAAGACTCTATAAGGTGATTCTGCCATTTCCATTTTATGTGGTAGAATGAAATGTATATTCTGACTGAACAGAACCTCATGTTATGAGAGCTGGGGCTCTGTTTTCAGCTGTTTGCACTGGCATCATAGATGCTACAGTTCAACAGAATAGTCAACATGCAAAAGTGCTGCCCTAAAATCACCTCATGGTAACTTTGCTACCTCAGAACTTTATCACCTCCTTTCTGGAATGGGTCGCCTCAGACAGCAGGTAGGAGAATCATATATTTGGAAGCTTTCTTGTGGGCCAGTTCACAAATAACGACAGCCCATGGGTTAAACAACCCCTGGGCTGTCGGGGATGAGCAGGTGAGTTAAAGCCACTTCTCCTTTTACTCAGTAACCCACGAGTGGCTCCTTCAACAAGCCACGGGTTAACCACTGGGTTGTTTAGCCCCTAAACAACCCAGTGGCGTGGGTTCATACATGACACTCAGCAACCTATGAAGGAGCAATTTGTGGGCTGCTGAGTAAAAGTGGAAGTGGCAGATGCACTGCAGGCAGTGTGCCTGCTCTCTCCCACTCATGAATGACAGCTCATGGATTATTTAACCCGTGGGCTATCGTTACATGGAAACAGAGTCAGTTCCTAACCATTAAAATCACTGCTATAGAGAAATACTTTAACTTGGCCTCCTCCTTGGCATGCTGCCTTTTCACATGCAGCAAGTTATGTTGGGGAGCATTCAAACAATCTGAAGTGGTACAGTGCAGAAAGGACAAGTGCCATATTCTATGTCTGTGTATATGAGTTGGGTCTTAGTTTGGTGCATTTTTGTCTTCCTGGGTGTACTACTATTCTTACGGATCCAAACTGAATGCTGAATATTCCATTTCAAAGCCTGATGGCTCCAGGATTATACTGGAGGCAACTAGTGCTTTTCAATTACAGATGTTTTATCAAAGCAGCGATTGAGGAGGTGGCTGCTGCTGAGGCCCAACAGAGATAATCAACTTAACCAAGTGGCATCTGTATTAATGAAAATGTGGTGTGATTTTTTTTCTTTCTACCACATATTCTAATTTGTGGTAAAGGTTGGGGGCCTTATCAAGCAGTAAGCTATTTCCACTTTTATCACATGGAATGTTAATGGTTTGTATTCACTCCGGGTCTATTGCAAAGGAAGTACGTTGTGTATTCTAAGTGTGTACAGAATATGCATGCCATCATAGGGAACATGCACATCTCTTCCCATCTCCTCTGCATGACACCTGGAACCTTTCCTGGTAGAGTTCTCCCTTGGTGCTTTGAGAGAATGTCCAACTCCAGTTTCTAACCATGTTTTGGAGGGGCAAGGACCTGCTAAGTCAGTCTTATCTTCTTTCCCTTTTTTCTCCTGGGCTAACTCTTCCTATCATGAGTTACATTTGCAGCTCTCTGCCACACCCCACTTTCTCCATAAGCCCGTCTTCCAGCCCTCCATCATTTTGCTCTATAGACGTGCAAAGGAAATGACTATTAATGTAGTAAAAACTAGGGGGAAGATTCCCCCCCAATTCAGCCTTCTTTTTGAAAAAATCAGCCTCTTTTATCCATTTAGGGCACCATCCTATGCCTGTTTAGATAAAAAAAGGTCCTACATCACCCAGCATCCTCCAGCCAGCAGTGGTTGGCTGAAGAATGCTGGAGGTTGTAGGACTTTTTTCTGACTAAACAGGCGTAGGATTTAGGATTGTGCCCTTAAAGAGTCACCATCACCCACTTGCCTTCTCTGTTTTCCAATAATCAGTCTCTTTCAGTTGCTGTTCCTATGTATGAATAGATATGAAGAGGGTAAGGGGAGTGGGGACTATTTTCACTCGCTCTTACTCATCTAGGAAAAGTCTAGTTCATGTAGATGCAGTAGTAATAATAAACAGAGCAAGAAGGGATAAAACACCTTGTATTTGCTGATTTAGGGTGCAATCCTATGCATGTTTAGACAGAAAAGAGTCCTACAGTTCCCAGCATTCCCTAGCCAGCCATGCTGTTGTAGGACTCTTTTCTGTCTAAACATGCATAGGATTGCATCCTAAGATCCCCTTTACATGTGCCCCAACTGGTGTGGTTGCTCCCACACTTGCCTGGGTTGATATGAAGACCAGGGGGCTAGGCAGCTCTTTTGTAGTGCATTGGCCTCACCTGTGTCCACAGAAGAGGAGCTGCTGTTGTTGGTTTCTGCCAACTTCCCTTCTACAAAAGGAAGGTTGCATAGCAGGCAGTGTGTGCTGAGAAATGAACCACATGGGTTGAAGCCTTTACAGTGCCCCAGACCCCAGTGTGTAAGCAACCATGACGATAGACAACCAAACCAGTGTTAATGGTGCCTAATGCTAAAATGTTTTGTTTGCAAAGGGAGTGGTTTTGTTTTGTTTTTAATCTTTTGGTTCCATTAGTAACATTGCAGACAGAGGAATAATTCTGATCTAATTCAGATTTGTGGCAGATATTACTCTTACATTGCTCCCATTTTATATGCACCGTCTTGCACTGCCAATGTTATGCTCGTTTAGCATCAGTTATTTATGCAACAATGTTGTTGTATATCTCAGAAACACAAACAGCCTAACCCTGTACATGTTTACTTGGAAAGTAAGCCGTACTGAGGTAAATGGGCTTACTTACTGATATGTAGCACATTCTAAGTACTACACTGTTTTGTGATCTGCTCTCATTCGAATGTGTGTGTCTCAAATTGCATTCCCTCACTTGAGGGGGGAATCATTTCAGTTACCCTGATAATAGTAGAAAGCAGTTTTCCCCCCCTTTTTCAGTGTCTTTTCTCATTAATGTAGATATGTTTCTAAGATGAGAAATGATGTTTCTTCTAATTATGGTTACATATAGTTAATTTCCTTTTTAAAAGCTTGGTGTTGAAAGGCAGTTTCTTTTATAAAGCACAAAAAAGTGATACAGCTGATGTTCCTGTTGCCTTAGCAACAGATTTATTTATTAGGTTCTGAAATGACATGAGTTAATATACCACATACCTGCTGATCGGCAAACTCTCCTATTTCAGCTCCAGTTGACAATTAAGTCCTGGACAGCTACAGCCAGGGGTTAATGTTACTCATTAGGAGAACTAGGTCATTACTGGGAAATCAAGGCGCTTGCAGCAGCATGGATAAAATACAGAATTCAACACCTCGGCGAGTGAAGGGTTTTTATGTTAATTAACCTTATTTTCCCTGCATATAAAAAATATTTCATGTCTGCATATGACAGAGGATCAATTAATTGAAAAGTAAGCTTTTGCTGACCTCCCCTCCCCCACCCTCCTTTTGGTTGTCTTCATTTCCTTTGGAAGGGTTTCATTATTTTAGGGGAAATTCTTATGTCTATATGATGAGTAAAAGGGGTATTAAAATTAAGAAGGGAATCATCATGGAAATCAGCTTTACCAGAGGGAATGGGCAATAAAAGCCTTGGAAATGAAAATAAATAAGCTTTGCTAATACCTCACCTAAGGAGCAGAATGTAAGCCCATCAGAGCTTCGAGATATTCAGAGGTACCACTTTGATTCTCTCTATTAAGCAGTTATATAGTTATCTGACCTTCAGAAACTGAAATTTTGAAGAACTAAATTCATGTTGTTGATGGTAAATACCTTGTTTACAGAAAGCTATCTCGCAGGTTTAGCAGCACAATATGTTGTTTTGTTCTTTGGGATGTGGGTTTTGGTTTCTGGAAATCTTAGATACATTTGCCACAAGTTTTATTAAGATCACCAAGCAGGCATTTTAACTTTTATAAGTCGCAAATGACTTAGCAAAGCGCTCCTTTTATTTACTGTTTTTTCAGCATTTTCTATTCTAACTGAGAATCTGAGAGTCTCAAAAAGAATTATATTCTCCTTCTTTATATTTCACTATTGTCTTCTCAAAAACTTTAGGTCTTTCCCATATCATATATTTTCTTAAGACCAAGAGTCTTGAGTATTCAGATATGCCTTTCTCAATCCCTCTGAAAAGTGGAAACTGGTTGCCCCAGAATGAAAGATCCAAAAGGCAGGATCCTCTCCCATGTAAGAGTGCAATGATCCCTCCCACCCCAGTGATGCCTAGGATTCAGAGCTCGTGTAACTTGACTGAGCTAGATGGGAATATAGGACCTTTCATTCCCTGGACTGGCAGGACACCCTGCTTGTGCCCATGCATGCCCACCATAGGATAGAGAAGAAATGGGGCTCCGTTGAGCCCTACGGAGAACCTCTTGTGTGTGGGCAAGGATTGTGTTCTAAGTATGAATGCAGTCATATTCATGTGAACCACCCAGAGAGCTCCAGCTATTGGGTGGTATAGACATGTAATAAATAAATCTGTTTGAAGCATTACAAATTTACCCCATAGATATTTATTTGCTTTGGTCAATATATCCATGACTTTTACATTTGCCTCTAAATTATTGTATCTCAGACTTACATCTGAAATAGCAGTAGACACTACTAGAGACCCATGAAATGTTGCACACACATGCCAGCCATCATGCATACACTGTCATTAATAGATTGCTGTATGGGAAGTCCCTCAGCCTTTTGCTTGGAATGGCTGCCTCTGTGCTGTTCTTGCAAGACTATGTACTCCTAAAGAAAATGCGGCCTAGCTGCTGGTGTTTCATAAACTTCATTATATTTACCTACCTCAAGGAACCTTCCCAGCCCATCTTGATGACTACACATTATGGAGTTTTACTAGTGAGTAAGGAGAAACACTCCAGAGGCCTGGAAAGCCTGCTTTTCCTCTGCAGGTACCCCCCGTGTCTGTGTTACTTCCTGCTTCACCAGGCATTTCCTCTCTCCCCCTTGTCAACTGTGAGTTGCTTCCTGGGCTGAAACAATGTGGGCCAATACTGAATCTGAGCATGCTCAATTTGTTCTTTAGGCCAAGTCTGATCATGTTGGATGGTCATATTGTTTTGGAAACACTCGGGTTTATTTTTCTCAAGCTTCCTATGATGTGAGGTTTGCTGGCAACCAAAATGACTTGCCTTGATCCTCAGGAAGTATCTCTTTGCTCTTCTATGTGGTCTTGGCAAGTAGCATATAGATATAATCTGAATATCTATATTAGTACCTATCTGTACACACACACACACACACACACACACACACTGTTCTCATTTTCTTTGCCTCTCCTCTCCATTTCTTTGTTGCTTCTACTTCTCTTCTTTACACCATCTTAGTCCACATATAATTATTGGTTACATCTTGAGCACTAAGGAAGCACTATACAAAAGAAATGCCATCAGCCCCGAGTTCATTGCACCCCAAATACTGTTTGCTGCTGGCATAGTCTCTGTTGGCTCAAAGTGAAAGGTATGTGCAAGACAAACATATTACACCAGTGCTTCATCATGCCAGTGCTTTATCATCTCCACAGCCTTCCAGACTGTTTTGAGGCCTGATTCAAAGTGCTGGTCTTGATCTTGAAGGTTTTTTATGTCTTGGGGCCAGGGTACCTGCAGGATCACCTCTTCCCATATATACCCATCCAAACTTTGAGATCTTCCTCAGAGGCCCTCCTCTAGGTGCCGCTACTATATGAGATGTGCTTGGTGGCTGCTAGTGAGAAGACCTTTTCAGTGGTGGCCCCCCATTGTGGAATGCCCTTCCCCCAAAGGCCTGCCTGGCATCCTCATTACTATCCTTTCAGTGTCCCGCAAATAATTCTTTGTTTTCCAAGGCTTTTCAAATCTGTTTCTGCTTTTAATTTTGTTTTAGCCTTTTTCTTTTATCTTCCTTTCCTTGAGGGGCTTCACTGGGCTCTATGCAGTGTTGGCTTTGCGCTACTGCTTGGACGAGGCAGGACTCCTGATTTTCGCCGAACCCTCTGACCTACTGTAGCCATCTGCATCCCCCAAAAAACTTATCCTGATGGTTGAAGGACCCTCTGGAACAGGATGGGATATGTGCACAGGTGGTTGCAGTAGGTTGGGGAGACCAGTAAAAATTGGATGCTTCACCTCACACAAGTGGAAGTGCTCTCTGCTAGTACAAAGCCATGATTGGATACAACACTTTGTATTGTTACTTTTAAAATTTTTACCATCAGTGACTTTTGAACTTGTTTTATTTCATGTTGTAAGCTGCCAGGAGAACATTTTATGGGCTATAAATGCTGAAAATAATCATCTTAAAGAGGGGAAAGATCATAAACTGAAGTTGCTTGCTAGTTGGTATTTTTCCAGCTTTACTGATATCTGGCTCCCCAAACCTACCCACTGATGAGAAAATCCAGTGGCAAGTTATTACCTATCCTGTTCATTTAACAGGGCTCTACAGAATGAGGCCAGAGGATAAGGGCCAGGCATAACGCTGGCAGCTTGGGACAGGTATTCGGGCTCAGAGCCTGAGGAAGGAGCAAGTCCTGCTCTGAAAGAGCCCTGAAGCCTTTCCCAGTTGTCTTCTGGTTTCCCTGTTCCCAGATTTCTACCTAAGGATAAAGTGTTTTTAAAACCAGATGTACTCAACCTAATGGGAATGCCAGGTTAAAAATAACATACTTCTAAATGCATCTGAAATCGTTTTGATGCTGCTCTTTGCAGTCTCCTCTGCCTTCAGTGGTATTTACTGACCCAGTTCACACAATCATAATAGCCCACCATGGCTTATGTAAGCCACAGTAGGTTGTGGGTGTGTGCTGGATGGGATTTGGATTTTCACCATCTGGCTGCGGCTTTTCATGTTGTGCGAACCAGGGTGGCAGGGGTTGTGCAATGGTTAAACAGCCCTTGCGTAACTGGCCCATGTGTGATCACAGCGGAGGATCTGGTTCTCATTTTCTTTGTAAATTTTTAGTATGCAAACATTGAGAAACTCAAGAATATTCATGGGGAAAATTTTCCCAAAATGCTGATTTTTTTTTTTAACGGAACAGGCAAACTTGCCCCTAGCCAGCTGCTATTGATGTAAACCAGCCTTCCCCAATCTGGTGCCCTCCAGATCTGTTGGACTACAACTCCCATGGGTATTGTAGTCCCATTGGAGTTGTAGTCTAACCCATCTGGAGGGCACCAGGTTGGGGAGGGCTGATATAAACTGTGGAGAACTGAAGAGATTTGGATTTGGAGATTTGGTCTGAGGTGTCATCAGTATGCGGATGATAGCCAGTGTTTTCTCTCATTTTTATCAGAGGCAAGCGAGGGTGTGGCTGTCCTGAACCAGTCCCTGGTCACAGTAATGGGCTGGATGAGGGCAAAAAATTCTCAGTCCAGACAAGATGGAATTACTATTGGTTGGTTGTTCATCCGTTCAGGTGAATGATGTTCAGCCTGTTCTAGATGGGGTCACACGTCACCTAAAAGGTTAGGTTCACAGTCTGGGGGATGCTTATAGTTCCAGCACTCATTAGAGCCTTAACCTGGCTTGGGACCAGGTTACCTGAAAGACTACCTTTTCCCATATGTACCTACCTAAAAGACAGGTGGGTAACTTGTTGCCCTCCAGATGTTGAACTGCAACAAACCTCAGCCCTAGCCAGCATAGCCAATGGTGAGGGATGCTAGAAGTTGTAGCTCAGCAACATCTGGAGGGCCATAAGTTGCCCACCCCTTCCTTTAGACTTTCTTTAGAGGCCCTAGTCTAAGTGCCGCTGCTGAATGAAGCAGCTGAATGAAGTGACTACCAGGGAGAGGGCCTTTTTAGTAGTGACACCCTAGTCATAGATAGCCTTCCCAGAGAGATTTGCCTCATGCCATCCCTGCGGTCTTTTAGATGAGGACCTTTCTGTTCACCCATGCCTTTTAAATAATTCATGTAGTCTAGGCCTCTCAGTTTTAAAATGTGTGTGTGTTACATTTTGGGGTGCTGTCATATTTATGTTGCTTTTGATTTTATGGTTTTATGTTCTATTCTGTATTTAAATTGTTTTTGACTTTATTTTAAGCCTCCCAAAGAACTTTGTTATCGGGTGATATACACGTGTTGTAAATGAATGCATAAATAAAACTGACAGTACCATAATGCTTTTTGGTACTGATAAAGAGGAGAAATCTTATGATTGGACCAGCTTAGAAAAGAAAATTTTATCTAATGTAACTGCATATTCATACTTTAACTTCAGATGAAAATGTTAGTTAAAATTGCATAATGGGGTTTAATCATTGTTTTAACTAAGTGTTTGTGTGTTTCTGGATGCCACCATTAACACACACACACTTCACCGCTTTTTTCTTTTCTAATAGATTTTCTTGGCAGATAATGGCTTCTCTCATGCAGTTCACAGTAATACCAGAAAGTTGGTATCAGAACTTGACTCCTTTCTCATCTTTATGTACATACTAAAAATGCTGAAGTAATTTGATTTAACAAAGGCACCACCAACCACCCTTCTATTCAGGGTGAAAATGACTAAAGCCTCCCCATTCCAGTACCCACATTTACAAAATAAGTATGTATTTCCCTTTAAAAAAAAAAATGACTTGCATAATGAAAGAAGGCCCTCTCTCTCTCTCTCTCTCTCTCTCTCTCACTCTCTCTCTCTCTCACACACACACACATGTTCATTTGGATTTTATCAATCAATACATTAAGGGACTAGATAGAGGGCTGAACCAAGCTCTTTTCTTGCCCATACTCATCCCTCTCCTGCAAAATTTTCTTGAGGATTTGGATGGCTTTTTCCCAGTTAAGTGTACTGAAAAAGACACGTGTGTGAAGGCACATTGCATCTAGAAAGGGGCTGTGGGGCTACACTGCCTGGTGGGTTAGGTGTAGATGTCTGCAGGGAAAATCCTGTGATTCTAGATTTCTGTGTGAGCTGAAAACCTGTACCATCAGTATTTTAGCTCACATGTAGAGATTTCATGTGTAGGCTTTCCTCTGCAGATGTCCATACAGTTCATTTCCTACGTGGTCATGCAGCCCCTTTCTATGTGTGATGCCCCCTCAGGCATATATGTGAGAGGGCCTAAAGAAATACTGAATACAAGGCAAGAGTTAAAGCATTTTATTTGCATTTAACTCTGAGGCTTCTCAGATGAAAACTTGGAGGTCAGAGGGTGGGGGCAGGAATCAACAAATGCCTGTAGAAAAGCTTTAGGGCACAGTCCTGTGCATGTTTAGACAGAAAAAAGTCCTATAACTTCTGGGAGTTGTAAGACTTTTTTTCTGTCTAAACATGCATAGGATTGCACACTTATATGATCAGTGATTACAGTTTGGGGATCACCATAGCTATTCAAGCATTATTAAAGGTAGTATTACCACGTGAGCTTCTTTAAAAATGGGATTATTAGAGGCAGTGGGTTTTTTTCTCTCCAATTGGAAACTGAAAACCATGGCTGCCCCAGCTGAAGTAGAACAATTGGAGGGTATGGTATTTCTCTGATTTCCTGCTCCCACCTGTTTTCAGCCTTCTCCCATAATAAATTCGCCTGGTTTCAAAACTTCAGTGTTCATAGCCTCTGAAGGCTACCATGTCTCCTAGCTGCCAACAGTATTCTGATGTAGTAGTAGCCTTTCTCTTGTTAATGCATAAATTGATCATTCACATGTCTCGAAAACTCTTCAACTCTAATTTTTTTTCCCTTGTGGCTTTTTATGGTTCCTTTACTATGGCCATGGATGATCTTTGCCACAGATCATAAACATCAATAGCAGTTTTTCCTTGATTAACAATTTGTCATTAGCACCTGCACAATACAATTTTTCACAATGCTCATCTTCCTGGACACATCTGGGTGATCATCTCTCTCTTACTATATTTGAAGGCCTCGGGCTCTTACAACCAGATTTTACTCTGTCACTTTTATTCCTCAGTGTGGCATTATAGAATGATTAATGCACAGGTTAACACAATTATTTGTTTTATTAAAACAAACAAACATGGGTACATGGAGAAGCCACCACAATTAAGAAAGGAATCCTGTGGCCCATAGACAGTGTCTGAGGAGCCATAGGGTACTGGGAATTTTCCCCTCCAAGGCTGTAGACAGAGCTATGACCTCAGAGGTGGAAATCCCTGCTTGGATTTCCCCCACCGCTCCCAGCCACACTGGAAAACCCCACGACGGTTCCTTGCTTGAAGTCTGAGATCCAACCTTGGGATGCAGATGGAGAGGAAAGGAGGGTAGCATGCCAGTGGATGGGAAAGGGAGGAAAGAGGTAGTTGTTCAGTTGTTCAGTCGTGTCCGACTCTTCGTGACCCCATGGACCACAGCACACCAGGCCTTCCTGTCCTGCGCTCTCTCCCGGAGTGTGCTCAAGTCCATATTCATTGCATCGGTGATGCTATCTAGCCATCTCATCCTCTGCCGTCCCCTTCTCCTTTTCCCTTCAGTCTTTCCGAGCATCAGAGTCTTTTCCAGAGAGTTTTCTCTTCGCTTTAGGTGGCCAAAATATTTGAGCTTCAGCTTCAGTATCTGTCCTTCCAATGAGGGAAGAGGACATGCCTTGAATCTGCCAGGTCCAAAGGCCTCAGGCTCAAAGGCCTGTCCAGCGAAGAACGTGCTAGAGGAGGTCAGAAAGGCTAAAAAAGCCTCTGCCGTTCCTCCCATCCTGCCGGCAATAGTCTAGCAGAGAGTTGGATTCTTGGAAGTCTTTAACATCAGTGGCACCTGTTGTTTGGATGGCAGTCCCATAGGATTTGTGCCCTAAGTTGCCTTTTGGATTGTAGTTACTCCAAAAGGCATGAGTGTTCTCATGTGTGTCACTGTAATAATTTTCATTTCCTGGCTTAACCCATATTCAATATTGTTCAGGATATGAGGAATTTGGTGTGTGCTGCAGCATACACCATCTGAAAAAAGCCAATCTGTGGTAGCTTCACTTTTTAATTTATCAAAATGATAATGTAAGACGGTCTGACACTTGCGCCACAGTGCTGAATGAATTAGCGTCCTGTTTCCCACAGTGGCCAACCAGATGCCTCTGAAACCCCAGCAAGCAGGACATGAGGGCAATAGCAGCTGGTATTTAGCAACTGGTGTTCAGAGGCATGGTGCTTCTGATCCTGGAGGTAGCATATAGTAATCATGACTGGTAGCCAGAACTACAGCTTGCCATCAGGACTAACAGCTTGCCACCCCTACTTTTCTATTGAGCATTGCCTCTGTCTTCATGATGGCTGCGTCTGAGCTCATCACTATCTTCAGAAAAAATCACATGGAACAGACCTGGGACTGTTATACAAGAATTAATGTGGGGTATATATATTAGAATGCATAGCCATGGTTTGTGTAACTGCTTGTAGAAAACAAGTGTTTCAGGGAGATCATGCTAACATCTTTTAACATCACGTCCTAGCTTTTCACAGGCAGGGATTTTATACACACACACACACACACACACACACACGAACACACTGCCCTGATGGGCTGTACTGTACTGTACATTTTTACCTATTAATGATTTTTACTGACTAGCGACCATGGGCACCGCAATTTTTTTATCTATGTAGATCTGCATTTAAATGTCACCTGTTGGGTGTGCATGCATAGTATTTACTACTTGGCCATGTCAGCTGCATTCTGCACATGATTATGTTTGCTATTCGGATCATCATCAAATGTTTTCATAAATTATATGAGTGAAAGTTGATACTTGACTTGAAGGGGAGAAGCAGGACTGTCGCTCTCCTATCTTATCTTATCTTATCTTATCTTATCTTATCCTATCCTATCCTATCCTATCCAGTCGCTCTCCTATCTTATCTTATCCAGTGGCTCCGGAACGGCTGGAGCATTCTAAGGCCTCCTGTGAGGCCTTGGCAAGGCACTTTGCGGATAAAATTGATCGGATTAGGAGTGTTATTCTGTGCGCTGTGGATACAGTTAAGTGAGCAAGAGGCGGTCTGTGGAACACCGGTTTTGTGGGATTGGTTCCAGCTTCTTCCTTCTGATGAAGTGGACAAGGTGCTTTCATCTGTAAGGCCGACTACCTGCTTACTTGATCCTTGCCCATCTTGGCTCATTATGGGCTGCAGAGAGAGACTGGGTGAGGGGATCAGGGCAGTGGTGAATGCCTCCCTTGAGGAGGGAGTGATGCCATCAGCTCTCAAGGAGGCAGTGATAAGACCGCTTTTAAAAAAGCCCTCCTTGGATCCCCAAATTCTGAACAACTTTTGCCCAGTCTCAAATCTGCCATTTTTGGGCAAGGTGATTGAGCGGATGGTGGCGATGCAGTTGAGGACACAATTGGAAGAAGCCGATTATCTAGATCCATTTCAGTTGGGCTTCAGGCCTGGGCATGGGACAGAAACGGCCTTGGTCGCCTTGGTGGATGATAGGAGGAGGGCTCTGGATAGGGGCGAATGCTCCTTCCTTCTTCTCCTCAACCTCTCAGCGGCTTTTGATACCGTTGACCACAGTATCCTCCTGGACCGCCTGGAGGGGTTGGGCATTGGAGACACCGTATTGCGGTGGTTCCTGTCCTTCCTCTCCAGCAGGTACCAGAGGGTAGCACTGGGAGAGGAGATTTCAGACCCGTGGCCACTCACTTGTGGGGTGCCACAGGGTTCCATCCTCTCCCTGATGCTATTTAACATCTATGTGAAGCCGCTGGGGGCTATCATCAGGAGGTTTGGGGTGCGGTGTCATCAATATGCGGATGACACGCAGTTCTACCTCTCATTCAAATCTTCTCCAAGGTTGGCCGTAGAATCCCTGTCCAAATGTCTGGAGACGGTGAGTGGCTGGATGGGGAGGAATAAGCTGAAGCTGAACCCTGACAAGACCGAGGTACTTTTGGTGGGAGACAAGAGAAGGTTGGGGGATGTTGACCTGGTGATGAATGGGGTACGGCTACCCTTGAAAGACCAGGTCCACAGCCTGGGGGTCATTTTAGACTCCCAGCTGTCCATGGAGGCTCAGGTGTCAGCTGTGAGCCAGACAGCGCTGTACCAACTCCATCTGATACGGCAGCTGCGCCCCTACCTTCCCGACCATCTGCTCCCATCGGTAGTACATGCCCTGGTCTCCTCTCGTTTAGACTACTGTAATGCGCTCTACGTGGAGTTACCCTGGAAGACAGTTCGGAAGCTGCAGCTGATACAGAACACGGCCGCTCGCCTGATTACAGGCAGCCGCCGGCGAGATCAAATCACTCCAGTGTTGAAGGACTGGTTACCAGTTGTTTTCCGGGCCAAATTCAAGGTGTTGGTTTTGACCTTTAAAACCCTATATGGTTCTGGCCCAGCCTATCTTTAAGGAGCACCTCTAGCAACACCAGACAGGCTGCTTAACAAGATCAGCCTCAGATGGCCTTCTCTCTGTCCCATCAGCCAGGACAGCTAGGCTGGTGAGGAAGAGGGAGAGGGCCTTCTCTGTGGTGGCCCCCACTCTGTGGAACTCCCTCCCTAGGGAACTCCACCATGCCCCCTCTTTAATGAGCTTCCGCCGTGCATTAAAAACGTGGTTGTTCAGGCAGGCATTTGGGGTGGGTTAGGGTATTTTTTATGATGTTTTTATGTTTTTATGTAGAATTTTATTGTTTTAACTGTTTTGTTGTTGTACATCGCCCAGAGTGGCTGGGTGACCAGCCAGATGGGCAACTAATAAAATAAATAAATAAATAAATAAATAAATAAATAAATAAATAAATAAATATTTTATTCCTTTGTGACCATCAGAAACCCACAAACCCTGTGATGAGTGAAAACCGATGAGCTGTATGTTTTAATAGTATTTCCTTATCAGCTGTAGAACAATACCTGAAAGGGAGGTTTTCTTCCTTTATTTGATGCTTGGAAAAGTGCATTGGTCCAGCACTATATATTTGTAAAGCAGTATTAAACCTTTCCATTTCTCCCCTCTCTCCCCATTTTGAGTTGTCTGTACCAGTGAAATACTAGAAAGCTCCTTTGTTAAATGTTTTAAGAAGATTAAGATTGACCTTTTTAATATTGCTTTTAGCTCAGCTTATTTATAACCCTTTCAACATACACAATACCTTTAGAGATTTGCACATGTGCCAGTTGTGTATGAAATTATTTTGTATCATAATGTCTCCCTGGAGACTTCATTTGCTGAAAGATGACAGGGTGGGGATGGTTCTTCCCTGAGATTACTAAAAGGCAGCAATCCTACATGGACTTACTTTGGAGTAATTCCCAGAAATGCATGGGGCTCGCATGGGATAAATATAGTTGGGATTCTGTTGTAAGTTTCTCAACTGTGTGCGCAGCCCACTTTGTATAAGTTTGGCTTCTAAGAATCGGTATCTTATCATGCAGATAATAAGGTGACATTCCCACTGATTTCTAAACAACGTAGCAACTCCTTCTGAAATTGCAAGCAGATATATAGGAGATTGGGGGCTGCGGTGGCTTAGTGGTTAAGACTAAGGCCGGAAGGTTGGCAGGACAGCAGTTCAAGACCCGAGTGCCGTGTGACAGAGTGAGCTCCCGTCTTCAGTCCCAGCTCCTGCCAACCTAGCAGTTCGAAAGCAAGACATTGCAAGTAGATAAATAGGTACCGCTTTGGTGGGAAAGGTAACAGCGTTCCGTGCACCTCGGTGTTCAGTCATGCCGGCCACATGACCACGGAAGCGCCTCTGGACAGCGCTGGCTTGTCGGCTTAGAAATGGAGATGAGCACCACCCCCTAGAGTCAGACACGACTGGTTGGGGACACTTTTACCTTTTTTTATATAGGAGATATGTATCTGTCATTTAGTGGCATTGATGGGCTTCTCATCTTGCCCTGAGTACTTCCTTTGGAGTTTTTGAAGTTTCCTTCACATTTTCTTGGTGTGGGGATAATCAGTATCTTGATTTTTCTACATCCAGACAAGCAGAACTATTTATTTTGGGGGACACCTGTTCAAAGGCAGGATTCTCTATAGCTAAGGTATGCCTAACAGAGTCTCCTTCAAGCATTTTCATGATAATCTCGAAGCAAAGAGATCCCACTTGGCCTCTGTAGGCAGCCTGTTCCATTCCTGAACTTGATTATGCAGCTTTTCCTAATGGTTCAGTGTCCATCTTAAACCTGCTTTTTTGTAGTTTAAGCCCCACTTCATGCTCTTGATGGCCTTTATGAAGCAAGATCTAGGCCTTTATAAATTTGTCTTTGTGATGCCACAGGTCTCTTCACTCCGTGCATTGCATCAGAGATTAGCTTGGCATCTCTTGTAGAGATCTGTTCTCTGGCCTTCCCTGTCTGGCTTTTGTAAAATATCCAAAACCTCACCACATTTTACTTTCCTATGAACTTGCTTTTTCTGTGAATAATTTCTGCTTTGTCAACCTTCATAAAATGCAGTGCCCTAAACCAAAATAATTGTTCCTTTTTGAGATCTTACCAAATACAGAGTAAACTCCTGAACCAGATACTTTTTTAAACTAATGATAATGATACTTATTGTTGTAGAGTGTCCAAAACATTTAATATACATGATCTTGGGAAACCTTACTACAACAACCCATTAATAGGGCCAGTAATAGTAACAGGTCTCCATATTGGGCGAGTTCGCACATCAAGGTAAACCACCCTGAGAATAAGCCACCATGGGGTGGTTGTTCATTCACTAACCCAACAGATGATTGGGTGCTGTGCAGCTTTCCATGGCTTGTTTCCCCACCCAGTCCCCCTCAGTCCTCCCACCAGCTCTTGGCATGTATCCCAGGTGCCTTTGTGGCAGAAATCCTCATTTCCTCGGTCCCTACATCTGCAATTTGTCAGCTGGGGTTGCTGACTAGCAAGGGAAGCTGCCCCCCTCCCCGCATCAGATCGCCAGTGGAATTAATTTTCTGAGCCCTTGTGAATGTAGTAATGCATTTGCAAACTTTAAAAAAAAATTGGGAGGGGTGTCTTGCACAAGAGCACAACAGTGCCTGTCCGCTATTTAGCCCGGCATACCAATATCCCCCTCTTGTCAACGCCCTTGTCAATTTCATCCTCCTCTTTGGTGGGTGCCTTGCTAGCACACCTTTTTTTTTTTAAAGGTGCTTCACTTATTAGCAATTACACCTTCCTGAAAAGCTCCTTCTCCTGCAGCTGCCAGCTGCTTTCAACTCCCCCCATTTCTTCATGCTTGTCGCTTCCCTCCACCGGTCTCCATGGTTAACTGTCAGATATACATATGGGCTACAGAGCAGTGATGGCATTGATAAAGATACACAGATTTCAAAGTAAAGATATGCACATTTCAAGGCAAAGCAGGGAGTAGGGGAATTGGTAAAGATATGCAAATTTCAAGGCAGTGAGGGGGATGAGTAAGTATACACAAATTTCAAGGCCAAGCAGTGGGTAGGATGCATAAATATGTGCAAATTTAATGGCAGAGCATTAAAGCAAGGGCAGATTTCATAGCTGCAGATTTTTGAATGTGCACACTTGTGCAGGTCCATTTTTTTTTGTTTTCTAAAGGTTACAAACACGTTCAGGACACTCACTACTGTCCTTGTTGTTGGGTAGTTCAGGGTTGCTTGTTTTTAGAGTGGCTTGTTGTGACATCCAAACCTTGCAACTTCATCATGGGTTGTCAGGGACCGATAGAGAGCCACCGGCAAGAGCGGCAAAAAGCCCTACCGCTCCTTGCGATCTTGCTAGTGCTGCCACCATCTCCCTTTCAGCAACCCACAAGGAAGTCACCTTGCCATGTTTAGACATCACAACAAGCCATCTTGAAAACAAGGCACCCTGAACAACCCAACAATGAGCCATGAGTTCTCAGGGTGGCTTGTTCATAGAATCATAGAATAGTAGGGTTGGAAGGGGCCTACACCCCTTCATGGATCACTGCCTTGTTGTGGCGAAGGGGCTTGCGTAACTCAGTGAAGCCATAAGCTATGCCGTGCAGGGCCACCCAAGACGGACAGGTCATGGCAGAGAGTTCTGACAAAATGTGGTCCACTGGAGAAGGAAATGGCAACCCACTCCAGTATTCTTGCCAAGAAAACCCCATGGAACGTATCACAAGGCTAAAAGAGATGACGCCGGAAGATGAGCCCCTCAGGTCGGAAGGTGTCCAATATGCTACTGGGGAAGAGCAGAGGGTATTTCCAAGTAGCGCCAGAAAGAGTGAAGCGGCTGGGCCAAACCCGAAAGGACACTCAGCTGTGGATGTGTCTGGCGGTGAAAAGAAAATCCGATGCTGTAAAGAACAATATTGTTTAGGAGCCTGGAATGTCAGATCAATGAATCAAGGTAAGCTGGAGGTGGTCAAACATGAGATGGCAAGATTGAACATCGACATCTTGGGAATCAGCGAACTCAAATGGACAGGCATGGGCGAATTTAATTCAGGTGACCATCATATCTACTATTGTGGGCAAGAATCCCTTAGAAGAAATGGAGTAGCACTCATAGTCAACAAAAGGGTGGGAAAAGCAGTACTGGGGTACAATCTTAAAAATGATAGAATGATCTCAGTACGAATCCAAGGCAAACCATTCAACATCACAGTAATTCAAGTCTATGCCCCAACCACTGAGGCCGAAGAAGCTGAGGTTGATCGGTTCTATGAAGACCTACAACACCTTCTAGAACTAACACCAAAAAAAGATGTCCTCTTCATCATAGGGGATTGGAATGCTAAAGTAGGAAGTCAAGAAATCACCGGGATAACAGGCAGGCATGGCCTTGGTGTACAAAATGAAGCAGGGCAAAAGCTAATAGAGTTTTGCCAAGAGAACACGCTGATCATAGCAAACACTCTTTTCCAACAGCACAAGAGGCGACTCTACACATGGACGTCACCAGATGGTCAATATCGAAATCAGATTGATTATGTCCTTTGCAGCCAAAGATGGAGAAGCTCCATACAGTCAGTAAAAGCAAGACCTGGAGCTGACTGTGGCTCAGATCATGAGCTGCTTCTTGCAAAATTTCGGCTTAAATTGAAGAACGTAGGGAAAGCCACTAAACCTTTCAGGTATGACCTAAATCATATCCCTGATGAATATACAGTGGAGGTGAGGAATAGATTTCAGGGATTAGACCTGATAGACAGAGTGCCTGAGGAACTATGGACGGAGGTCCGTAACATTGTTCAGGAGGCAGCAACGAAATCCGTCCCAAAGAAAAAGAAATGCAAGAAAGCCAAGTGGCTGTCTGATGAGGCTTTACAAGTAGCTCACGAAAGAAGGGAAGTGAAAAGCAAAGGAGAAAGGGGAAGATATACCCAACTGAATGCAGAGTTCCAGAGAATAGCAAGGAGAGACAAGAAGGCCTTCTTAAATGAACAATGCAAAGAAATCGAGGAAAACAACAGAATGGGAAAGACTAGAGATCTCTTCAAGAAAATTGGAGATCTCAAGGGAACGTTTTGTGCAAAGACGGGCATGATAAAGGACAAAGAAGGCAGGGACCTAACAGAAGCAGAGGAGATTAAGAAGAGGTGGCAAGAATACACAGAAGAACTATACAGGAAAGATCTGAATGTCCCTGATAGCCATGATAATGCGGTCACTGAACTTGAGCCGGACATCCTAGAGAGTGAAGTCAAGTGGGCCTTAGGAAGCATTAGTAACAACAAAGCTAGCGGAGATGACAGTATTCCAGCCGAGCTATTTAAAATCCTAAAAGATGATGCTGTTAAAGTGCTGCATTCAATATGCCAACAAATCTGGAACACTCAACAGTGGCCACAAGACTGGAAAAGGTCAGTTTACATTCCAATTCCAAAGAAGGGCAACGCCAAAGAGTGTTCAAACTACCGCACCATTGCGCTCATTTCACATGCCAGCAAGGTGATGCTCAAAATCCTACAAGCTAGGCTTCAGCAGTATGCGAACCGAGAACTACCGGAAGTACAAGCTGGGTTTCGAAGAGGCAGAGGAACTAGAGATCAAATCGCCAACATTCGCTGCATCATGGAGAAAGCAAGAGAATTCCAGAAAAACGTCTATTTCTGCTTCATTGACTACGCTAAAGCCTTTGATTGTGTGGATCACAACAAACTGTGGCAAATTCTTAAAGTGATGGGAGTACCAGACCACCTTACCTGTCTCCTGAGAAACCTGTACGAGGGTCAAGAAGCAACAGTAAGAACCAGACATGGAACAACCGAGTGGTTCAAAATTGGGAAAGGAGTACGACAAGGCTGCATATTGTCACCCTGCTTATTTAACTTATATGCAGAGTACATCATGAGAAATGCCGGGTTGGATGAATCAGAGGTCGGAATTAAGATTGCCGGGAGAATTATCAACAACCTCCGATATGCAGACGATACCACCCTAATGGCAGAAAGCGAAGAGGATCTCAAGAGCCTCTTGTTGAGGGTGAAAGAGGAGAGTGCAAAAGCTGGTTTGAAACTCAACATTAAAAAAACTAAGATCATGGCATCTGGCCCTATCACTTCCTGGCATATCGAAGGGGAAGAAATGGAAGCAGTGACAGATTTTACTTTCTTGGGCTCCAAGATCACCGCAGACGGTGACTGTAGCCATGAAATTAAAAGACGCTTGCTCCTTGGGAGGAAAGCTATGGCCAACCTAGACAGCATAGTAAGAAGCAGAGACATCACCTTGCCGACAAAGGTCCGTCTAATCAAAGCTATGGTTTTCCCAGTAGTAATGTATGGCTGTGAGAGCTGGACTATAAGGAAGGCTGAGCGCCGAAGAATTGATGCTTTCGAACTGTGGTGCTGGAGAAGACTCTTACGAGTGCCCTGGACTGCAAGGAGGTCAAATCAGTCCATCCTAAAGGAAATCAGCCCTGAGTGCTCATTGGAAGGACAGATAATGAAGCTGAAGCTCCAATATTTTGGCCACCTAATGCGAAGAGAAAACTCCCTGGAAAAGACCCTGATGCTGGGAAAGACTGAAGGCAAAAGGAGAAGGGGACGGCAGAGGATGAGATGGCTAGATAGCATCACGGATGCAATGAATATGAACTTGAGCACGCTCCGGGAGAGAGCGCAGGACAGGAAGGCCTGGCGTGCTATGGTCCATGGGGTCACGAAGAGTCGGACACGACTGAACGACTGAACAACAACAACAAAGGGGCCTACAAGGCCATCGAGTCCACCCCTCTGCTCAATGCAGGAATCCAAGTCAGAGCATCCCTGACTGATGGCTGACCAACCTCATCTTGAATGTCTCCAGTGTGGGAGAGCCCACTACCTCCCTAGGTAATTGGCCTTCCTCTCGGTGACAACCTTTCAAGTACTTGAAGAGTGCTATCACATCTCCTCTCGGTCTTCTCTTCTCAGGGTTAAACATGCCCAGTTCTTTCAGTCTCGCTTCCTAGAGCTTTGTTTGTAGTCCCCTGATCATCCTTCTTGCCCTCTTCTGAACCCTCTCCAGCTTGTCTGCATCCTTCTTAAAGTGTGGTGCCCAGAACTGGACACAGTACTCCAGATGAGGCCTAACCAGTGCTGAGTAGAGGGGATCTAGTACTTCCCTGGATTTGGAAGCTATGCTTCTATTAATGCAGCCCAAAATGGCATTGGCCTTTTTTGCAGCCACATCACATTGTTGGCTCATATTCAGCTTGTGATCTACAACAATTCCAAGATCCTTCTCGCTTGTCGTGTTGTTGAGCCACGTATCCCCCATCTTGTAACTCTGCATTTGGTTTCTTTTTCCTAGGTGCAGAACTTGGCATTTATCCCTATTAAATGTCATTCTGTTGTTTTCTGCCCAGCACTCTAGTCTATCAAGATGACTTTGAACTTTGTTTCTGTCTTCCGAAGTATTAGCTTGTTGTTGTTCAGTCGTTCAGTCGTGTCCGACTGTTCGTGACCCCATGGACCATAGCATTCCAGGCCTTTCTGTCCTCCGCTCTCTCCCAGAGTGTGCTCAAGTTCATATTCATTGCATCGGTGATGCTATCTAGCCATCTCATCCTCTGCCCTCCCCTTCTCCTTTTGCCTTCAATCTTTCCCAGCATCACAGTCTTTTCCAGGGAGTTTTCTCTTCGCATTAGGTGGCCAAAATATTTGAGCTTCAGTTCAGTATCTGTCCTTCCAATGAGCACTCAGGGTTGATTTCTTTTAGGATGCACTGATTTGACCTCCTTGCAGTCCAGGGGACTCATAAGAGTCTTCTCCAGCACCACAGTTCGAACGCATCAATTCTGCGGCGCTCAGCCTTCCTTATAGTCCAGCTCTCACAGCCATACATTACTACTGGGAAAACTATAGCTTTGATTATACGGACCTTTGTCGGCAAGATGATATCTCTGCTTCTTACTATGCTGTCTAGGTTTGCCATAGCTTTCCTCCCAAGGAGCAAGCGTCTTTTAATTTCATGGCTACAGTCACCGTCTGTGGTGATCTTGGAGCCCAAGAAAATAAAATCTGTCACTGCTTCCATTTCTTCCCCTTCGATATGCCAGGAAGTGATAGGGCCAGATGCCATGATCTTAGTTTTTTTAATGTTGAGTTTCAAACCAGCTTTTGCACTCTCCACTTTCACCCTCAACAAGAAGCTCTTTAAATCCTCTTTGCTTTCTGCCATTAGAGTGGTATTGTCTGCGTATCTGAGGTTGTTGATAATTCTCCCGGCAGTCTTAATTCCGACCTGTGATTCATCCAACCCAGCGTTTCTCATGATGTACTCTGCATATAAGTTAAATAAGCAGGGCGACAATATGCAGCCTTGTCGTACTCCTTTCCCAATTTTGAACTAATCGGTTGTTCCATGTCTGGTTCTTACTATTACTTCTTGACCCTCGTACAGGTTTCTCAGGAGACAGGTAAGGTGGTCTGGTACTCCCATCACTTTCAGAATTTGCCAGAGTTTGTTGTGATCCACACAATCAAAGGCTTTACTGCAGTCAATGAAGCAGAAATAGACGTTTTTCTGGAATTCTCTTGCTTTCTCCATGATCCAGCGAATGTTGGCGATTTGATCTCTAGTTCCTCTGCCTCTTTGAAACCCAGCTTGTAGTTCCAGTAGTTCTCGGTTCACATAGTGCTGAAGCCTAGCTTGTAGGATTTTGAGCATCACCTTGCTGGCTTGTGAAATGAGTGCAATTGTACGGTAGTTTGAACACTCTTTGGCATTGCCCTTCTTTGGAATTGGAATGTAAACTGACCTTTTCCAGTCTTGTGGCCGCTGTTGAGTGTTCCAAATTTGTTGGCATATTGAGTGCAGCACTTTAACAGCATCGTCTTTTAGGATTTTAAATAGCTCAGCTGGAATACTGTCATCTCCGCTAGCTTTGTTGTTACTAATGCTTCCTAAGGCCCACTTGACTTCACTCTCTAGGATGTGCGGCTCAAGTTCAGTGACCGCACTATCATGGCTATCAGGGACATTCAGATCTTTCCTGAATAGTTCTTCTGTGTATTCTTTCCACCTCTTCTGAATCTCATCTGCTTCTGTTAGGTCCCTGCCCTCTTTGTCCTTTATCCTGCCCGTCTTTGCACAAAACGTTCCCTTGAGATCTCCAATTTTCTTGAAAAGATCTCTAGTCTTTCCCATTCTATTGTTTTCCTCGATTTCTTTGCATTGTTCATTTAAGAAGGCCTTCTTGTCTCCCCTTGCTATTCTCTGGGACTCTGCATTCAGTTGGAAATATCTTCCCCTTTCTCCCTTGCTTTTCGCTTCCCTTCTTTCCTCAGCTGCTTGTAAAGCCTCATCAGACAGCCACTTGGCTTTCTTGCATTTCTTTTTCTTTGGGATGGATTGAGTTGTTGCCTCCTGAACAATGTTACGGACCTCCGTCCATAGTTCCTCAGGCACTCTGTCTATCAGGTCTAATCCCTGAAATCTATTCCTCACCTCCACTGTATATTCATAAGGGATATGATTTAGGCCATACCTGAATGGTTTAGTGGTTTTCCCTACGTTCTTCAATTTAAGCTGAAATTTTGCAAGAAGCAGCTCATGATCTGAGCCACAGTCAGCTCCAGGTCTTGTTTTTACTGACTGTATAGAGCTTCTCCATCTTTGGCTGCAAAGGACATAATCAATCTGATTTCGATATTGACCATCTGGTGATGTCCATGTGTAGAGTCATCTCTTGTGCTGTTGCAAAAGAGTGTTTGCTATGATCAGCGTGTTCTCTTGGCAAAACTCAATTAGCCTTTGTCCTGCTTCATTTTGTACACCAAGGCCATGCTTGCCTGTTATCCCAGTGATTTATTGACTTCCTACTTTAGCATTCCAATCCCCTATGATGAAAAGGACATCTTTTTTTGGTGTTAGTTCTAGAAGGTGTTGTAGGTCTTCATAGAACCGATCAACCTCAGCTTATTTGGCCTCAGTGGTTGGGGCATAGACTTGAATTACTGTGATGTTGAATGGTTTGCCTTAGATTCGTACTGAGATCATTCTATCGTTTTTAAGATTGTACCCCAGTACTGCTTTTCCCACCCTTTTGTTGACTCTGAGTGCTACTCCATTTCTTCTAAGGGATTCTTGCCCACAGTAGTAGATACCATGGTCACCTGAATTAAATTCGCCCATGCTTGTCCATTTTAGTTTGCTGATTCCCAAGATGTCGATGTTCAAACTTGCCATCTCATGTTTGACCATTTCCAGCTTACCTTGATCTTACATTCCAGGTTCCTAAACAATTTTGTTCTTTACAGCATTGGATTTTCTTTTCACCGCCAGACACATCCACAGCTGAGTGTCCTTTTGGGTTTGGCCCAGCCACTTCACTCTTTCTGGAGCTACTTGGAAATACCCTCTCCTCTTCCCCAGTAGTATATTGGACACCTTCCGACCTGAGGGGCTCATACCTTCCGGCGTCATATCTTTTAGATATGTGATACATTCCATGGGGTTTTCTTGGCAAGAATACTGGAGTGGGTTGCCATTTCCTTCTCCAGTGGACCACATTTTGTCAGAACTCTCCGCCATGACCTGTCCGTCTTGGGTGGCCCTGCATGGCATAGCTTATGGCTTCACTGAGTTACGCAAGCCCCTTCGCCATAACAATATTTACAAGTAAATATCTTCAGCTTCAGAAACCGCTGAAAATAGTCAAAAAGAAAATGTATTTATTTAGCTAAGTTTCTTTTAGAATTTATTTGGGTGCTCTTAATGAAAAGGGAGCACCTGACCCACAGTCTACATTGGGTCAATGCAAAGTCTTGCCCCAGGCCTGCCCCTATTCTCACCACCCCACTCTTACATGGAATATGGAACCTATAAGTGAGCCAAGTGGACTCTACTGCACTGGTCAAGGAGACATCTTGGTAGACTAAAGGGTGGAGATGCTTTGCAAGCATAAAGCTCCAGGGCCTCAGGTAGCATGGGTAGGAGACACTTTTGAAAACAAGGCAGTGATCCATGAAGGGGAAAGTATTAGCTACCCCACCCAATTTTGTGTCATCTGCAAATTTGATCAGCATTCCCTGCACTTCCTCCTCCAAGTCATTAACAAAAATGTTGAAGAGCACTGGGCCCAGGACTGAGCCCTGTGGTACCCCGCTTGTTATCTCTGCCCAGTTTGAGAAGATCCCATTAATATGCACTCTTTGAGTCCGATTCTGTAGCCAACGGTGGATCTACCTGATAGTTGTTTCATCTAGCCCACTTTGAGCTAGTTTGCTCATCAGGATATCATGGGGCACTTTGTCGAAAGCTTAGCTGATGTCGAGGTATATTATGTCTACAGCATTCCAACAGTCCACAAGGGAGGTTACCTGATCAAAAAATGAGATCAGATTTGTCTGGCAGGATTTGTTCTTGACAAATCCATGTTGGCTTCGAGTCATCACTGCATTGTTTCAAGGTGCTTACACATGGATTGCTTTATAATCTGCTCCAGAATTTTCCCAGGGATTGATGTCAGACTGGCTGGTCTGTAGTTCCCAGGTTCCTCCTTTTTGCCCATTGTGAAGATAGGGACAACATTAGCCCTCCTCCAGCCATCTGGCACTTCACCCATCCTCCATGATTTCTCAAAGAGAATAGACAGTGGTTCTGAGAGTTCTTCTGCCAGTTCCTTTATTACTCTAGGGTGCAGTTCATCTGGCCCTGGAGATTTGAACTCATTCAAAGTAATTAGGTGTTCCTTGACCATATGCCTATCCATCTCAAGCTGCAATCCTGCCCCTTCAGCCTGTACTTCGCCTTTGCCAGGGGGGTCATAGACCCTCTTTTGGGAGAAGACTGAGCCAAAGTAGGAATTTAGCACCTCTGCCTTTTCTTTGTCATCTGTTATCATTTTGCCATCCTTATTTAATAGCAGAACCACCATTTCTTTCCTCTGTCTTTTATTGTGCATGTAGCTGAAGAAAGCCTTTTTGTTGCTTTTAGCATCCCTCGCTAACCTCAGCTCGTTCTCAGCTTTAGCCTTTCTGACGCCATCCCTGCAATTCTATGCTACCTTCCTGTACTCTTCCTTTGTTGCGTGGCCTTCTTTCCACTTCCTATTAGTGTCCTTTTTTCTTTTCAGGTCATCTCTAAGCTTTTTGTGAAGCCACATTGGCTTCTTCTGTTGTCTTTCACCTTTTCTTCCTGTTGGAATTGTTTGTAATTGTGCCTTGAGAATTTCCTTTTTAAAAAGCTCCCATGCATCTTGGACTCCTTTGTCGTTAGAGTTACTTGCCATGGGACCTTATTTATCATTGTTCTGAGTTTATTAAAATCAGCTTTCCTAAAATCCAGGGTACACGTTTGACTACACTCGGCTTTTGCTTCCCTTAGAACCAAGAACTCAAGTATAACATGGTCGCTTTCCCCCAGAGTTCCTGTAACTGCTACTTTATCCACTAAGTCATCTCTGTTTGTTAGGATCAAGTCAAGGATAGCCAATCCTCTAGTTCCTTCCTCTACTTTCTTTAGGAGGAAGTTACCCGCCACACAAGTCAGGAATTTCTTGGAGCGGCCATGTTTTGCAGAAAAATAAGCCACCCTGCAGTGATCACCCATGGTGGGTTGTCATGTCATGCGAGCCAGGTCATTGGCTTAGAGGTTGTTGCTTACCATGGGCCAGCTACTGAGTACATGGCTAAAGTGACTTTTGTGCTGGAAGCATCTTGCTTTACAGCACATGCTCTTAGCTACAATTCTGCACCAGTATTCAGTGCCTGAAGTGACCCTGGAATTTGGCTCCTAGAACATCACATTTGTGATTAAATATAGATACAAACATATTGGTGGTGTTCTCGTTCTGTCCCTTGGCAATGTAAAAGTTGTTGAATTCTCAGTAATCGTCCACTTCCGGGGTTTGGGAATGATCCTAATTAACATTCCTGATGTTCAGTTGTGGAGCATATCATAAGGCTTTCGTATGGCACTGGAAACATACACACATACACACACACGCGCACTGGAAGATGTACAACTTGTTAAAAAGTAATTCTGTATATCTTTTATAGCAATCTGATTCTTCAGACTTTACAGTATCTGAAGTTCTGAAAGCCCATGAAAGTAATGTTTAATTAGATCTTTGTTTTACATCAGATAACCAAAAATATTGACTGAATTAGAAATTAACACTTGCAGAGTTACAGATGTCATTTAGTGTGATATTTCTGAAGTGATAAAATTATTAATACTTCTAATATATATGTGATAGACCTGCACATTAATACATTCATTCTACATAATTAGCCTATGGGGGTGGGGAGGGGGGAATGTACCACTTCTACCACTACATTGTCATTTTTCCTATAAATTGAGGATAAGCGCAGCAGAGTTCATAAATAAAAACACTCAAGGAACATCTGGTTCACTTCTATGTGAAGGACAGTGATTTAAAACAGAGCAGTTAGATCCCAAGGCATTGTCAGGGTGGAAACTGAGCCGATAGAACCCCAGAGCAGTTCTGATTCTGAGGAGGATCAGCAATCCGTGGGAGAGGAGCCAGCTCATCCCTCACAGGCACAGCAGCTGGCAGAGATTCCTCCTGCCGGCATTCCCGAGATAGATAGTGACCCTGGCAGTGAGCAAGTGCGGGAGGGGGGCTTGCTGGACGCTCGACGCAGACGCAGGGAGCGACGAGCAATGGAGGGCGCGGAAAGGAGGCGTAGCGTCCGTTTGGCACGCAAGCAACGGCTGCCTCCCATGGACCCAAGGGAAAGAGGGAGGATCTCTCCCTAGCCCATAAGTTCAGGGTCTTCAAGTGATTCTCCTTCAAACAGGGATCAACTGCCTACTTGGAGCATAGGCTACTCTGCTGTTCATTGCTTAGTCACTGGTGATTAGCATCTGAAAGAGTCATTAAGTTGTAAAAGGATTAAAGCCTTGAAAAGAATCCTTTCATCTGTGTCTTGAGTTGGCTATTGGAGTGTACTGAAAGAGGCCACTAGGGCGCTCCTGACAGGCATATACACCTTCAAATGGGTAAAATAGTTTGTTCTGCTATTAATGTAAGTGGCCGAATCATGGGAAATAATATTCATTTTCAACCTGTTTAGGGTTTTTTCAAGATGGTACTTTCCCACACAGTTGATTTACTGCTGCAGTGCTGAACCATAAAAGGGCAGGGGTGGGGTTTAGGGGGAGGAAAAGGAAATCCTGAAGAAAAACAGTACCAATTAGCAATATTCCTTGCAATATTCTCTTTTGGACCATGCCAACCATTGGACTTTTCCAGTGATCTGTCTGCCATTTGGCAGGGTTCAGTCTAGTAGGGATCAACCTAGAGGCCGTAACATTTAGCATATGTGGCTTATGGCTGTTTGACATGCTGAGATATCCAGAAGCAATCCTAATTTCCTTCTATTCTAACAAAGAAAAAAAAAACAGCTTTAACATTTTCATGGTGGGATGTACAAAAAACTTTACCACCTACAAATCACAAAACATGACTGTGCTGGAATTAAAGTGCTGTGCAACCTGATCCTCTTCATGATTGCTTGAAAACAAGTCCCGCTGAGTTCTGTGGGACTTGGTCAATACAATTAAGATTGTAACCATGTGCTGCCATTGCGGATAGATAATACTATTGAACATGCTTAGGGCTGAGCTTTAATATTTAACTACCTTTGCTGTAATTTTGCAGAGATTTTGTTTTCGTGAGATGAACTGCAACTAGCAACAGAAAAATCCCCAGCCATGCTCTGTGTCAAAACTTGTCATCACTCCCTAAACCACCCTGACAATTTAAAAGTGGGTAGTCTGAAGACCCAAATCAGAGATGAGTGGGCTTCCACTCCAGTTTGATTCTAGGCTGACACCATGACTTCAGAAGCATTTCCAGAGAAGGCCCAGAACTTGCTGCTTTCTAGTAATTCTGGACTTGTTCTGGAAATAGATGAAAAAGTAGGCACAGTATAGCCTGAGAAACCCATCTCCCATGCCTAGAACCCTGCAGCCGACCAAAGGGGGCAGTGCTATCACTGCCCTCCTCTACATGACTGCAGGCTCCTAACATCCCCCATCAGTCAGGTGGGCAAGGACTCATGCAGTGCATTCCACTCACCACCAAAACATTTGCTTCCATTCATCCCCAAGCATCATCATCTGCTAATGTCTCTGCAAAGCTCTCTTCGGACATGGGTAGGCATTGTATTATACTGCAAGCTGATCTGGAAAGAAGTTTTAAGCCATGTTTTCATGTTATTTAAAATGTACTAATAAATGCCTTTACTTGGAAGTATGGGTTGTATCCAGTGGTGTTGTTCAGGTAGTGCAAAGCTTCTACAGCTTGTGGAAATCCCATTTTTATCCTTGAGCAAATGTCAAATCCAGTGCTTTGATTCCGCTTGTGCAAGGTGATATACAAGCCATTGTATAAGGTGTTGCACAACGCATTGCACAAGCCGTTGTGCAAGCTGCTGCTGTGAGACATTTTTCTCCTTCTTTCAGTACTAGAACCCAGGGTCGTCCCATGAAGCTGATAGGTGGGAGATTTAGGACAGATGAAAGGAAGGACTTCTTCACGCAGCACAGAGTTAAACTATGGAATTCGCTATCACAGGATGTAGTGATGGCCACCAATTTGAATTAAAAAGGGATTGGACAAATTCATGGAGGAGAAGGCTATCAATGGCTGTTAGTCCTGATGGCTATGTGCTACCTCCAGTACCAGAGGCAGTGAGCCTATGTACACCAGTTGCTGGGGAACATGGGTGGGAGGGTGCAGTTGCACTCAAGTCCAGCCTGTAGGTTTACTGCTGGCAGTTGATTGGCCACTGTGTGAAAAGAACCACTGTGTGGGCTAGATGGATCCTTGGCCTGATCCAGCACAGCTCTTCTTACATTCCTGAGGTGTTGCACAACTCATTACGACTTTATTAGACTAAATGTTGCTTGTGCTAGTTCTGATAACAGTTGTGCAACCGCTAGTGGAACAATGCCAACTCTTTTAATTTTTCCACTAGGATAACATTAGATATAACCCTATGTCTCGTTGATTTCAGAGAAGCTTGCTTCCAAGTAAGAGTGATAAAAATTGCAGCCAGGGAGTGTCTTGAAGTCTGACATTCTGTAATAGAACTAGAATGTCATGTAATGTTGGTCTGATGTTGTGTAATGTTGTTCTGTTAAATACAATGTTTTCTATAAATAAACAGTCCAAAAGTCAAGGTACACTTTGCTTTACTTCAAGGGAACATGATAAGGATCCTGAAAGTTTCTTTAAAGTACTGCTGAAAATGAAAGAGATGGAACTAAATTTCCACGTGTCAGTCCTTGGAGAGACCTTCACTGATGTTCCAGGTATTGTGGATTTTTTTTTAATTCTCTACAGTTACAGATATCACAACAGACAGTTCTTTGACTAAGAGTTAGCAGTTGCAGTACAACATTAAATGAAATATAAATGTATGAAAAAGTCAGCTACTCTGAGACTTCAGGGCTGCAGTCCTGTAAACATTTATCTGGGAGGAAATCCCATTAAATTCAGTGGGGCTTAACTTCTGAGTAGACATGCATAAGATGGTATTATCTTTTACCTCTAAAATGAGTTCCATCCATGCATATGAAATATAGAAAGTAGTTAGCTGTGGTCCTGTGGACCCAGAATCTCGGTAGTTGTCATTCATTGCTACTGCTTACCTGTCCATGCCATATACCCAATCCTGTGCCTGTGGTACTCACCTGCCAGTCCTGATAAAACTGGACTCCCGTTCTTCCTCTTTTTTCTTCACTGACTGTATCATCTGTGCTTCTACCCTTTTCTTCATCTCCTGGTTTGTGTGTGTAGCTGTTCTTTGTTTGTTGGTTGTTGGGTCGTCGTTGTTGTTGTTGTTTTTTCAAGCAGCAGCTGTACATTTTCCAAAGAAATACTAGGAAGAGAAATTCTTTTTTCATCTGCTGTAGCAGAAAAGCTGTGCCCCATTCAAAACAGTGATCTAGGCAGCAACCTTTAGTAATTTCTAGTAATAAGGCTGCTATGTAACCATATTCCACATATCTGTTAAATTGATAAGCCACTTGATTGGGGCAGGTAACATCATCTTATGAACACATATATTACTAGAAAATAAAACGTACCAAATATTAAAATTCCATCCTTATACCAGCTGTCTCTGGCCATCAAAACCCAGCCATTTTTTACACTGCTTCTAGAAGATGAACAGCCTTAGACAGAATACTGCAGTGAAAGGCGATGCCTTTCTGTGTATTTTTGTAGTCCTAACTTAGTGAACTCAGAATAACCTGAAGAGAGTATGTTTGGTTGATCTTAGAGATTCAGATGGGACATAGGGACAGAAGTGATATTTTATGTATGTAGATCCTATTTTTATAGGTCGTATGGAGCCATTGGAATTGGGCCCCAAAGGGAACTGGGAGCCAGCAGAGATGCTGGAAAACTGGTATAATGTGCTCTTAGCAATGGGAAGCACAATTAGTTCACTACAGTGGACCCACAGGCAATGATTTACCAAGGAGTAATTTACAGCAGGGTTCCTAAAACCACAGTGAGAACTAGTCCTTTAGTGAAAAGAATTTTAGCATACACTAGCACCATGTCAGAAGCCCAGGGACAGAAGGGAGTGGACAAATTGGCTGTCTTCACATGTGATTTAGGCCCACTGTTACAGCATGGTTACCTAAGTGTGCTCACAGAATTACAGAAATCTGTACCCATGATATGTGTCATTTCCACACTCCCAATAGTACAAGTGCCTGTTTCCTAGTCAGTGCAGAGTATAAAACCCAACATTTGTGTCACCATGTGTGTAGGCCAATTTATAATGTATTACAGCTCATAGTTCTTGTGGAGGCCATAAAGTCCTGAACAGCCAACTTCTGCATAGTGATCTGTTACCCACAGATGATCAAAATGATAGGTATTCTGGGGGAAGTTTATGAAAAGTGATTCAGTTCAGGACACAAAAATTAGATCAGGTATTATAGCGCTAAAGTTATAAAGCTTTGATTCAACAAGTAAAAGATCAATGTTTCGCTGAAAGTCGATACCAACTTTTATACCATGAGTAAGAGTCTTGTTATATTTACACTATCATTAAATTAGTTCAGTTTAATGTTCTAACCATTTGTTTATCGCAGCAAGGGACTTATAACATATTAATCTACTTAGTGAAAGATGCATTTATACAGCTGTGAAGGTTCTCTAGGTGCTCATAAGAACCATTACTATACCTACAGCTTTGATAAGAAGATTCTTACAGATTTCAGAAGACACCAGTGCCTCAGTCCAGCCCCTTGTTGCACCTTGATGTGGCTTTTTAGCAGCACCAGAATAAAGATGGGGACCGCATCAGGATGCACATCCGAATTAGATGTGCATCAGATCAAATTAGATTAGAGAAGAACATCTGTTTTCAGAAGGTCCATATGCAGATCTTCATCTCTTGATCAGGATGCATCTTAGGCCATCAAACACAGGTACAGATGGCGGAAAGGGCTGTAGCTCACAAGCAGAGCATTTACTTTGCATGCAGAAGGTCCAAGGTTGAATCCTCACACGTCTGAAATCCTGGAGAGCTGCTGCCAGTAAGACAGTACTGAGCGATACAGACCGATGGTCTGACTCCATGTATCTCAGGTCAGCAGC
Source organism: Heloderma suspectum (assembly GCF_057233095.1). NCBI lineage: Eukaryota > Metazoa > Chordata > Lepidosauria > Squamata > Helodermatidae > Heloderma > Heloderma suspectum. The sequence goes on along the minus strand of NC_139458.1, from coordinate 168,957,734 downwards.
AGTACATATGTGCACTTCCCAGATTATCTGCATTGGTTCTTTTCACCTTTGTGAAATAACATTCCGTTAATAACATTCCGTTAATAACATTCCGTTAATCAGGCATTCTCTTTTTAAAAGTGTGTTTTTGAAGGAAAATTCTGCTCCAAATTTGAACCAACTCTTGGTGCTCTCCTATCACTTTGATGTGGGCCAGTAAACCCAGCCAGTTAAAATTAAACGTCCAGTACGCTGATACACAAGTTAACATTCTGAAGCACAAAACAACTCATGGGAAATGTACACTTTCCATTAAAAAGATATCCAAGTTGCAGAAGCTAGCCAAGCTGGGGATTCTCTCACAAGTTTTACTTGGCAACCGTTCACCATTTCTTCCTTTCCCTTGCCTGCAGTAAATATAAAAACATAAGAAGAGCCCTGCTGGATCAGACCAAAAGTCCATTTACTCCAGCATTCTGTCCACATTGAGGCCAACCAACTGCCCACGGGAAACCCATAAGCAGGACACGAGTGCAACAGCACCCTCCCACCCATATTCCCCAGCAACTGGTATATATAGACATACTGCCTCTGATACTGGAGGTACCATATAGCCATCATGACTAGTAGCCATTGATAGCCTTCTCCTCTAGGATAGCCTTCTCCTCCAAGACAAATTGAGGTCTTTGTACAGCTACCAGTGATGTGGTACAGAGGCCAGGGCATGGCAATCCATGTTGCTTTCTGGGGCAGTAATTCTTAAAAGATTTAGGCCCATGATTTTCAGGCACGGAGAGACTGACAAGCATCAGAGAAGAAAACAACTGGAACTTGGCCAAAAAATAGATGTAAAGTGGCTAGAAAGGTCAACCTGAATAAGTGTTTGACAAGAAAAAGCTTGTCAAGGAAGTCATGGAGGGAGGGCATATGTTTGATATCTCCCAGGGTCAGACGAGATCCCATAATCAAACCATTGCAGTATCTCTTACTTTGGATATTCACTCCTCCCTGTAGTAAGGAGAACAGGGAAGGAAGCTCACAGATCTGAGGAACTACAGACAGTGTCCTATACCGCTGCTGTGCCTCTGCAAGTTCTGTTGTGGTAGCAGAATGAACCGCTGGCCCAATAGGAGCTAGCAGTTCCTGGAATTAGCACCAAAAAACATGGGAACACTTATTTCCGGAATGGGGCACGTCAGTAGAGCTCCCTTCTAGGAGCTCCACTGACCTGCCCTGTTCCGGAACGGAACAACTAGTTTCCAGTTGTTTCAAGAACTACTAGTTCCTGTTGTGCTAGGGTTCCTCTCCGCTAGCATGTGTGAATAGGTTCTCCATTTGCTTCCATCAGACAGCCTTTCGGTGCTTGATCAGCCATGTGAAATTTCACAGTTGATGGTTGTATGTGTAGTTTTTTTTTTTTTTTTTTTTAACAGTACAGAAAACTACAATTAAATCTGGCTTCCTAGCATGTCTATGTTGTATGTCCTCTCAGAGAACAACTGGTGTTCCTGATAGCCACATGTGACCATCTGCACAGGGGTTCACAGTCATTGCTACCTAGAGATGTTTTTTGTTTAGGAATTTTGTAACATGAGAAGCAAGATAAACTGGAACTTCCAGAAATGTAAGGCTGACAGTGTTGTGCCTTTTTCTGTGAGTGACAGCAATACTTTAACAGTAAGGCAGGTAAACTATCTCACATAAACTAATTGCAACAGAAACATACTATACCACCTTTCTGATTTTGATGTATCAGAGTTTGCGCTATTTCTTATTATTATATCCAGACAGAAATGATTATCAAGCATTCCTGAATTAAGGCTTAGCAACAGTAGAAATTGCTAATACTGTGTGTAATCAATCTAACTTTGTGCTGATAGGGCAAACTCGCATAAGTAGTGTGGTGGTGGAGGTTAACAACATAGGAAAGGTGTAGCTGTACCATGCAGAGCTTGGTTTGTAAGCTGTTCCGTCCCTTTGGAAAACTTCAGGTCTCAAGGACATTTTGGGTCTCTATCTTGGCCACCCTCCTAGATCCCATAGCCCTTCCAACTTGGTAGAAGAAATTCTGCAACAGTTCCTGCCAGTTGCAGTGTAACTCCTTAGGGCACATTCAGGCAAGTTGCAACAACTCCCTGTTGTAAAGCTCTGTGCCTGAGCTGAGATTAGTGTCCAGTGTTGTACCAAAGAATAGATGAATTTTGAATTGCAGGTAAATTCAGTAAAGCAGGAATGGACAACCTGGTGGCCCTCCAGATATTGTTGGAATCCAACTCACATCAGCCCCAGCCAGAATGGCCAATGGTCAGGGAAGATGGGAGCCTGTATCTGAAGGTTCATCGGTTGCCCGCTCCTATGATAAAGCAATATGATATGGTGGAGCTGAGAGAGAAGTCTTTTTCTGAGCATTCTCTGAGACAGCTCGTAAACGCTGAGCTGATTCTGAATCAAGCTGAGGGGAGTTCACCTCCCCTCAGTTTGACTACCTATTTCCACTGGCCTTCTACTGAAATGTCTTGGAGTGCCCTGAAGAGATGGGGGTCCCAAGAATCCTTCCCACCTCTGAAGGTCAGTTACTCATGAGGTTCATAGTCTGTCACTGCTCCTTGGTGTTGGAAGCTGCCCCCAGCCTCATTTGCACTGGTGTGAATGCACACAGCACTTGTGAATTACCTATTGTGCATAGCATTTCTAAATGCCTAAATAAATGGAGGCCAGATGTCTGAATCTCATTTTACATGGGAAGCTATGCGCT
>NC_139458.1:168930000-168950000 GCF_057233095.1 Heloderma suspectum | reverse complement strand
GAATAGATCTGAATATTAAGATTCATAGATTTAGCAGATGATTTGTTAATTGGAATATAAAGGTCATTTTAACAATGGAGTCGTAGGTACTGTGTTGTTTCGCCAAGGTTCAAAATGAGGAATAACTGTGGTTGCAGTAGTTTCAGTTTATTATCCATATCAGCCTTCCCCAACTTAGTTCCCTCAAGATGTTTTGGACTGAAACTCTGGGCATACCTGATCATTGGCCATACTGGCAGGATCTGATGAGAGTTGAAGTCCAAAACATCTGGAAGGCACTACATTGGTGAAGGCAGATCTAGACCACAGGTAGAGAGAAAAGTAAGGATGTTTTTAGGTTGCCGCCAAAACTAAAGGGCAGCATGCAGGGCATTTGTGTCTGCTTAGTATTTGCCACAATCCATAGATCTACGGGGCCTCAACTGCATGTGCAAACCATGTTACTCTATCTGGGGATTCACAACTTCCCCCATATAGTCCCTTTATATATGTAGGGATCTGCACTTTGAGTTCATGTGCAGATCACCCTTTGTTAGATTGAGCCAATATATTTTTAAACAGTTTTTTAAAAAATGAAAGCTGAATTTTATACTGCACTCCATGGTCTGTTCTTCCTAACTGTTTTGGGAATATATTGGCAGTTATTGTTTATTTTTGCATCAGCTTGTAAGGCTGTTTTCACATAAAAGGATTAATTCCAAATCCTATATTTTATCTGTCAAATTACATACATATTGGTTCCTGGTTTTACTAATTTGTGAGACAGAGACCTTGGGAAGGAGATGCTGCAGTGCTTTAAAGATGACTCCAGCTGCAGCTTGGCCTACTGTTCTGTTTCAGGGAAGGAAATCAATTGAAAATCGCTTGCCTCTACATAATTTCATGATCTGAGATCCAATCCACCACAGAGTGAGGCCACATTTATATAATTTATGGTGGTTCATCGGAACCCTAGTTTCCACATTCCACCATGTATATGCATGAGCATGTTTGCAGGCAGCATTCGGAGATGTTATATGACGTGGGGGGAATGGGTCGTCTGGGCGTAGCTGCCATATTCCCATTGAATCCTTCCCCATCCACTTGGTGCAAGTTATCCATGATCATGAGCACAAGTCAGTTGGTTTGCATTCTTTGCATTTGATGATACAGGATTGCATTCAATTGTTGTCTCTCCACTAATGGAATACTTTTTGATCCAGCAGCGGCTTCCATTAGTGGAACAAATAGGGAGGCAGTTTTGAGGGATCCAATTCCCTCAGCCCCTACAGCCTCCCACATAATCTCCCACATTGTTACAGATGGTTCCCCAATTCTCAGGAGATGTGGGGCGGCTACAGGAGTGAGGAGGAACCACCAAATATTGCCTCCTTCCTCATTCAACTGACAGAAGCCTCCACTGGATCAAAGAGAATTTCATCAGCAGAATGGCAACAATTGGATACAATGCAGACTACTGGAAGGTGTTTGCATTTAGAATGTACTCGTGATGTACATTCATATATTCCATTTTAAAAGAAAACCTGAGCAGCTAAATTACAGTGAATGACAAATTCAGTTTTTGAGAGTGAAAAGAAAATGCTGGAAACAAAGCCCACAAATATATTGCTGTTTTGTGTTATAAATGAAGAAGGTAAATACTGACACTGTCATCAGTTTTCCTGAAGGGGAGACAAACCCTGAAGTTACAAAAGAAAAGAAAGTCCTCTAATATGTTGGATGCTATTCAAAGAGTCTTGTAAAATAAACATATCTTAAAAAGTGGTTTCAACTTCACTGAATAATTTCTGGCCAACAGAATTTACAATTTTATCTTTAAAGTTTATTGTATGTCAGATTAATGGTCGTTATGCTAGAGGGGCAAAAGAAAAGCAAAAATAATCCCCGTTGTAACTCAGTCTTTTGACTGCATGCAAATATTAACAAATACTTTGCTGCCAATATTTTCTAGCTTTTTTTGAGGGGGGTGGGGGGAGATGGTTGTAAAGTGTGGGTTTTGAAGAGTGGATGGGTGTATCATTAGACTTAGATGTGTAAAAGTGGCTTCTAAGTTACAGTGGTTGCTCTGTTATGTCAGTTCATTGCTATTTGTGGTTGACAACATTTTGAAGAGTGGTTGGGTGGAGAAAGAGTATTGTGGGTTCCCCACTTCTTCGCAGTTGCTATCAAGAAAGGCAAGCATGCTACTCTGCAAAAGTCAAGCATGCCACTCTGCAAAACACATTTTAAAAACCTGACATCAGACTACTTGGATAATGTATTAGTAAGTAAAGGTTAGGTTATAATTAGTAATTTAAAAGTATATATGCGTATAGCCAAGTGGGTTCAATCTATTATGCATTGTCAGGCCCTCTTATGCAGTGTTTGAAAAGAGTCACTGAATTTCTTTACTTAAAGAGAATGGCCATAACTAAGAGGTGCATGCCCATGCCAAGTCAACAGTTGCGCTGGAGCTTTTTAGTTATTTTCCTGTTCATGGCAGATATACACCACATCCAAATCACTTTTGAAGTTTAAAAAGTTCTCTGTGTTAAAACATTCCTGGGGAGTTCAGGACAAGGGCTGTGAAGTGTACAACCAAATCCCAAGTCCTCACATGTACTGGTGTGCATGGATCCTTCTCTCACTGGGCCGCAACTAGTGGCTGCATTTCAGTACACAGTTGCGTGAGGTGAAGTATCATTACACTTAAATGTGCAAAAGTGGCTTCCAAGTTACAGTGGTTGCTCTGTTATGTCAGTTCATTGCTATTTCTGGTTGACAATATTTTGAAGAGTGGGTGGGTGGAGGAAGGGTATAGTGGGTTCCCCACTTCTTCACAGTCGCTATCAAGAAAAGTCTCTGTCCTTTATCATGTGCCTGTCTGATGATTATAAAAATGTGTTGAGCATTTTTGTTTTGTTTTGTTTTTTAAATGGAGAGCTGTGCCTTGATTTATTCAGTGAACAAAACATATGCTTGCTGTTCTGTTCTATGTAATTCATGTGATCAATAAAATTATCTTTCAAAAAGAGCAACTTTGGCATTTAGGGAGATTACACTGATGTACAGGGAATATGATTGTTGTAGCCAACTTCTGTGCTGTTGGCCCAAAATATGCTTTGGGGCTCAAAAATGTAATAATAATACATATTCTGCATTTTCCCCCTTTCAGGATAGAAGCTGTGTACTGTGGTTGTTATCCACTCTGCCCCAAAGCTTTGGTCTATCCAGAAATATTTCCAGGTAGTTTCCTGCCTATGCCTTTTTTGTGTTGAGCTTTTAATTTATAATTAATTCTAAAATACAAAGTTTGAGAATAAACTTAAGCAAGAGCAATTGTTTATTTGGCAAGCTACCATGTTAGCGCTAAGGAATTTTTTTAATGTGTTTTAATACATTAGATGAAGTTTATATTTACCATCTGTTCTTTCAAGATAACACAAAAGCAAGTTTTGAAATAGCATTCTTCATTGTTAGTATACACAGTCTATAATGATAGATTTTATTAAAAAAAAGGTCGCTTCGGCTGCGATAGCTTGCAGATTTTTTATAATGATATTCAGAGAGAAAAATTTAGGCCTGAAAAATCATACCAAATTATTTAAACAATTTAATACTTAATAATATGCAACCCTGCTACAAGATACACACTAATGTAGTACCAGTTCTTTGAAAAATCTCATCACTAAATGTCTCACATATGCATTGTGTTACATTAGAATAATGTATTTTAATCACCCAGAGGAGATGTCTAAACAGCACAACTACACAGTCTTATTTAGCATTAAACATCCTTGTGAGCTGAGGTAACCTTATAAAATCATGCTTAAATAATGTAAAACATGAGGCGGCACAGAGCAATATGCATTTTTAATTAGTAAAGTGACTAATATCGAGTGTGTGCTTTGAGGTTTTTGTTTCATTAAAAATGTATCTGTTTTTCCTGCAGCTGAATATCTGTATTCTACACCTGAACAGCTTTTTAAAAGGCTTCAGAATTTCTGCAAGAGACCAGATATTGTTAGGAAACATCTCTATAAGGTATTTATTCAGAATAAGTATTACATGGTATTCTGCTGTATTGAAGAATGCAGACAAAAAAAAGCCCTACTCCTGTCCCCCCCCCTCCCCAAAAGAAGAGAAAACCAGAAAACATTTAATTAACATCCTAATGTTTAAAGGAAACATGCTAGGGAGGGATATTAGTTGTTACACTAACAAGGATTAATTACACTAGATGCCAGTTGTATTAACCTAGGGTTTTATGAAATACGTGCACTTAATGCATGCTACATGCTTTTTTTTAATTTATTGTTTTCTAAAATGACTGTCCTCCACATTTGGACCCAAGAGGCTTATAAAAATGAACCTGGATTAATTTAATTCATTGGTTTAAAAGGAAGGTAAAAAAGAGATTCTACAATTATACTAATGAGGATGAGCTTACTTTCCTGCCTTAATTTAATCTCCATTGGTCAACACATTCAGGTGACTGACCAGTACCGGTTTTCTCTCTTCCCTCTGTTTTAGGTTACTTTGATAATTTAAAACAATACTGAATTGAAAAAAGTATTGAAAAAAGTTTTTTAAAAAAAGAAAAGTTCAATCCCAAACAAACTTCTGTGTATGTGTCAAGTTTGGTGCCTGACATTTAAGAGTCATTCATTCAGAGGATGGAATTAGATGACAATCATATAACATGACCGCTGCCCCAAAACAGCAGTCCCAGGTCTCCTTTTTCTCTCTCTCCCTGTAACAACTGGTAGCACAAAATGCATTTTCCTGTTGTCAGAAGTACTAGCCAATGAAGTGGAATAGGGGCGGGAGAATTCTGTATGCAATGACATCATGTCACCTATATTGTGTTGCTAGAGTTCCGGTGGGGAAAGGAGGAAGAGACACAGAACTACTGCTTTTGTCAGCGCCAATGCATGTTCTATATTGTTAGTCCTGCCTTAAAATAGTATATAAGGTTCTGTGAACTGAAGAGTGTGGGGTACCTGTTTTTGTTATCAGGTCTAACCTCCTCTGGTCACAGAAGTTCCCAGCCTTGAAACATTGAGGAGGGGCTCTTATTTTTAGAACCATCATATACAGTGATTATGAACTTTGACTAGCCCTTATATGAATTCTTTGACTAGCCCTTATATGAACTCTGTGGTGCAGAGTGGTAGGCGGCAGTACTGCAACCGAAACCCTCCCCACGACCTGAGTTTGATCCCAAAGGAAGCTGGGTCCCAGGTAGCCGGCTCAGGTCGACCCATCCTTCCATCCTTCCAAGGTCGGTAAAGTGAGTACCCAACTTGCTGGGGGAAAGATAGTCACGACTGGGGAATGGCAAACCACCCCGCTACAGTCTGCCATGAAAACACCAGTGAAAGCAGTGTCCCTCTAGGAGTCAGCAAGTGACTCTGTGCTTGCACAGGAGGAACCTTTCTTTTTCTATATGAATTGGAAACTTATGATCTTTACTTTGGCTGAACCCATTTTATTTTCCAACCCCCATTTGCGCAATTTATAAACTTGAAATTTCACCGCTTAGATACAGTATGCTTTGTTTTGGGTTGCCTTTGAAGACTGTACATTGCTGGCAGGGGTTGCACAATGTAGCAGCTCCTACCCCCATACTGCATTGGTGCTAGGGGAGATGCACCCACTGGGAAGACCTTCCAGTGACTGCATGTCTGCACTGTCTTTCGGGTCCGGCCCTACCATTGCGCAAAGTGAGATGGCCACTTTAGGCAGCAGATGCTGGGGGAAAGGGAGCAGTGGCAAGATGTTGAATGACAGAAGTGTTTGTGCATCATGTGGCCTGTTCTGTGAGCCCTTAAGCTAGCTTGCTACCCTCTGGTGTGGGGGCTTGTGCAAGTCAGCAAGTATGGTCAGCTTCTGTATGGGTGGGAACGCTATCTTGTCCTTTGCCTCAGGTAGCAACATGTCTTGGGCCAGGCCTGCTGGCTCTTGATAGCCTCTAGGTATAATTCAGGATAATGGTTTTGATGTCTAAATTTGTGAACGGCCTGGGTCCTGTGAAGGCTGCCTCCCTCCCTATGTTCAATTGTAATCCCTAATATAGCACTTTGTCAATTGTGGTGACGGGCCATACACTGACTCAAAATGACAAGCCCATATCAAGCAGCATTATTGACAGCGGGAACACAGAAATTGAACTTCTTTTCTCCACTGGCTTGTTGAAGCCTGAGCTTGAGGGCCTACTGAGTGCAGTAGAAGACCTGCTATTGCCATTTGGTAGGTTAATATTAACAGATCAAGCAATACGCATTACACCTTCCATGTCACCCTTTCAATATTTCATACTAGTGTTACAGACCTGGCTTCACACAGGTTGGAATAGCCCTTACTTTGATACAGTGAAGCCTTCAGGCAAACTTACGCAGCTGTCAGAGTTGGATACATTGGTTGAATCCAATTTTAGTCCTGCTTAGAGTGGACATATTGAAATGTATGGAACTTAAGTTAGTCATGACTAACTGAAATCTGATTCATTTCAATGGATCTACTCAAAGTAGAGCTAACATTGGATTCAACCCATTGTGCCCGCCCCACGTGAGTGAAGCCATACTCTCTGACAGTCCTAGGCATGGCCCCTGCCATGATGTACCCCTTTAGCCCCCTTATGGAGGGTCTGTCCACTCTATTCCCCTGAGGGGGGCTGCTCCACGTCAGAGGAAAGGGCACAAGCATATAACTCTGTCTCTTGGTAACTAAACTCCCTTGGCTGCAAACTGTATGGATTGCAAAGCCGTGTGCTGGTTAGGAAAGTCTGCCTCTAGTGATGGAAGATGTTACTACAGGATTCAAACATATGGAAACATTTAAATTACTTAAAATTAATATGTTTTAAAAAGAAAGTAACCCTGGGGTGCAGACCTCTAGGATCCCCTTAGTATGCACGCTAAGGTTCAGAAGTCTAGGTTTCATGGTCTTGGCATTATGATGCTGATGGATGGGCGGAGAGAGAAACATACCTCCTCTTTTATTATTATAGATCATTCCATGTTTTTAAACAGAGACTGTTACCTAGAATGGAGTGGAAATACATTTAAGCAAATATGGGTGCTATCTACAAAGACGTTCTCTAGCACAAGGTTGGTTGATCTAAACGGGAACTATATGTAGTATTAGTGTTGCTCAGGAAAGTTCCTTATGCCTTCCCATGATTTATTTATTTATTTATTTAAAATATTTCTTGGCCGCCTTTCAGGGCTGAAGCACTCCCAAGGCGGCTTACAACAATAAAATACATAAAAACAAAATATTAAAAATGATAAAATATAAAAACAATAAAAACAACAATAAAAGCCAACAGTAAAACCAACAACCATGTTAACAGTCACAACAGCCATGTTAGCAGCAGCAACAGCAACAATATCAGTCATATCAGTAGAAAGCCAAGGTAAAATTATATGTTTTCAAGGCCTTCTTAAAAGCCTGCAATGAGGGAGCATGGCAGACCTCCAATGGCAGCTTGTTCCAATGGCGTGGGGCCACTGCAGAGAAGGCCCTCATGTGTGGTCACCCATCTGACTGCTCTCAGAGGTGGAAGTATGAGAAGGGCCTCTCTTTCTGATCTTAAAGTGTGGGCAGCCTGATATGGGCATAGGCAGTCCTTCAAGTAACTTGGTCCTAAACCGTTAAAGGCTTTAAAGGTGAAAACCAGCACTTTGAATTGGGCTCGGAAACACACCGGTTACCAGCGCAGCTGGCGCAGTATAGGTGTTATATGATCGAATCGCCTCGCCCCCACCAATATTCGGGTGGCTACATTCTGCACAAGCTGGAGTTTCTGAACCGTCTTCAAAGGCAGCCCCACATATAATGCATTACAGTAGTCCAGCCTGGACATGATCTTGCACAGCTCCCATTTTTTTTATGGGGCTTGCCCAGGAGAACATCATGGTAAATTATACTCTGAAAAAAAAGTGATGCCCTCATTCTAGGATGCTAATGTTAAGTGAACCAGTAATATAGTTGGTAATGCTACTGATAAACTACATACCTGACAATACAGTGGGGGGACACGTTCACTAGGAATGCTTTCTAGGGTACAGGAGCAATAGAATGCCTCCTCCCTCCCTCAGAAGTATTTCTGGCTCCTCCCTCAGATAGATTTTCTGTACTTTCTTTGCCAGTGCAGCACATCTGTACAGGACAATGAGGTAATTTTGCTCTGTATGCATGCAATTTTATCTGTGACCTAAAAGTGGACATTTATGTAAGGGCAGACCAAAAGAGAATGTTGTTTCTGCAGGAAATGGTTAAACCTCAGGAAAAAAGGAGAGAACCAAAAATGCAATTTAACACCCAATTTCAAGCTCATTATCTTTCATTGTCTATTAACTTGGCAATGGTTCAGAAGGTAGCTCATAATAGTTTAAAATGCTGACTGAACACTTCCAGTGCTCAGCATTACTTCTTGAGTCAATACTATTGCATAGCTATACATGGGAGGCTTCAAAGAGAAAAACAATCCTTAAATTTTTACCTTGACATTCACTTTTTTTTCAAGTGCAGTTAAATAGTTTTGTTTTACATGGCTTGTCTTTTTCATGGCTGTGACTCTGTGTCTTTTGAATGCAAGACATTTTGGGGAGATTTAAAAACCAGCATGTGCAGGACATTTATTGATATTTAAAGGGTAGGATTTCCAAAACACAGCCCCGGAAGAAGAGATGTGCGTTGTACAATTCTGGCTAAGTAAAATACTTCATTTGCTATAAGTTCCTCCTTTGTAGAACGTACTCCTTGCTGAATTATTTATAGGCAGAGTTACTGCCACAGACATAAAGTAGTTTATCACATAACTTTGGGCAGCACGTTAATAATGCCTGCTGAATGCAAGTTTTAATTGCTCACAGTATAGTGGCAGCAGTGAATGGCCCTGGATAGGGGGAAATGAATATTGTCAGAGGGGTTCAGCTTCAACCCCTGATTCAAAACCTTGATATAGGACAGAAATGTACTCACTTCATGAACTCTGTTAATGTGGGATCACACTAGCACATGAATAAATCTGTTCCTTCTGTTCTTTACCATTCTGGTATCTTTTATCATTTGTAGAGATGCCAGTTCCTGAGTTCTATCTCTTTGTCACTTTTTAGCGTGCTCAAGAAATGGAACCTAGGGCGAAACTATGAAGGGCTAGACCATGCAGATAATTTTTTATTTATTTGCTAACTTGTTTTATGATGTTAATAGTGAAAAAGCACACAAGGTATTCCAATAACAACAATACTCCCAAACTCATATGGTTGGGTCCAGAGAAGCAGGAGTGGAACAGGGCTTTTCTGTCTCCTCGTCCCCACTGCAGCCTCTGTGTCCTCAAAGCCACTTCTGAGGGTCAAGTGACCCTCTGGAACAGCATGGAATGGGGCACAGAGGGCTGCAGTGGAACAGGGAACTTGGCAGAACTGAGGAATGCTGCCTTGCACAAGTAGATGTGTTTTTCTGCTTGTGCAACACACCTTTGGATCCAAGCTGTGAAATCATAAACAGCTTGTAAAGTTAAAATGCATACAATCAAATCAAGATAAAAAGATAATAAAGGAAAATAACCATAAGAAATGATTCAGTTCTCAGTGGAACGATTCAATGGAATGATTCAGTTCTCAGTATCACCTATAGTAATACTGAGTTCCTGCAATGCATGGACAATCCCTCCTCTGCTATCCAAATGGACAGCCTTTGCTTGGTTATATGTATTTATTTTAGTTTTTAGGCAAACATTCTGGACAGGTAACAGAATTCATAGAAGCTTTAAAATGGTTACTGCTTGCAAAACAGATGAAGTTAACAAAATGTTGATCCCATTTCCTCCCCATCCACCTACCCCTGCAAATTCAACCCTACATAAAACCAACTTCAACTTCATAAAACCAAATTCAACTGCTACATAAAACCAACCCACATTTTTTTTAAAAAAATTACCTGATCAATGTTTTTGAAAGATTCTTGCGTTTTATCTCTAAGGGGAGAAAATTCCACATTTATGGGGTAGCCACCAAAACCATCAGCCCTAATCATTTGCTTGATTTCCTGAACAGGCACACAAACAATCCTGTTAAGACTGCTTGAGCCAGTATTAATTGTCCCTCAGCTTAAGCTGCTGCTTTGAAGCAGTTAGTTGAAGGGTAAAATAAAAATGCAATAAACAAAAATGAAAACAATTTCCAATCCCAATTTATACATTCTCAATCTAATTTATAAATTCCCTTCCTTCTCCTACCCCTCCAAAGCCTATTCTGTTTCCTAAAAACTACTATCCCAACCTTATATTTATATAGAGAGATTAGATTATATATATAATCTGTTTTTATTGTTGTTACTGCAGGAAAAAAGAACACGATTTTTTCTGTTGACCAGCGTGTATAAAACATTAAAACTCTTGTTTGCTTTTCAAGTTTTGTGTTTTGTCCTGACTCTACCAATATAAAAGTGGGTAAAACCACACCATGTCTGTCTCCATTCCTCGCGCATTTCCAACCCACTCCAACATATTCAGCCTGTACTCTTCCTGACTCATGGCTTGTCCAATCCTTCCTCATAGAAATATAGAATGCACACATTCTCCCTGCCCCTCTCACAGCCTTACACGCTTGTTTCACACTTATCTTCAAATAGCCACAACCCTTAGGTTTGTTCTTTGGCAGGCTCATAGTTCAGTCTTCAGGTATTCTGCTCATTTCCTAACCATAACTTGAATTATATATGAAAACCAGGGAAGACCGGAGAGGTTGAATTATAAACTCCAGTGCTAAGTATATGGTGTGAAGAGTACCCCTCACTATCGGTTTGGCTGAGGCCCCGATAGACCACCCTGCAGTTCCTTCTGATTCTTTCAAAATCTTTTCTACTACGATTAGTTATTTGAAGTTCAAAATGATGTTCTGGTAAACAAAACACAAAGGTTGGAAAGCAAACAAGAGTATTTTGTTCTTCATACACTTTGGCCATCAGAAAAACTGGCATTCTTTCTTCCTGCTGCCTAAAACAAAACCACAAAAACAGAATCTGTAAGATAGCATTTTTGTTACCTCCTCTCTGTGTGCCTTTGCTGCAAGCTTATTAATAATATAATCTAACTAAGACAGTCAAATGCATTGCTGCATTAGTTTGTCAATTATATGCAGTACCCTTGCCAAGTTATAAAGTTAGAGGCAAAAGGGAGACAGAATTATGCTTGCTACAAAAAGGCAATCAAGTTGAGCAATAAGGCACAAGAGCGTGTGTTGTGGGTAAGCCTTAGGTGCATTGTTCGTTACAACGTGAAGCCAAGTATTACTAAATGTTGATGTCTATCAGAACACAGAGCTCCAAGCATCTTGCATGGTTTAGTGGCAGTAAAATCCCAAACCAACACCCTTTTCCCTGAAAGCACACATGTTAATAACCTCTGCTCTCTAAACCTAACAAAATAGGTAAAATGATACCTTTTATTGGATTCACTTCTGTTGGCAAATACTAGGCGAACTTTCACCTGTGAACACTTCTGTTTGTGACTTAAAAGGTTTGCAGTCCCAAAACCAACAGAATAAAAGATAATGCTTTTTACTTCTTTTGTCATTCTCTTTGACAGTTTTGCTTATATGTGTGCGCGCGTGCGCGCGTGTGTGTGTGTGTGTGTGTGTGTGTATCGATGAATGTGATTTAGGATATCATTTCCATAGGGTACCACAAAAAATAGGTAAACTAAATGATATTGTGGGATCTAAAATCACTTGTGAAAACAAATAAATATGTTTCTATATCCATTGTAAGTAACCAGAGCAGACATTCGATTCTTTGTTGATGAGGTGGTGACTTGTGAGTTGGTTAATCTGACACCAAGCAATATTTCTGGGCAGGCTGTGGGGACACTTATTTACTATAAGTCGCCCCCCCCCAATTCATTTAAAGTCTTCAAGTGGAATAAATTATGCAAATTAAATAAATGTGAAATTTGATCTTATAAATCAATCTTTTTTGGGGGGGGTACTTAACCATGTCTTTTGGTTAATCGTAACTTCCTTGTTAGTGTTCATATTTTAGTTACAGCTTTTGTTGGATATTTCTTTGAGTTCATTACCACATTTACATGGGACATTTTTCTGGGATCAGATAAGTTCATTCTGCACATCTAATGTCCCCTAAGCCATATTACATCTGATCAATCCCATAATGGTTTCCTGCCAAATGCGCTGCCAACAGGAGATTGCAAGAGTGAAGTACTTAGGTGTGTTACTGGCATAGCTTTTTTCAACTCCACAGCATGCCTTATTATGGAGAGATCTTTCTCCATGCTTTCAGTTCAGCACTTTAGTAGGAACTGGCAGGGAAACCTACTAGGGAAAATGCCCTCGTTCTGATGAAAAGGTCATCAAAGTAATAAGCAAGGCAGGCATGCTAATTGCTGCACTTTCCCACTTCAGGTGATTCTGTTCTACTACATCTGAGTTTTGTTTGTTGTATTGCCCCCAGATACATCTCGCTTCAATTCTACATACCCTTCTTGTCTTCTATCATCTTCTGATTCTACCAAATAAGACTTCTTGGTATTCAAACCAAAGGGTTCCTTGACATCAATAAAGATTATACATACTCTTTTGTATATATTTCTCATGTAGCATTCAAACAGTAGCAGTTAGCCCTCACCTTTGGTCTAAGTAAATAAGCAAGAATATACAACAGCCTTCCCCAGCCTGATGCCCTACAGATGTTTTGGAGTACAACTCCCTGGATTCTCGATCATTGGCCATGCTGGCTAGGTCTGATGTGAGTTGGAGTCCAAACATCTGGAGGGTGCCAGGTTGGGAAATCCTGATATACAAGGAAGTGAATTATAATTATAAAACAAACGTGCATGTTGTCTGGAGCGCCCTAGCGGCCTCTTTCAGTACACTCCAATAGCCAACTCAAGACACAGACGAAAGGATTCTTTTCAAGGCTTTAATCCTTTTACAACTTAATGACTCTTTCAGATGCTAATCACCAGTGACTAAGCAATGAACAGCAGAGTAGCCTATGCTCCGGGTAGGCAGTTGATCCCCGTTTGAAGGAGAATCACTTGAAGACCCTGAACTTATGGGCTAGGGAGAGATCCTCCCTCTTTCCCTTGGGTCCACGGGAGGCAGCCATTGCTTGTGCGCCAAACGGGCGCTACGCCTCCTTTCCATGCCCTCCATCGCTCGTCGCTCCCTGTGTCTGCGTCGAGCGTCCAGCAAGCCCCCCTCCCTCACTTGCTCACTGCCAGGGTCACTATCTATCTCGGGAATGCTGGCAGGAGGAATCTCTGCCAGCTGCTGTGCCTGTGAGGGATGAGCTGGCTCCTCTCCCACGGATTGCTGATCCTCCTCAGAATCAGAACTGCTCTGGGGTTCTATCGGCTCAGTTTCCACCCTGACACATGTAATCCAGTACTGTCTGACTGGAATACCAGCATATACATTTCAATTAAGCATCTCTAAGTAGTAACAAGACACCCTAGTGTAAGGGGTGTGCTGGGACTTGATTCAACCTATTCTCTGGCCCAACAGGGCTGAGCAAGGTTATGCCATTAAGACAGCTAAAGATACTACCCTCTCTCTGACTTAGTTCACACATAACAAGAAGCCACTGTGAGTGAATTTCCCGGTGGGATCTCTCATTGCAATGGCCACCATTTTGAATATTTGAGATGCAGCAGGGGCATGCCGTAGCTTGTTGTTGTTGTTGTTGTCATTATGTGCAAATCCAGTGAGGGTGGGTTCTTGGAGTGGTTAACAAGCCACCCGTGACTCTAAAACAGTCCATGGGTTCTGGGTGGCTTGTCAACCACCCCACAATCCACCCTCACCAAGTTCTCATGTAATGACAAGCTACAGCATGCTCTCGCCACAGCTCAAATATTCAAAATGGTGGCTGCTGCAATGAGAAGCTCCACAGGGAAATTCACCCATGGTAGCTTTTTGTTATGTGTGAACTAGCCCCCCCCCCCCACCTCACTCACTCACTCTCACACAGAGAGAGAGAGAGAGAGAGAGAGAGAGAGAGAGTTGACCCACATAAGGACTGATAGTTTTCCTATCAAGAAATGCTGGGGAAGTGGAAAGAAAAAGATAAAGCTTTCAACCTGCTTTCTCTAGACTAATGTCATTGATAGCCATCCTGGCCAGAAACATGTAATGTCTAACAAGGTCAGCAGCTGTTAAATGTCTGTTCTGTAACCTTGAAGTTCTTCAGAAGCTTATCAATGGTTCCTCAATTAGCATATCAGGAATGGCAGAGAAGCTTCCCTGAAAGACAATTTGCCCATCACTTACTTGAATTTCCCTGTGCAATATGCGGCTGTGGGTGGGTGGGGGTGCGTTTGGATGCATTCTGGGATGCAATCAGTTGACACCGAGTGATGGGGAGCCTAGTTTCTCCATTAGCTTCTGCTCTGTTGATCAGACTGTTCATCCTAGAACTTGCCCAAGAATCCATAGCAGGACACACAGAGGTTTGTGAGCAGTTCCTTGGCAGACAAGCTGGTATGGCAAGAGTTAGCAGGAGACAGAAAATTTGAAAATCATTGCACTAGGCAGCTTCCTAATTTCTGGTGTGATGTCTTTGTCAAGGTGTCGTAGCTAAACCAAAAGATGATGATTGTTGATGATGATGGTGATTAATATCCTGTCTTTCTTCCATGATGGAACTCAAGGATTCCCAAGCAGCCTCCCATCCAGGCACTGGCCAAGCCCAGACTTGCTTCGCTTCAGCAAGATGGGTGCATCATGTGCCTTCTGCCATGCCTTGGGTAAATGTATATTTGAAAGGGAGAGCAAGAGACATTTAGCTAAGAATAGTGGCTCCTTGAGATTTTAAAGTGATGCACCACTTTGCATATAGTTGTAACAAACATGTGCTTCTATCTATCAAAACACATCTACCAGCAACCCTTGTGCCCTTATTTTTCTCTAGCTGATTTCCTCTTCTCCCTTCCCCCATCCTCCCCCAGGAGTAGTGGTATGTCTCTGACCTGGTTTGCATAATCACAACAAGCCACGGTGGCTTGTTGTGAGCCACAGCAAATGCCAGTGTGTGCTGGGCACAATTTGCATAATCGCTGCCTGGCCACAGTTTTTCGTGTCATCTGAACCTAGGCAGTGTGGCTTATGGGAGGGTTAAACAACTTTCAAATAACCCTAAAATAGCCCATGGGTTATTTGATAGTTGTTTAACCCTCTCAACAAGCTGCCCTAATTCAGACAACACGATAAGTCACAGCTGGGCAGTGATTATGCAAATTGCGCCTGGCACATGATGTGCCACCATAGCTTGTTTAAGCCACAGTGACTTCTTGTGATCATGTGAATCGGCCCATAGTCTAAGAACCATCACCTGGAAAACATTTGTAGAAGGAAACCAATGTAGGGCTCATAGTAGCCCAACCTTAAGGACAGAATGGGAGAGAGGACAAAATCTAGAATGAAATGGAGGGGTAGAGATGAATCCCCAGCTGCAGTATAACAAAGACTGGATGCAGAAAGAGAACGGGCTTCACATGGGGCATTTGCTTCTTTCAGTCCTGAGAAAGGGCTGCAGTGAACCTTAGCACATAACTAGGAAAATAACTAGGTCCCAGGGCATGGTCTGAAGGCACAAAAGGATGCTACCTTGCTGAAGCTAAGCAGGTCTGGGTCTGGTCAGTGCTTGGAGGGGAGACCACCTGGGAACCACATGTAGCCACCTTGAGTTCCATGATGGAAGAAAGGCAGTATATAAATGTAGTAAATAAATACATAAATTGAAGTGTCTAGAGCAGCCTTCCACAACTAGCTGTCCTCCAGATGTTTTGGGTTCCAACCCCCATCAGCCCCAGCCAGCATTGCTGATGGTCAGGAATGCTGGGCATTGTGGTCCAAAACTTCTGGAGGGGGCTGGGTTAGAGAAGGTTGGTCTAGAGCTATGTTGGCTGTGTGTCTGCAATCTGTGGAGTGCCTTTCCCCCAGTCAGTTTTAATACCCTCATGTTCTCATTGTACCCCACAGAGGCCAAAATGAAAGGCAAGGGTTGGTGGAGCATAAAGTTACACTCAAAGGTGCAGTAGGAGGAAATGCTGTCGTGCTGAGTAGCAGAACCTTCATTATAAAAGCAAGGGCATCGAACTTTCTGTTACAAAACTATATTGGGAATACAAGCTTCCAACGTTCTTTAGGGAGGGAATTAAAATTGGTAGATGAGTTAGAAATGTTTGAGAAAGGGCATCTGAGCACATAAGGGAATAGGGTAAGAGTTGAGTCTTTTGAGCCCAAGGAACATGGCAGGATAGGGAGGAAGAAATAAAATAGTTTTTACAAGGGATAATCATTTAATTTTACAAAAGAGACATTAACAGTAGATTGCAAAAGGCACTGGTGACCTCTTTCCTACTGTTTAATTCAGTTGATCTGCAGCAAGTATACTTTTTTCTTTCTTCCCTCAAAAAGGATGGCTAGGTTGCCTAATGCTTTCTCCCAAAATGGGAGTATTCAGTTGTGCAACAGAACAGGCAGTTAAAGGTTGAAAGTAAAACCTCTCCATGAAGAATAAAAATTTCACTGTAGGTCATATTTATGACCACTGGTTCCTCTTTGTCTTGGTACTGTGAATTTTCACAGCCATGTCATTGTCTGGTTACTACTTCCTAGATACTTATACGGACACTGAGGGTTTTGTTTAGGGTAACTCGTTTTTCATTGGTCGTCAGATATGCCCCACAAATGAGACATGCCTCAACCTAAGGACAGTTTTTTAAAAGGAAAGACACACACACACACACACACACACACAGAGAGAGAGAGAGAGAGAGAGAGAGAGAAATGGTACCATTCTTCTTTTCCTTTTTAAAGCAACTGGGATTATTTTAAAAGGGAAGATTAAAGGTTTAGTTATTTTTAAGTATATTTTATATCACCCTTCAATTATATTCCCAGGGTAGTTTGCAAAAAAGAAAAAGAAAAAAGAAACAATTAAAATAGAAATACAAAATATTAAAATAATCTAGAATCTACAAAATTATAAAAGCAATATAAAGCTGTCAGCAGGATTAAAATTGCATCTAAATGGCTTGGGAAAATAAAAAAAAACAGCTCATTGATAGGTGTAGTGGTGCAGTTTGGTCATTTTAGAACCTGGAAAGAATGGTCTTATGGGTTGGGGGTACCCTTTGGACAGTCATATATATATTGCGTCAGTTGTGAAACACACAACTAATATTTCTCCCCTGCTCACAACTGCCATTCCATGTTTGCAGCTAACATTCCTGATATGTTAGAACAATACTGTTTGCCGACTCTGATTTAATTTTAAAAAATTACTCTGAGCATCTGCAGTTTTGCATTGTAAACTCACTTAAATCAAAGCACCACAGTGACTGCAGCAATAAGCTAGATTTTGCTTCTGCTGCCCTCATCACTTCCCGCTCTCCAGGTGGTCATTTGGGCTCCCCTGGGTTATGGGGCCCTGGACCCTAGTTGCACCACTGGTTAGATGCCGGGCAACCCTATCTAGGGAAAGTGCTCCACAACTAAGTTGCCACCAATGAGAAGGCTATACTCAGGTAGTAATCCACCTCACCTGCAAGAATCCTTCCAGTGAAGATCTTCACGTAAGAGTAGGATACATGGAGACAGGCAGTATCCTAGTCCTATGCCATGAAGGGTTTAATAGGTCAAAACCAGCTCTTTGAATTGGGCGTGGAAATGGACTGGGAGTCAGTACAATTGGTATAGCACAGGCATAATATGATCAAAACTCCCAGTCCCATTTCATAATCTCCCAAAGAGGAGAGAGGAAGAAAAGTCAGGAGGAAGAAGACATATGTAGAATAATGAAATATGAGTCTCATGTTTCAGTTCAGGGCCTGTGTTTAGTTTTCTGATGTGAAGAATGATGTCTCACCTTCTCTGCTTTAATTGTAAAAAGTCATATGAAAGTATGCAATAACAGCCTGATCTTATGCTCTGGCATTCCACTGCCCAAATACATAGTTTGCAGCTCGCCACATGATCCCCCATCCCTGCTCCATGCTTGGTGCGGGAAAGGGTGCAGGGATTGTCTTTGATCTTGTGCTGAGTTTGTGGTTCAGCACATGACTGGGAACAAGACTTGGGTGAGGAGCAGACACTGGCAACCAAAATTGTTTGCATAGCTACCAAGGCTAGCCAAAGTTTGTAGGCCTGTGCATAGGACTGATTGGTCCAGGACCATTCAGTTGGAGCCAAGAGCCAGTGTGGTGTAGCGGCAAGAGTGTTGGACTAGGAGCTGGGAGATCCGGGTTCTAGTCCCCACTCGGCCATGGAAGCTCACTGGGTGACTTTGGGCCAGTCACAGACTCTCAGCCCAACCCACCTCACAGGGTTGTTGTTGTGAGGATAAAATGGAGAGGAGGATAATGTAAGCCGCCTTGGGTTCCTTGCAAGAGGAAAAAAGACGGGGTATAAATGCAGTAAATGCAATGCAAAGATGTGGGCAACATTCACTGGATCAGGACATGGGAATTAATTCAGACAGGATCAAGGCTAGGTGACCCAGAGGACAGGAAATAGAGAAGGTGGTCGGCTGGGAGGGAGAGATGAGGGTGGAAAAACCTTGACACTTGACAGCAATGGAGAGGCAAAGATGGATGAGAAACTAGGAGGAGGGGAGGAAAGAACAATGGAAAACTGCATAAAAATCAGTGCTTGGAAATGGGCTTGGAATAGGGGAAAGAGGAAGAAAAAGAGGTAAAGTCATTTGTGGTGGGATTACAGAATAGCAGAGGAAGAGAACCAAAAGGTTCTCTGCTCTTACCATTGGCTGACCGTGCTCCACTCACACCGCCCCATTTGCCTACAAATCGGTGTTCACAATCCAAGCCACAAAGAGCACATACAGAGGGCAGGTAAACCATGATGCGGAGTTCCAGAATATTCATGCAAGTGAGCCAAGCCACACAATGCAAGTGATGAAAGATTCCACACTGAAGACTAAATTAGACATGAAATGGGAGATACAAGATTGAGGACCTCCCAGGGTTGCCATCCGTGCTTAAAAGCAGCTGTAGGACCAATTTAGATTTGGACCATGGGGATGGGCGGGGCAGGGGGGAGGATAATCCTGCCTTTCCTGTACCATTTCCCCAGTTAAAATTCCTCCTGCTGACTGCTTTCCCATGCTGCTATGGAGGGGTAAAGAGACTGGGACAAGATGTGTACCTAACTTTTATTCTCCTCCACAGCTAATAACAGCTTTTTTGCGGGGGGTGTAATTTAAATTGTGGAAACAGCACAGGAGGAAAGGCGTGTAAACCACCCTGTGGCCCTGTCCCAAATTGGCCTCCCCCCCACCCCGCAGCTACTTTTAAGAGAAGAAAAAGATACCAGAGATCTGATTATAGAACTCCCACATTATGTCCAGTTTGGTTCTCAGCCTACCATTCAAAATAACAGTAGCATTTTTGATTGAAAATCAAAATTATGGGTGCTTGACTAGTAGTTAATGAACCACCAAATTATTTTACTCAGATTAGTAATGCCCAGATCAGCTAATAGTGGCATGGCAACACCCTGGGCCAAGGTAAGCTTGCCAAATCCCCATGTTTGTTCTTTAAAGAGAGATGGGAACTGCATTTGGTAGACTAGTAAGGTGCTTACAGTGGGTGTCATCTGCTGTTGAGCTGTTATATTCTATAATGAAATAAAGTCAGGGACATCTGTGATTCCTAACGTGAGGTTGTTTCCAGAACAATGAATAAAACTGATAGGTTGGGTTGTGAACACAAACAAAAGTTCTTATTTTAAAAAATGGGAATGGCCCACATAGATCTCTGGACAAACAGCAGTAAGGAATTGCTCTTCCTACCCTGCAGTCAGATGTGAACCTTCGCTTAGGGGGTGGAACATGTCATTCCGTGTCTCTGGCCCTCTTCTACTCTGCCCATAATTATTTAACGATGCATGTTTTTAAGAGAGTCCAAATAAAGTTGTGCTAAACCTCATGACAGTGTCATATTTTCAAGCAAAATGTTTGCACATGTCCTG